>NC_058030.1:5698271-6015771 GCF_019176455.1 Solea senegalensis | reverse complement strand
GTCACACAGAATAAACTTATAACCTGGAAATACAGCCAGGAACTTTTTATTTTAGTGCCGTCAGAGAGAAAACGTTGAAAATATTCTGGATATGACACTTTAAACATACCCTGATAATGTTGAATCAGCTTGTTGGTCCGTAAATCCCAAATTTTCAATGAACGGTCATCTCCTGAAGATGCAATGCAGGTGCCGTTGGAGTTGAAGTCAACCCACGTTGCTGATCTACAAAGATAAAAACACTAGGCCTCATGAAAGGATCATTCATATGAACAGATTTTCGTTCCAAGTGGTTTGTGCAAGTATTTCAGGAGAACTTTTCTGTTGGATTTAGAATTTTCTCTCAAGTAAAAACTAAATTTACAGCTTTTGTCACATGTCACAGTGACTTGTTAATGAAGAGTACTTATACAACCATATACGGAATGTAGGCACACAAAAAAATGTATCCATATCACTGACAGACTCTTCGTTTTAGCCTCTTACCCTTTCTGTGGCAGGGTTTTTTTAACCATTTTCTTATCAAACAATTTCTTCTTTATTTCAGTGTCAGTGTAACTCAAAATAATAATAATTAGTCCAAAAGTGTCCAAAACAAAGCAATATTTGTCACAATATTCCTACTGATGTCAAAATTGAAGCAGGCTCGAACTGCCTGTTGTTCTCGTAAGCTGCCTTCAGGACTTACCCGCCATAGTCGGTGAAACAGTTGATGCAGTGTTTGGTGGAAGTGTCCCAGAGCCGGACAGAACGGTCGTCCCCACAGGAAGTGATGAGGCGCCCATCTGAAGAGAACCTGCAGGAAGGAACAGATATGAAAGTTGTACCGAATGAGAGGAAATAAAACTGCTGCAAATCTGTTCTGACATATCCGACTACAGTCCGATCTGTAAACACATGTTGTTTATGCTTTGAAAATGAAGACAACTCACTGGAGGAATATAAAAAGAGGAATCTCCTCTAGTAGTAACAAGGAAAAGAGTTCATTGATTTTGCTGGGCGGGTTTACACATGTTTAAAACATGAGACTTCACATAGATTGCACTGGGGAAATTCATTATGTTGCTTAAATTAACTGACAAATGTACGACTAAATATTGCACTTTGTTCTTCACCTTCGTTTTGAAATGACTTGTTGTTGACATGGTTGTTCCATTGCATGTGTGATGCTGCTAACAGACCCTGTCTGGACCAGATCTCACTTGTAAAAGAGAATGTTTAACTTCCTATTATGATATGGGACTACAATAAATCAATAACATTCAAATTTCATTTTTAATGGTTCAGTACCTGGCACAGCGCACCCAATTCGTGTGCTGATTCAGCGAATAGAGAAAGCACTGTCGACGAACGCTCCATACTTTGACCGACTTGTCATCAGACGCCGTCACCAGTCTCTGACCGTCATTGGAGAAAGCAACACTGCGTACAGTGGCAGTGTGAGCTTTGAAAACAGTTGAATCTCCTTTTCTATGACACACACACACACACACACAAATACAGTTAATTTAGGAGCGAGCCTATTGTAAATCAGTCTTCATCACCACTCTCGTTTCTAGTATATCTAGTAAATTAACCAAAGAAATATCTGATTAAAGTGACAATGAAGACCCACATGGAAGGTTTCCACAGTCGGACTGTTCTGTCCTTGGATGACGTTGCCACCAAGTTACCAGATGGAGAGAAATGGACCCCAGTGATGACATCTTGGTGGCCAATAAAGCGGTATGCCCTTGCCTTAGGAGCCAGATTCCATATCATCAGACTCTTATCTGCAGAACCTGAGGCTGAAGGAACAAGAAATAAAGTAACTCACGATAATCTATGAGTTATTTTCTTGAACAATCAGTTAGCAATTTGGTCCAAAAAATGTCAGTTTATTTGATAAACTATGAAATGGTTTGAGTGTTTGTTTGTTTTTTAAGCTCCTTAAATGTAAATATTTAGGTTTATATTCATTCATACATATATATACACATATATATATATATACATACATACAAATATACACATATACATATATATATATATATATATATATATATATATATATATATATATATATATATATATATATATATACACATATATACAAATATACATATATACACACACATATATATATATATACATATATTTATTTTATATTCAGGTTTATTTGCTCTTTATACCAAAGACATCATTAAAACTGCATCATTTCACAAAACGAGACATTTGAGAACATCATCATTTTAAGGTATGGGAAACACCGATCGACATTTTATGGACCAAGCAACTAATCGATTAATCGAGAAAATAATCAACAGTTTATTTTAATCGTTAGTTGCAGCCCTAAACCAACCAAAGATTAAGGTTGATTCTTTGAGGACCAAAAAAAACAAAAGATATTCACAGTTAAGCCAAAAATCACAGAACATGGCAATTAATTGTTTCAAACTTAGACAAAATGAATGCTTCAACAGCCAATACATCATTATTATTATAAAGGCAGCGGCAGTAGCAGCAGGTATTTACCCAGATGTTTGCGATTTGGACTGAAGTCTGCACATGTGACAGCATCTTTGTGGCCCTTGAAGTGTCTCTCCAGTGTAGGATCCTCCTGCAGTGACAACACTCAGTCAGCAAAACTGTGCATGTCCTTTACAGCTTTTATAAAGAACTTTTGTCTAGCAAGATGTTTGGAAAAGTTGTTTCAAGGCAGTGTTTCAATAAAATGGAAATAAAAACCATAAAGTGACATATCACTCATTTAGACACAAGGATACTCCTGAGCCTTGAGTTATGCACCTTAGAGAACATATTTATCAAACATGTCATGAAATATCGCAATAAGTAAGTGCATACTTTCTTACCCCATTGCATCTTATCGTGTACAAAGAATAACTCATTTACATTCCGTAATCAGAAATAGTTTATGTATTACTCTATAACAAATGTATCAACAAATTAAGAAAATACGGAAATGACTGGGTCCAGGAACAGTTGTTGTCCTTGGTAGTTTCATGGTGTTTATGTCAGAGCTGTATTTACAGTCTGCTCTACTGTACATGCTAAGGAAGCACGTTGCTGGTAGTGGTACAGAAATGTTTGCACACAGATTAAGCATGTAACAAAAACAAACTGTTTTCATGAGTGTTATCACAGCAGAGAGGAGCCAGTGTGTGTGTGTGTGTGTCTGACAGCCCCGCTCAGCAGCAAATCCTCTTAGCACTGTTAGCAAACTCGCCAACTCAGCGACCGTTGGCATTACAAATTAGCGCTGCAAAGCGCAATTTTCTTTTTTTATAACATACATATTTCAGTAGGAACGTGTGTGAACGGATACACTCACCATAACAGACGCCATTGTTGCCATATGTTGTCCTTACAGAGCTAATGTTGTCTGCCCGAGGGAAAGTTGTACAGCATTTCCCATCTCAGTCAAACAGAGCGCCCTCAACAACTGTCTCAGACCTGACCTGTCGAGCGCAGAGAACGGCAGCGGGGGCGGCGAGTCTTTCCTTTTAAAAACGAAAAAAAAGCCCAATCATTCATCAACATAATCAGAGATTTGAATTTGTAAAAGTTGCCAAAACTACTAGGCTATCGCCACTGCTCAAACACGGTGTTGTAGTCGTTGCAGTTGTTGTACTTGTGATGCGACTGTTGCTGTTGTGTTCACTGAACTTGGATAGGAATAGTAAACCACTGGAAAAGTTTATAAATTATAAATATACAGTGTATATGTGGCTGGTGTGTCGTCTGGCCTTCTAATCTGACACATTGAGACGCTAAAGGAAACAATAACATACAAAACGAAAGAGATAAAATGCAAACAAAAAGATCTGCAATCCGCATTTCTGTCTGACATTAAATGCAGCAATACGTGGGGCTGCGCTTCCTCCGCTACCTAGCAACTAGCTCGGTACTTCGCCGTATGTAACTGCTGCTGCAGTATCAGCTTCTCTGATTGGTCCAATTGAGTTCACTGACGAATCACAAGAGAGCTTGTTGGGTTTTGTCTGTTTGGTCTTCCTCTTTGACATGTATGTGCGTTCTGTTTAAAAGAATGTCGTTCAACCGGGGCATAGGCAGTGTAAAGGTAAAGAACAGCTGTATTTAAGTCGATTAATCATTCCGCCATGTGATTCATAAGTGGAGGCAGCTTTCGAACGCATACTTGTATACATAAATATAAGAACAGTGTGTAGCCGTCGCTGGCAAAAAAAGAAGAAAAAACACTGTATTATTTGCATATTCAAAACAGCTTTTCTTGGCAAAATATCAGTTTCGTGTTTTCCTAAACATGGTCAGTCACTCACAGGACATGGGTCACGATTTGTGAGACATTTTGGGGGGGAAATAAACACCCAGATTGTCAAACATGTACTGTACTGGAAAATGTGTGGTTCACTTAAAAAAATTAAATACAAAATATATTACAAAACGATTAGTTTTAATCTTTAGAAACTTGATATTACTCACTTGTTGATCCTGTCCAGTGTTGTAATGTAATGCAGTATGCATACTTTGTTACTGTACTTAAGTACAACACTCGCATATCTGTACTTTGTTATTTGTATCTAGCAACTTTCACTTTTATTAACTATTGTTGTATATTTATATAATTTAAATCCATGTTCTTTTCTTTCCAGTACATGGAAAAAAGGACACCTAAAAACCCAAAGTATCAGTATGTGAAGACCAAGTTAGACACAGGTACTGTTTACTTACAGATAAGTAATTTTGTCTGTTTGTCAAAAATCTCAGTCTGAATCTCCTACATATCGTAATGTAATCTGCTCTGGCAAATAAATGGCAATGATGAGCCATAAATAATATTTGATTTTGTCTGCTTATTGTGTTGTTGTGTGTCATTTGGCAGGATGTAGCCTTACAAACTATTTGGATGACATTAGAAGAAGTGAGTATCTTGACTGAAGAGGAATAAATGTGCAAATCGTTGTATTACACTATCAGTCAACAGATCATTGGTATTGTTTTAGTCTCCCAACGTATTGTGATGTTATATCATTCAATAGATACAAATAATAATTTGGGGAACAAAAAAATCCCTATTTCTCAGCACTTTGACCATGCAGTGTGTGCTATACTTAAAAAAACCACAATTTTCCTTTTAGATAAATAGTCATCTGGTGTTGACATGCCCTTTGATTTTCTCACTAAGTCTACATAGACAACAGTATTCTGATATTAACCAGATTAATACAATGTCTGAATAACACACCACTTAAGGGTTAACATTTGAAAATCCATGTCAGGTAGTAATGACACAGTAAATTTAGATTCTTAGACTAATTCCAGACTTCTTTATCTTACTTCTTTTTCCTTTATCCTCAGATTACAAGTATCGTAAAGATGAAATATTCAAGCGGTTAGGAGTGTCAACATTTGCACAAATGGTAAGCATCAGTGTTTTTTTTTCCCCTCTCAATACTGTAACATATTGTGTTTGCCTGGAGCAGTTGTTGTTGTGTTTCCAGATTTATCCTTCATAATTATCACAATTACACATAGGCCAAATGTATTACTTTTTTATAAAAGGCTTCAAAGTTCAACAAATGGATCTTTTTGGATGTCATTTAGTGAAGAAACATTTAAAAACCTCTGCTTGAGAATCTAGCTCTCGTCTGTTGTTGCATGTGTCGAAAATGGCCGAAAGAATGTGGAGTGAAACCCTGTTTACATTGCTTAATAATTAACAGACTACATGCGCGTCAGCTTTAACAAAACACTTGCACGTATACCCTCACGAGTTAATCCTGTCTTCCTTCCTAGGATAAGCCTATTTGATTTCCCGTCTTCTTTTCCTCACCAGATACTTCAGGTGGCATCGGTGTCCGAGCTGAATGACATTGAGGATGACATTGACTCGCACAGGCCTGAAGGTAACGCGAGTCAGTCCTTCACTTGAAGGCGTTGTTCAGTGTGATCGTATGATTAGTACTGAGACATACTTACAGCTCACTGTGCTGAG
This sequence comes from Solea senegalensis, assembly GCF_019176455.1. Taxonomy (NCBI): domain Eukaryota; kingdom Metazoa; phylum Chordata; class Actinopteri; order Pleuronectiformes; family Soleidae; genus Solea; species Solea senegalensis. The sequence goes on along the minus strand of NC_058030.1, from coordinate 6,009,794 downwards.
AAGAAAGCACCGCTGCAAGCAAGGGTGGCAGGAAAATAGCCACTTAATGAAAGGCTTGCCAAATAAAGTCTACACCAGCTTAAGGCTGCAATATCCTAAGAATATGTTTGCCACTTTAAGAATAAACCTGGGGTAATATACCTTTATATTTATCGACATTAAATAGTCAGATCAAGCCAGTGTTGTGCTATTGTTCAAGTGTAAGGTGACTTTTGTTCCGTCAGTGACATTTGTAGCAAACTTTTTCCGAGACTTTATATTTGCAAAGCCACTAAGGTCACAGTGACCTTGAGCAAACGGCAAAATTGAAGCAGCTCATTCTTGTGTCTGTTGTTGAGTTTTGTGCCAAATCTGAGAGGATTCCCTGAGGGAAACACAGTGGCTCCATCTACATCTACATCTGTCACTGTCTTAAAGCAGCCAACATATTCTTAAGATATTATAAACTTCAAGTGGCTGAAATCAGATTTTTGTTGTTGCCACCATTGAGCTCACACTCACATGTCTCTGGCTGCTGAGGACGTGTTCAACCACACTCTTCAATGCTTCCAATCTAATTGAGTATAATTAAACAACTTGTACTTAGTATTGATATTAAATCGGCTGATTTCTGACTCATTTGCAGACTGTCTGTCGTTGGCGTCTGACGCAGACTCGGCTTGTCACTCCGATCGCTCGTATGCAGAACACACCGGGGAGATGTGCCACTCTGCCAGGTCGACACTGCTGAGGTACTGTGCTGTTCTTATACTCCGACATTCCGACGGTCCATGAAATTACGCTGTACTTGTTTTTTTACAGCCTGAGACAAGGAGGCTTCAGTTTTCATTCAGAAAACATACTCTGAAGACTTAAGGATTTTCTAAGGTCAGCCCTTTGTCAAGTGGCTGAAATCAGTTTTTCCCTTGTGCCCGCACTGGCAGCCACTCAATCCTCATACGCTTTTAAGTGTCTACCGTTAATACAGTCTAGTGCCCTCCCCTAATCACAAGAACACTAGTAATCCTATACCCACTTTACTGTATCTGTAGCTGCATCCAACAGATTTGTCTGTCCCTCGAGACATGTTCCACAAATTCACCCTCTCTCCTGTGTTCCCCAGTCTGACAACAGATTGGGGAATCTGAATCCCCCGTAATCCACCCCCCCCCCTCCCCCCTCCAGCTTGATCAGCAACCACAGGGGGCGTAACCCAATCTGCTGTAATGGTAGAGCATGTGAGAGAGGGCAGATGGAGAGAGAAAGGTGTGGGGCAACACTGGGGGTGAAGATGATAGCACTGTGCCTCTGCAGTGTCGTTCAGCTGATATCCACACTCCCTTTCACATCTCCCTGCTTTACGAAAACCCAACTGAATCATCACTGACGGTCACAGACGTTAGTAAAACAACAGATGTAGAGGTTGGACTTCCATCAGTCTCCTCTGGGTGTTAAAGGGTTGTCAATGCTGGAAGAATTTGTTTATTTGTTTTTTTAAAAAATCAGTTGCAAGGGTGTTTTAATATTTCAAAAGGTTGAAGACAAAAGTTTTGGATTTTTGGACACATAATAAATTAGAATAAACATTATTCGTGTATTGTTTTTCAAAAATAAAGAGTTGTCTCTAGCTAAAAACAAATAAAAAGAAAAATAAGATTTTTATTAAAGAATCCCGCTCCTAAACTTTAATCCCTCAGTGTTATCAGTGGTGTGGGAGAGCTGAGCCGAGAGGAGAAGATCTCAGAGCCGAAGCTGCCTGACGCACCCAAGCAGACCGACGGACCTTACCCTGACTGTCCCTACCTGCTGCTGGATGTCCGGGACCGCGACCACTACGACCGCTGTCACATCATCAGCGGTAGGTGGCAAAGAAAAAGAAGTCCTTAAGCCTCTTCTCCAGGGACAGATGTAGATGGAGGCGCTGTGTTCCCCCTCAGGGAATCCTCTCACATTTGGCACAAAAGCCAACAAAGACAAGTTTTTTTTCAGCTGTCCACCAGCAACAAGTCAAACAAACCATTTTAAAGGTTTATTAAAATCAAGTACAAAGTGTCTGCTGGCAGTCTGGCTGTGAGTCGTTTGAGGAAGTCCCCTGCAGCTGGGATGTTCAGGCCTCTTATTCGTATTCCTTCTGTGCACGACCAATCAGCTCCCAGGAGCAGGTCATTCACTCAAGACATGCACACCTGCAACCCATCTCACACTCACAGGGAAACAGCAGTCACGAGTCCCTGGGGTCGTAACAAGGAAGTGCTTCAATTTTGGGCGTTTGTTTAAGGTCACGGTGAAATATAAAGCGCCAGGAACATTCTGAGAATAAATCGAAAAGTTTGTCACAAATGTCACTGACGGAACAAGTCGTTCTCTTTCTCACAGCACACAGTTTTCCCATTACCATGCTGTCTCGAACCATGGACTCGTACACCAAAGAAGTGCGGGAATATGTATCCTTCAATAACAGACTACACGAAACACCTCCCAGTTTATTGTCTTTGGATTTTGTGCACACAGCCAATATCAAGGGTTGACCTTAACTTGCCCTCTATTTAGAGAAACGTAGCAGGGAGGATCGTCATTTTGTACGATGACGATGAGAGAATAGCCAGCCAGGCAGCCACCAGCATGTGTCAACGAGGGTTTGAAAATCTGTTCATATTGTCTGGAGGTAAGATCTTTCTACACTCAGGTAGTTCAGTCTTCTCCTAATAAAATCCAGACCAAGTATTTGGCACAGTACAACCAACATCTCTGCTTTTAAATTGTGGAAAAGACAATTTCTGCTGTCTTCTCCCAGGTCTCAAAGTACTCTATAAGAAATTTCCCGAAGGAATGACAACGGGCCCCGTCCCGACCTCATGCCTGGCCTCACCCGCGTCCTTGAGGGCGAGAAAGAGTTCCGTGCCTCAGCAGCAGCAGCAGATACAAGCAGCAGAGGAGAGGTGGAGGTTTACGTCAGACGAGCTGTCCAAGATCCAGGAGGAGCTGGAGGAGATGCTCATCCCAAGTGAGTATCTTCGAGAATACAGTATGTTCGCCTCTTTATCTCGCTGCCAGATACCCGTTTACAACAGGAAACTCAAGTTCGTGTCACTATTTATGACCAAAGGTCACAGAGAGAATCAGCGACAGCAGTTGCTGATCCTCTGCTGCCTCCATCGGTTAGTTCAAACATATCAAACAATAATTATTTTCTTGATTGTGGTTAATTGCAGAGGTTTAATTGTTGATTTGGCTCAATCGAGTTTTTATCACATGTTTAAAGTTGTATTATTTTGCAAATAACAACAGATTTAAGTCTGTATTAACAATGTAAAGGAACTTTTTACCCGTGTATCTTGCATTGGAATTTAATGAACAAAAAAAAAAGTTACCATATGAGCTTGACTTTTAGATTTATTCAAGTTTTTTTCATTAATCTTAAGAAGTGTCATACAGTGTACATACATGCACGTTTAATGAACATTCTAATCCACTTTTTTCCCCTTTTGTCGTCCAGGTGGCTTCACACACTCCATGGTGTGCAAGGCACTACTCACAATTAATGCTATTAAAATAAACAGTTAATGTCGGCCCATAATTCATCACGAGTGTTGTTGCCTGTGCTCACAGGAAATGCATGCGAGGATGTATGTTAATGCTCGGTGTGAACAAATCTGTCCACTTCTAATAGAAAGTTGCACAACAAAAAGGTTATTTTCTCCCTTATTTCATACGTCTCATGATTGTCCGCGTGTGTGTGTCCATTGCAGGTCGCTTGTCCAGCCGCATGTCGACCATCAGCACCCAGTCCAGAGCGTCCAGCGCTGGAAGTCGACTGAGTTCCTCTACAGCTGGGAGGGTTCAGAGCAGTAGACCCTGGAAATAACCCCACCCACCAACAGATGAACTTTAAACATACTGTGTACCTAACAGTAATGGATCTCACTGACCAAACAAATGGACTGCAAGCATTATTGTGATTACTTGATGTTGTTATCATCAGCCTTAACTGACTCTAACCAGCTGGACACGTGGTCTTGTTAGTAAGTTAATGTGTGTGTGTGTGAATGAAGTGTGTGATTGTTTGTTGTAAAGTAGTTGTGAATTAATGAATATTAAAATGAATAGCACCTGGATAACACGCTGTTTTCTGTCAACGAGGCACTCTTCTTATTCAGCAGTTTACTGTTATCTCTGTAACCACCTCAGATGTCTTTGAAACATACAACATCAAGTCTGTGGAAGCAAGACTGAAAAATTGCCTTCAGCTGAACACGTTGAACAACTTCCTGTCATCACCATGTGGCTTGTCTCTCACGGCGTTCAAGAGAAACTTGTGAATTTGCAATTAACACATGGTAAGTCCCATACAGGACTGGCGCCTTCAAATAGGACTTGTGAACTTGAGTTAAAAACTCTGATTTTCTCTGTGGACTCTGGTGTGAGAGAGTGAGCATTGCACAAACTTCAGTTTCCACATAACAGCAAAATAAAGCAGCAGAACAGTTACTAAAAATATAGTGGATTTTCTTAGGCAAGACCTTTGTTAAGTGGCTCAAATCAGTTTTTTTCCTTGCGTCTGCGAGCAGGCGTGTTTTCCGTGTCTCAAGCCACGCTTAAAAAGCAACAACACATGCAGAGTAGCTACCAAAAAATAGAGATTGATTTGTTTCCTGACACTTTATCAAGCTGGAATGTTGCATATTAAAGCTTAATGTTAAATGAATGAGGTCAAAAGCAGGTAAAGAGCAGTTGATCGAGCAGGATTGTGAGTGATCTGAGTAAAGTGGAAGTGACGTAGACAGAAGTTGGTCACACAAGACAAATGTGTGTGTATATAACATCTTTAATATCATGAAATACTACACTTTTCCTGATGTCTTCATTCATTTTTTCTGCCATCAGTCTCGAAGGACGACTCTCCGCGGGGGATTCTCACTCTTACACGCTGTGTACTTTTCAGTAGGGGTTCTTGAAGGTGTGATCCATGAGGGTCATCAGAGCCAGCCAAGTCTCCCTGGCGGTGGGGACGATCTGACTCGCTGGCAGCACAAATCCGTAGCGACCGGTGTCCCTCAGCTCAAAGGTGTAGGAGTACTTGATGCCCTGGTTGTAGGTCCAGTCAATGGTACCACCACTGGCTTGGTCTGTGGTTGAAACAGATATTGAAATCTTGAGGTATAAAACACAAACATAATGGAGATATTTTGCTTTTGAGAGGCCTTAAGGGAAATCTCTATGAAAACAAGACGAACAAAAAGATCGACCGTAACCATGGCCTCAACTCAACAGGAAGTCAGCCATTTAGAGTCTTGGTGTACATTTTGGTGATTTGCACCCTACGCAAATGAGCAAACTCGTCTGAGCACGTTTGTCGTACCAACATAAAAAATGTGCCAATTTGTATTAGACACAGCAAAGGCGAAAAGTTGCCAAAAGGTTTTGTGGATTCAAAAGGGCGTGGCCTCGGCAACCATCGACGTTTGGGCAAATTTCGACTATTCGCCACGAAACAGGTGCCGAAGTGTCACTTCGGCGTACACTGACCGATCAACCCCGAACACGTCTACAAATTTTATCTAACAGGAAGTCGGCCGTTTCAAATTTACCTGCCATTTCGCCACAAAACAGGAAGTGCCTTATAACGTCGCCATACATTGACCGATTGCCTCGAAACATCATACGCGACACAGCAGACCGATCCTGAACATGTATACGTTATTATTATTATTATTATTGTTGTTGTTGGCTTTGCAGTCATTTTTGAGGGACTAAGGATTAAAAGTGAAGGGAGACAGTGAGGTCAGGGAACTGCTGCACACCCCGACTTGCATGGGGGACACTTGCATGGGGGACGCTAGGGCCCTATCATGACTGCGCACAGTACTAGTTAACAATTAAAACCTTATAATTGATTACAAAGTCAGGGCTTCTCAAACTTTTGTGGTCCTGGGATGCCTTGTATAGATACAGGGACTTCTTCATAATGCCAACACAGTCTAAGCATATGTTTACTGTCATTTGTACTCAAAGATGCTATAAGAATTGTTTGTATTCCATCATTTTCCAATCTAAATCCTTCAGACCTGCTTAGTCATGATCGTACAATTTAAATACAGTGTCCTAATGAAGTCAGACTTTGAAAATGATTACCTTTAATCTAATTTACGATTTATGACTACGACTGCCTATGTCTATACATATAATACACTGTGTTGTTGAGACTTACAGATGACATTGATGATGCTGCCGTATCTGTACCGAGTGCCGTACAGAGAAGCCAGATTACTCACAGCCCTCTGAGCCACAGCGTGCTGTGAGGGAAGAGATTAGCATGGCGTCATATCATTTCTCATACCATTAAAAAATAAAACTGAGAGATAGAAGTAGATTTTTTTTTTTACCAGCTCAGCCTGGTCTTTGACTGCGGTTCTGGTGTAGCCATAAGGATACATGAGCATCTGGGAGTAGGCATGGATGGAGATGAAGGCCTTGATGTTCCCGTGAGACTTCACAAAGTCCACAATAGACTTGACCTCAGACTCGGAGTGAGCGGAGGGTCCATGGTAGGTCTCAGAGCAGGGGCTACTGCTGGCACCAGGTCCTGCACATGGACACAAGATTAAGTCTGAGGAAACTGCAAGGCAGTTGTTGATTCATTAGTGTGATCACTGGGCGTGAAATAAACGAGCAAGGTTAAATCTCCAAGGAAAATGTTGCTATTTTACTTTTCGTGTCAAGATTTATTGTCTTTTGTCTTGTGTGCAAAGGTGGTGGATTATAACACAGATGGCACCAGGGCTTGATTTATGGAAAGAAGGTTACAACACTATGAGGACAGACAATTGACTGTTGGTCTTCCGGTTGCAAATGCTGTGCTTTGAGGAACACAATGTCAGTTTTTCATACTGGAGGATGTCACCTGGAACCAGGCATCGACTGGACGTCTACTAGAAACGTGAGCTCACATGTGTCTGTGGTTTGCAGAAACATGGCAGGCAACAACATATGGTGTTGGAGACTTTTCCGTTCTGACCACAGTGTGACTCAAGCACCCACACAAGTACACAATCTCTCTTCTACTTTCCCGATGAGAATCCGCTGGTATGTTTGCATAATCGTGAGGACATTGGCCAAGTCGCACGCTCACAGAGAAGAAAACAATCTGGAGGCTTTTCAGGTTGATGGTAGAGTTTGAAAGTGTGTGTGGATGTCGGCAGCAGCCCGTGGAAAAGTGAAAGGCAGATAACGTGTTCACAACTGGTCAAATTCAACGTCACTAATTGGTGTATTTGCATTGTAAACTGACAATGACATTTGATGTTACCTCCAAAACCAGCATCCCAGTTCCTGTTGGGATCAACACCGATACAACTGGAGCCACGGTTGGGCTTCCTGGTCTTACGCCACATACGGTTCTACAGAGAAGCACATTTTCACAGTTTCATCTTAATATTTTATCTTTGTATATATTATATACAGTAAAATCAAATGTCTGTAGAAAGGAGTAACAGATTTTCTTATGGTCACATCAGGAACGTACTCTGGTGTGGCTGTAGTAAAAGCCATCAGGGTTGGTCACAATCTCCAGGAAGATGTCCATGTTGTCAAGGATGGCGGTGAGAGCGGCGTCACGTCCATAATCGGTCACGATCTGATGACAGATGTGCGAGTGAGACATTATTCAGTGCAGCGGGGACAGAAGAAACGTCTGGTAGTATGTTGGTCAAAGCACCTTCTTGGCGAACCAGGTTCCACTGGCCTGAGTGACCCACTCTCTGGAGTGGATTCCAGTGTCGATCCAGATGGCGCGACGGTTGGTTCCACCAGTGCTGAACTAAAGAAAACATAATGAGTAAATAGGTCGTGAGGAACACGAAGAAATCAAATTTGATTATCAGCTATTGTCATTTTTTCCCCCTTTAAGAGGAAGTACCATCATTTTCAACACCTTCGGTCTGCTAAGTTTGGTTGACTCACCTTGAGCACATTCAGGGGACGACCCTCGTAGCTCTGGCCAATCACCACCTTGCTGACCAGGTTGGGATTCTCAGCCACCAGCATGTCCTGGAACCTGTAGATCTTAAACCAGAGACAAAACAACATTTGAAATTTTCCTCAGAGAGATCAAACAGTAAAGGCCCAGTGTGGATGACATACTATAAACTTACTACATAGGATGTAAGGAAATACCAATATACTAAATGAATATGGCATGATACTGTACTGATATTGAAATATTCAACAAAGCTTTTGCACATATAATATCTTTATTTTTACTCCATGTTTTTCTGAAAATAGAACATTTTAAGAAAACTAGATGGATAGATAGATAGCCCTACCCATAATTATGTTTGTATAAGTGTATAATCCATTTACAATAAAACTAGTTTAGGTTTTGTAGCCTTAGAATAAGCCTTGTACGTGTATATTTATTGATATAGTTTAAGTAAGGGTATTGTTTTTCTACAGATTTAAAGGACAAGGTGCAAAAACCTACAGCGGCTCCGTCCACATAAACCAATGAAGAAGAAGGCCCCAGTAGATCCATGTCTCACCATCAGATGTCACTAGTTCTTACACACTGGGGCTTTAAGTTAGACCACAGTGTGGTATGCATGTACTGACCTCACTGATGGTGTGATAGTTGTAGTAGTCATAGCTGTCCGTGTTTCTGGGCTGAGCGAAGCGAGCAGCAGAGTCCATCTCTTCCTGCTCCTGATCCAGCACCGCCTGCACACCAGCCGCATGGTTCACGTTACGTTAAAGACAGAGTCGTGCTAAACGTTGGCTGATCTCAGAGGACGGGGGTTCTCATACCTGCAGGTCTTCAATCATGATGGAGTAATCGACATCCCGTGTCTCCAGGTGGCTCTTGAAGGACTCCAGACTGTCGAGGGGAACTCTGACGTCCACAGGAGTCCCCACTCCAGTCACATCCTTCCAGAAGTCCAGCTGTAGAAACAAAAATATTACACGACAAATTACATTCTTATTCTTTCCCTTTGTTTATTTAATTATTTATTAATTCTCACTTTCCCATCTTCCTTTTCTTGATTTAATCTAATCTCAGCATTGTCTCAAGGAGTTAACCTGCTCTTTTCCTTGTGTGCCTGTGAGTTGATTTGTCTTATATTCATGATTTGTATTTGTATTCATACATGTATTATAAAAATATAGAATTACGTATAAAAGTAAATATTATTCACAAAAAAGTGAAGAGTGGACGATAGATGACCTGAAACTCAAACATGTCCTCCAGGTCTTTGAGTAGAGACAGTTGGACGTCATCTTTGGGGACGATGCGAAACACCTGGTGTCTGCAAAAAAAAAACGAGAACCACAGTGTTTTACAACTTTTTACCCATGGCCAAGAGGGAAGTTGGCACACACACACACACACACACACACAGGTGAGATTTCTTAAGACTGAGTGGTTCTGCTTTTGCAGGAGTGGCAGACGAACCACAGATAAAAACTTATTGACGATTGTATGTGAGACTGGCTCGACACTGTATACTGTAACGCTTTGGTGCCCCCATGTGGCAACACACGGGATAGATCCGTGCAATATCTCTAGGACTTTTTCATAAGTGCAAAGACAATTTCATATCCAGCTAAATGATGTCCAAATAAACCACATTTTGTGATTTATGTCCTCATGGAGACCAAAACTTACTCCTAATGAGGCAGAACAGAATTTCTGAGGAACTGGTTCACTTTTAAAAAGATTTGAACTGTGGTTAAATTAAGATTAGGGATTAGACACTGACTGGTTATGGTTAAGGTAAGGGATAATTTAAGGGAAATGAGAAGAACTGCTGGACAAACCTGTCTGTCTGTCTGTCTGTCTTGTGCGTTTAAGTTTTTATATTCCTTGATGTTTTAATATAGGCATCCAGACATTTTCAAACCAAACTGAGTAAAAATTCAATGTCTATTCCAGATGTGTTCGAATATACCAGGTGTGTTAGCCTGGATTTTACAGGCAATGTGCATAGATTTCAATTTAATCTCTAGTTGTGTGTGGCCCTGCGATGGACTGGCAAACTGTCCAGGGTGTACCATCGCCCGATGTAGCTGAGATTGGCACAGCACCCCCCACAACCCTCTGGTGGAGGATAAAGCGGTTAGATGATGACTGACTGATAAATATACAGCTGGACGGGCCGAAATAAGATGAAAAACAACTATATAAATCAGAACTAGTTTGTATATGAAGGAGACCTTTAATTAATAAGGTAGCAGATGCTGCAGAGCAGAGGGAGGCCGGTGTAGACCCACTTACCCCTCAAACGTCTCCTTGCAGAGAGCGACCACCAACAACGCGGCCAATGCGAGCAGCACCTTCATCATGACCAGCTGAAAAAAACTGAGCCCAAAATCAGGCTTTTATGGCTCAGAGTGGGAGGTCACGTGTCCAAACCACAGTCTTGCTTAAGGTGATGGAGGTGTGTTGACAGCTGGTCCCGTTCTCACATGAGTCTGGAGATATCACAGAAAGAGAAAAGTTACCAGAAGTTTGTTTGTTTTGGAATGGTTCAAGCTACTGGGACCATGGTTAAAATAGATTGGGATTTAGCATTAGTTTTAGTTTTTATTTTGTTAAAATGAGTTCGTTTTATTTGTTTTTTTAGAGCGGGATTGCTACTTTTTATTAGTAATATGGAGTATTTGCCAGGTGCAAGTTTCCATAATAAGTATTGTGTCATTAAAAACCCCACAGAATATGCCATTTTAACCCTTAGTGCTCACACGGCACAGATCTTTGCTGCAGGTGCACCCTTCGTATATTACACAACACAATAAATACACTTCATATGAACCCGAAAGGATTATGTGTGAAATAAATGTACATAGACGAAAACTAAGTTTTGGTTTACTATAATAACCTTGACTGGGACCAGGTGAAAAAGCCCATGCAGTCTTCTCATCCAGCTGTTTTACACGTGCAGTAGTTAAACCAAATGTTCCCACACGACCTTGTTAGATAAATGTAATCGATGAACAGTTTCAAAATAACTTCTCCTGATTCGTTTCCAAGGCTGGTTCTTGGTGGTGGAGGGTTAGTTAGTACTGACTGTAAGTACTTCATACAACCACGACCTGAATTAAAATGAGTAGGTACGCCTTCATAAGGGTATGCACTGATCAGATATTTAAGGATTTAAAGGCAGTTTACATGACGGTAAGTAAAGATCTGTTTCTTATCCAACAGCACAGATAAGGAAGCAGCAGAGGAAAAATAAAGAGACAAACTGTGACAGAGTCAGGTGTGGAAAAAACCACACCTGCTTCAGTTTCACTCACAATAAAACAGACTTCAGTGCTGATCCAGATCCATATGCTCCAGCAGCAACATACTGTGCTGCTGCTGCTGCTGCTGCTGCTATGCCGGCCAGCTTGGCTGTAAATATCTCTCAGAGCATCAACTTAACACTTCACATGTCTGTCGTCAGTGTGAAACAGCATTTCGAGAATATATGACTTCCTTATTCTGATGCACTCAGGCCCACCCAACCAGAAAGCTTCCCTTTGCACCACATACAAACACATATGCAAATAAAGAATATCTCTCTGTTAGTTTTATGCACAAATGACAATAATTACTGTCATCAGACAGGGGTACACACACTTACTCTCTAATTTAAGGATACTGAAACTGAACCATTCACCGAGTGCAAACTGCATACATTCACCAATCATTTTATTAGGGACATCTGTTTTGATTTGAATATCTAATCAGAAAATGACATGGCAGGAACTCAGTGTACTTCAAAGCAAGCATTAGAATGTAAAGGTGATTTGAGTGACACGGTTGTTTGTCTACTGGAATTTTCACACACACAACCATCTGTGGGATTTACAGAGAATGCTCCAAAAATAATAAAGAACACAGCGCATTAAGGCTGCCCCCCCCCCATTACTATGTTAATTACAAATGGTCTAATTGTATTACTTTATAATCATATTAATGCTCCCTGGGGGCCCCCACTCAATGCTGGGCCCTTGGAAGTCGCCCCTGCATCCAGTAATCACTATTCTTGGTGCATTCAAACAGTGCATCAGAGGTCGGAGATCAGACTATTCATCATTTTGCTGACGTATCAAGTTTCCGACGCACAGAAGAAATGATGTCATGTCTGTGAGAGGGAAGAAAACAGCCATGAGAGAGTTGACAGACACCAAAACACGAGAGCAGATTTAGAGTTTCACAGATGTTCATACCGGAGAGGATAGGTCAGGTAAGGGTGAGTTCTCTGACAGATACAACGACCTCATTGTGAAAGTGTTGGTGGAGCAGCTGGTCACACAGGAAGCTGCTCACCACCACAGTTTCCTGTCACTGAGTCACCGCTGCTGCATCTGTTTGACAGGCGTTCCACAAACCATGAGAGGACACATCAACAAAATACAGCTGTGGTGCAGCAGGCTTTACGTGTCCTAGAGCTGTTTTACAGCATAACTCAGTCAAGTATTCCACATGTTTAAGACTTTCATTATATTTATTGAGGCGTTTGTAAACACGTCTTTAGTCATATCATGATGAGAAGGACAAATTCAGTGAATTCTCGACGAAATAAAAAGCCAAAAGTCACTACTACAGCAGGTTCAATCTGTCAAAGTGGGTTGTCCTACGTCCTTTGTTGCGAAAAGAACACGCCCCCGCTGCTCTGTGATTGGCCATCCGGAACTGAACAGCTCAATCTCCGTCATCCTATTGGTCGAAAAACAGCTCAATCAAAGTAGAAGTGCCCTTTGAAACACCCTTTAGTCGGAAACGGGACATTCAGAGCACAGAGTCACGTCAAGCTAGAGAGCAGACGTAAACACGTTCCGAAAATAAGTGACATGCTTTTCAAAATAAAGATGAAAATTTTCCTCGTTAAAGTTACATACGGTTATTCACACAATCAAGATGATTGATATTATATCATTTCCTCGTTCATTGAATGTTTAAACACATGAACATGACATTTCATAGTGATTAATTGATATTGCAGTTTGCAAATACATGGTTTTATTTTATTTTGGTAAGCAGAGACCAGAGGTTTTCCGCTGATTCTGCGGAACTTGACAGCTGTGCGGCGGTTTAGTAGTACTTAGACGCCGGAGAGAAAGCGGAGTGGACCGGCTCGTGTCGTTGTCTTATTTCAGATTTTTTTCCCCTGACATTTATTTTACGGGAGGAGAAAGTCTGTTGTTCGCTTCGTCTACATCTCACCGACAGAAGAAATGGAGATAGAGAAGGAAGTGAAGAAGGTAGGCTTTGCCTCACACTGTTCTCCGTCTGTATCTCTAACCAACCCGGGAACGCCCTGAGAGAAGGTGTGCCGAGCACAGTGCAGGTGGCCACTAAAGTTACTGTAAATGGGTTTCCATGTTTATTTGTAATTTACAAACATAAAGTTAGTGAAATGTAGCGGTTTAAAAAGAAAAAATATGCTCTACAAGGTGTTAAACTTGAGGGAAGTTTAAATGTGTCGCTTGGTCAGCCTGCACCAAAGTCCATTGAGAAAAGTAGAGATTTTACATCACAGCTCTTTGGAGTTGTTGAGACTCTACTGTCTCTGTCAGCAAATCCAGATAAATTATTTTATGTCCTTGGTGTTTGCCATCCTTTGTTCAGATTAATCCAAGTGACATAAACGTACCAAAATGAAGCAGCAGTACACTAGCAACTCGTGAGTCCCTGTGAGCTAAAACGCTGAATTTCTCTATGGACCCTGGTGTGGGAGAGTGAGTGGCTTAAAGTTCATTTTCCAATTAGAAAAGCGATGTGTAAAGGGGAGATTATGAGCATACATGTTTTAAAGGTATTGTACACTTAAGTTATTAAATATTTTATTAGGTGAGCCTTTTCTTAACTGTTATAAATCAGTTTTTCATTGTCCTGTTGTCAGCCTGTAACTGTCCCTTTAAACATGTCGCTTTTAATAATTGTAACTTGGCATCTTCAATAATGTGTGTAAAAAAAAAACATGTCCCTTGGTTGCCCATGGATTGGTTACAGACACTGTTTATTTACCCAACAGGTATTGTTGGTTATCGATTTTGTCATGTCGTCATCTCAGTTTGCCTGAGCTGTGATTCGTGCTTAGACCTGTAGATAGCTGGAAGCAGTGACAACAGATGTTTGCAGGGTTATGAATGGTTAGTGTGGCATGTGAAGCTGTAGAATCAATCACTCAATAAGCTATTACTCTTAATTTATCATCACTTTTGCTTTAGTGAGGCCTGCATGTAACATATGCAACACATATCAATTTGTTTCTGGCATTTGTGTAAAAATACAAATTCTTGCTTAAGTTGCAGGGACAAACTGTCAGTAAAAGTTAGGGGAAGATTGCAAAGAACTTCTGAAGAAGTATTCACTATATTACATTACTAGTATTGCAGCGGTGAGTCAGGAAGATACAGTGTATATAAGGCCTCAGTAAAAGTTAGGGTTGCAACACAGATTTCCACAGATGTGTAAATCTGTTTTAAGCTTCACAGGCTAATTTAAAAACAACACATCACATAAATAAAAAAAAAGATATGTTTTCTGATTTCAGCTTCTCAAATGAAGGTTATTTGGGGCGACCATGGGTCACTGTTTTTCACAAATTCCCGACATTTTACCTAATAAATTGATCAAGAAAATAACTAACAATTGAACTGATAATGAAAACAGTTGTTTCGTCTCTTCAGAGTGGGAATGTCCCCCAGGATGTGCAGCCAATTGAGCAGAAAGAGCTTCAGTTGTTTAGCAGCTAGTTCAACTTGAAGTACTTATCGTAGATGTTTAGTCGCCTTTTTGTTTACGTCTTGTTTACTCTTCTTAGCTACTTGCTCAGCTAAAAAAATGTCTGATGTTTTTCATTTGATGTTCTTCAAACACACACAAACGCACACACACACACACACAGCAGCTGGTGGCCTGCAGCTCAGATCTGCTGCAGTTAAATGACTCATGAAAGTGACTCATTTCACCTAAACTACAGACTTTGTGTCTGAACAACCTCTTTGCAGTCACTCATCAACGTTAACTTGGATGCTGTGACTGTGACATCAGACCAAAATGATCAGTCATCATCGCTCTTCCCAGCATAAATATTTAGACCTCCACAAGTAGTGACCACTTTGAATCCCAAAATTTACTGTTGCACAGAAGGTCTAGGTGCCTGAAAATTAAACTAAAGATTCAACAAAAGCCTGAAAATGTCTCTGTCCACAAAACTACTGTGCTTCTTATCAAATATTTGTTTCCAGTCCAGTTTCACAAAACTCCTCTACACATCAGATACATTCATCTGAACTAAGTCTACAGAAGTGAAAGAACGAGAGTGCATGTTCCGTTTGTCTGAGGAATACTAATGCATTAGCTATTTTTATTATCACCGCAAATCATGGTGTTCTAAGTAGCTCTTGCTTGTCAGCGACTCTCAGGGGAAGGAAGTCTCACTCTGCTGTGGACGCCATGATGGAAGCTCAAGTACAAGGAGAAACAGTGCACATGTCTGCATTCCTCTTTGCTGAGTTTCTTTTTGGTTCAGACACATCTCTTTCACAGCAGGGATGGCTGCTGCTCCTGGGTCCTACACGGTGGACAGCATCATTGAATAGTTGACCATATATGGTCTCAAACAGCAATAAATGCTTCGAGATGGACATGAGCATTATTCGACACTGAAGGCAAGGGAGGGGGTGAAGTCAAGGAGGCGAGAGCAACAAAGTTCTGTGACAAAGGGGCTGGAGAACAACTGGGCTCCTTGATGTCATTAAGGAGGTGTTGCTGAAATTTTATGGGATTGTATGGGTCTTATTCACAGCAAGTGTTTCACGTTTTAGCAGGGAAAGCACAGCTGTTACTTATACAACATATATAATTGCTCTGTTTAAATCATAGAAGTCAGGACAGGGTGATTGTGAGCAGTGAAATGAATACAATCTTTTTTACCTAGTGTCCCCACTAGGGCTACAACTAACAATTATTGTCCATAGGGTTGGGTGATATGGCCAAAAATGCTATCAAGATAAACATTTCATAAACCGGATAATGATCATGATAAATGTCAAATGATATAACAGCAACAAACACTTCTGAGTTAATTCAAAATTCAAAATGATTACATGTATTATACTGTACTATGTTGGTACTGGAGCTGGAGCCAATCACAGCTGATATAAAAGGCAGGTTACGCCTCGGACAGGTCACCAGTCCATCACAGCGACAACATACAGACACTCACATGCCCTTTTGTGGTCCATTAATCTATGACATACTGTATGTATTGTTATTTCCTTCCATCTTTATGTGGGACATCTTGCATGAAGAAAATCCAGTGTGTCCATTCATTCCTTGGTGAAACCGAAACAGTGATGTCAGTTTTGATCACATGTGCTCCTCTGTTGACAGATGACCCTGGGCCACGAGCTTGGCGCTGGAGCAGCCTGTTTGAAATGCAAGGACAAGTGTGAAGGCTTCGAGCTGCATTTTTGGAGGTACCGGCGATTTTCTTTCTCCAGCATAGCATCATCAGAGAAATACTGTGGATATCCCAATGACTTCCTGTGTTGAGACAAAGAACATATGCGTCATTTGTCTCTTGAGTAAAGCTCTGAGTTTTACGTGACAATACACAAAGGTTTTATTGGACACTTGGCAGACATGGTAATATGAGACAATGAACCGTGACATGCTTATTTTGCACATTGTTCCTGGTCTGAATAAAGGAAAATCAAAGAAATGCCCCAGCATGGTCCCAGACTGGTCAATAACATCACTTTCCTCTTTGTTTGATTGAAAGTATTCTGTTAGCAGCAAGAGTCACGGGCCTAATAGGAACATGCTGCGCATGAGAACAGCTGCAGCCCATGTCCAAATGGCTTATTGTTAACAAATGTGATGACAATGGTGGAAATACTGGCACAGTGTGAGTCTACTGTAGATAACTGTAGGTCTGATTAGAGCTAAGAGCAGGGGCTTGAGACTCACTTACTGTCATAACTTACTATAATTGGAAGCTTAGACCAACCACACAGTGAGTCTACAGCCTCACATGCAGCGTATGCGAGCGTAGACACTGGGTTTTGGGACAGTGTGTTCCCAGTCTAACTTACTCTGTGTCTGTCACTGTATTTAATTTGGACTAGTTACTGTGAAAAATGGTGTACCGTCACGTCAATTGTCCACATTCGTCTAGTTTACTTGCAGACATCACCAGGTGCTTTTAAATTCCTGACAGCACCGGCACAAAGGCCCAAGTTTGAAAAGTTTGGAAATGGTGGATCATTACAGACTGTACTAACTGTGCCATGTTTGGATCTGTAGTGGTCTTTCCCTGTTTGAATTCATACAGCATAAAGCCTACAGGCGTTGTTTTTCCTCATGTAGGTCTTTCTTAAAAGGACAGTTTAGTTTTTTTGAGGTGGGGTTGATCCCCTGAACCTCAACAAGTGGCAGGGGATCAATAACGCCTGTGTGCCGTGATGTATAATAATTGATTTGCTCTATGGATTGTGGTGAAGGAAAGTGAATGGTTTTCACACTTAAGTTGGGAAAGGCTTTCTTCTAACTAACAGTGAGTTAAAGCAGTGGAAACATTCTTAAGATAAAGTAGGCATAGGCTGGTGTAGATTTTATTAGGTGATTATGTGGCTAAAATCCTCTTTTTCCTTGTCTCACTGCAGTCAGCACTGGCTATGTGACATTACCTCATCCAAGCAAACGTCATATAAACATAACTATCACTTTATGCAACAGTTTATATGAGAGTCAAAAGTATCTCACAGGCAGTTAAAGCAGCCAGGTGCTTTCCCTCAACGTTCGCCAACAATGAAAGTAACCGGCCATTTGAAATTGATTATCTTACAAATGTTGAGACATTTCTGGAATGTGAATGTTGTCGTCACAGCTGTGTGTTCTTACCAACACACATTTGATGAGGGTTTATGCTGCCTCACACATTTAAGGGACATTTGCTGGTTGAAGTTTCTGCACCTGGTCAAGTTGACGCATGCCATAAATTGTGAAATAGTTACTCTGCAAACATGAAGCGAGTTGTGTTGAGGCCTGTGCAGAGAGCGGATATGTGCAACTAACACTCTTTACTTATACAGCATAGTTGTAGACTGACACTGTTGTTGTAATACGTTTGTTTAAAACTTAAATATAAGTATAAGTGTGTATATATATATATATATATATATATATATATATATATATATATATAATATAATATGTTTCAGTGAGCACTGAGTGTTCTCTGCCTATGTGCATATCCAGTGATCTTGCAACAAGCTAGAGAGGCATACAGATATGTTAGCGAGGAAATACAGTTCTATTACAGACGACAACCTGTGTGAACTGGGGGCAAAGCTTTGATGGGATGTATCGGATACATTTTGTAAAAGATTAGTTCGCTTTAAGAGATGTAGAGGATCATCTTAAATGTAAAATGTGACAATACACCGTTTGAAGAAGATTGTATCTCAGTCTAAAAATCTTGAAAAATATAATTTAATATCAGAGAGCCATAAATATCTTCTCGTCCGTCTTCTCTTCAGGAAAATCTGCCGAAACTGCAAATGTGGCATCACGGAGCACGACGTGGTGATGAACTCGGAGGAGAACAAGAAGGTCGGGAAGTTGTTCGAGGACACAAAATACACTGGCCTCATCGCCAAGTTGAAGACAGATGGCATCCCCGGCTACAAGGGCAACATGGTGACCATCACTCTGCCCGCTCTTGCCACTGCTCACATCATACCACCTAGTGCTTCTTCCACTGTTGTACCCCCCTCTGCCACCGCCGGCTCTGCACAGCCTGCTGGAGCATTTGCAGGCACAGCAGCACCCAGCAGGGCTCAGGCTCCGGGTCAGGCTCCGGGTCAGGCTCCGGGTCAGGCTCCGGGTCAGGCTCCGGGTCAGGCTCAGGGTCAGGCTCAGGCTCAGGCTCAGGCTCAGGCTCAAGCTCAAGCTCAAGCTGCACCAGCAAGTGTCACACCACTTAAGGCTAATAAATTGCCTGTCTCTGTCAGTACCACAGCAGCCAATGTGACACCAGTTCAAAAGGAAGTGCCAATGCAGTCTGTCACCTATGAGTGGGCACCACCAGTAGCTAATAGATATCTGGTAAGTTGATTTGAATCACATGCTAATATGGTTTTTGCTCAGTTGTTAAATTAAAAATTAAAAAACAGTTTGTCTTTGTAAATTCAACAATTTCATGTTTTCTTCCTGAAATGTTTCATTTCCAATTTTCCCTGGAAGATCGTCATGATTAAGTTTAAGTAAATTTTTTAAGGATGTTTTGGTTTCTCAGACGTATTTTATTTTTTGACTCAAGAACTAACTTTCCCAGTCTTAAAAGCTCTTGTATCTTTCTTTGTTTAGTCTGGTGCTGCATCTGCACCACCCCTGTTTTGAACTGTTCTCATCTCTGACCTTCCTTCATCCTGTTTGAACAAAAATATTTCATTTTCTCTGTCTTCTCTGAATTCCAGGCAGCGCAGTACATTCAGCTGCTCCCACCAGAGAAACGCCCGGTGGCCGGGACAGAGGGAGCTGCCTACCGCCGTCAGCAGATGGCTCGGCAGCTGCCGGAGCACGACCAGGACCCGTCTAAATGCCACGAACTGAGTCCTGCTGAAGTCAAGCTAATGGAGCAGTATGTCCGCAAATACAAGGACGAGGCCCTGGGGATCGGAGACGTCTTGCTGCCTGAGGAGATGGCTCTGGTTCGGGCAGGAGGGCAGGGTGGAGGGGTTGGAGCTACACCTGGTGCTGGAGGGGCAGGCTTTGGCCCACAATCTGGTGTTGGTGCTAATGGTCAAGGGGTTGGGTTAAGAGCGGGAGTTGGTGGTTCTCATGCTGGATCTGGGCCAGGGGCTGCAGGCCGTGGTGTTGGACCAATGGGGGGAGCTGGAGGTGCTGGGACTGGACCATCTGTTGGAGGAGCCATGGGAACTGCTGCTACTGCTGGAGCCATGGGCGTCCCTGGAGCTCAGCAATCTGGACTACCACAACAGAACTTTGTAAGATGTATATATTTATTACATGTTAATATTGTCTGACCAGTCAAACTAGTCAAAATGATCACCTTATTATAAAATGTATGTATGAACCTCACAAATTTGTTGCTGAGACCTCACAACTCCTGTCATAAATCCAGAATTTTGGTCAAGTGTGTGTTCTGAAAAGCTGTTATGCTTCGACTGGACACTAGATGGAGCCGTAAGCCCATTTTTGACTCCTTGCCTTGGCCGTTCAGAATGAAGCATTGTGATGTGATTATGATTCACACTGGCTCTTGTGTTATATATAGAATACATTTTCTTCTCTCCATGCTCATTCTTTCTGTGTTCATGTTCCTTTTCTCTTTTTCGAATTTTTTCAAACTCTGCGTCTTTGACTTCATAACACCCGTCTGCTCGTGGCTGCAGTGACCGCACAACTTAGTGTTTACTACTGGATTTTTCTCGACAGCTGTTTATAGACATGAACTGAAAGTTGGATGCGTGCGTGTGAAGACCAAAGCAGGAGATTGTCCAGTTCACACACGTTGAGTTTCCCAAATATTCAGACGAGGAGTGGCAGCTGGGCCAAGCATACACTCACCACTTGCTTGCTTTCATTTTGTTTTTAAATATATTTTTCTTGCTTGCATGAACATTGAGTGCCTGGTGAGACACAGTTTAAAAACTGTCACATACATTTTGAGGAAAATGTCGTCAGTGCACGTCTGAAAGCAGCTGACCAGTGAGTGAGACCTAAGGCAGAGAGTTGAAATATTTCCTGATAAAATGGCCTTTTTGTCAGATCAAAAAACGCTCTGCTTGGCTTTGAACTGGAATCAAAGTGAGAGCGATGTTGCCCTTTGTGTAAATCTATTGAAAAGTCCTGGAAGTACATATTAATAATTGTTTGTTAAAACTGATGGGATGAAAGAAATCTTTTTTATGTTGCTAGCACACACACACACACACACAGAATTGTCATGACCTTGGCAGCTTGACATTTTATGGATTAAACGAGCAGTTGAAAACCTGGAGGATGAAATTAAACCCACACACAAACCAAAATGGACCAAAATGTAAAGTTGAAGTGGACACTTTGTTTTAAACTTGTCATTATGATAAAAAAACAGCATGCTGATATTGAGGAGCAGTTTTGATGATACTGCATACGGCACAAACTCTAATATTCTATGTCTGTTTACACGATGTCTGTAGTGTTTTACAAAGGTGTGCCTGACTGATGACTGAACACCAGCAGAAAGTACCTGTGCACTTCCCTTGTGACCTTGTGTAGTGACATGCAAAATTTCCTTTTCCCCTCATTCCAAGTCGTGCCATCACTGCCAGCAGCCGATGCGTCGAGGTGAACCCGCCGTCTACGCCGAGCGCGCTGGCTACGACAAGCTGTGGCATCCAGCGTGCTTCGTGTGCTGTAACTGTCAGGAACTCCTGGTGGACATGATCTACTTCTTCAAGAAGGGCAAGCTGTACTGCGGACGTCACTATGGAGACAGCGAGAAGCCACGCTGCGGAGGATGTGACGAGGTGACACCACGGACTCGTCGAGCGATCATATATGATTTGATGACTTGTTTTTTTGTGTTGTGCAGTTTAGAAGGTTGAATTTCACGCGCTCTGTAGTTGAGACGTCGGTGCTTGTCTGTTCACAGCTGATCTTCAGTAACGAGTACACTCAGGCTGAGGGACAGAACTGGCATCTGAAGCACTTCTGCTGTTTCGAATGTGACTGCATCCTCGCTGGAGAGACGTATGTCATGGAGAATGAAAAGCCCGTCTGCAAACCCTGCTACATGAAGAACTACGCTGTGGTGAGACACACTTTGTATTTTCTTATATTATATATATAAAAGAGTTTTCTTGTTTTTCTGTGCATCTAATTTCTCCTGAGAATGAATAATCTTTTCCTATGATTAGATTAATCTTTAATGAAAGTGCTATTATCATGTGTAGCATCAGAACATGAATGACTTGGGCAGTTCCACCTAAATGTAACATTAATGTCTAGCAAAGTGGATGTGCCAGAAATAAACCATAAAATAAAAGAATTATGTATTATATTTTTTAGACTTGTGGATTGTCTCCATCAATCCATAATCTGTACCTATTAAAGTTTGGTGGAGGTGGAGCCAATTCAATGTGATCTCAAAAATCTATCTATTTAGAGAGGGTTGCAGTCTAAATGTGTGACTGTACCTTTAATTTCTATTGTGTGTGTGTAAAAAAACAACAAAAAAACAAGTCTGACATGGAATAATCCTGATGTCTTGGGTTTGTTGTTTCTCCTGCTGCCTCAGTAACAGACTTAATTGTAAAACTGATGCCTGAGAAGGGCTGTAAATGAACACTGGCCACCCAAATCCAAGAATGTGAAGCCCTCGGCATGTGTTTACGTGGTTTGTCCAACGTAATCCCGTGCAAAGCCGTGCAGGGTTTTATGTAGTGTCATATTTGCCTTCACTTCTGACTCTGTAACGGGTTTCCCTGTGATAGCAAGCAGTGTCTTGCCATGACTTTCTTTTCTTTGCGAACACATCTTGTGTTTTCAGTTTATTGTACTTATATACTGAGAAGAGCCAGGAAGACAGTCCTTAAAAATGAAAATTAGAAAAGAAACACTGTTTTTTTTGTGCTTTGACACCATCACATCCTTCTCCGTTCTCCATAGAAATGCGCAGCCTGCCAGAATGCGGTGGATCCTGAGGCCCAGAGGGTTTCCTACGGGGAGCACCACTGGCACGCTGAGCCACAGTGCTTCAAGTGCTCCGGCTGTTCCAAGTGCCTGGTGGGCCAACGCTTCATGGCAGTGCAGGGCTTCCTCTTCTGCTCCGTGGAGTGCAAGAAGAAAGTCATGGCTTAGTGCGTCAGAACTACTCTTCATCTGTGCCGCAACCGCTTGTGAAACCGGGACAGGTTTGGCTAAAACTAGAACCAGAGCAGGGGAAAACAAACACCTGTGCAGCTGCAAGGTCACACATGGATTGTGCTTGTGTTAACAGGAAATCGAGCACCTGATACCGCTGTTGAAGAGATGTATTAGAAAAAAAATAATGTTGGTGCTCTTTACTTTTTTTTCCTTTCTGTACATGAAAAATGATAAATTTGATAAATTTGTCTCAGCTAGGATGAAACCTAAACACTCCTCTGCCTTAAAACCACTCCATTTTTGTTTGTCTGTCATTTTTGTACTGATGAGATTCATTCTGTATAGGTAACAGGTGAGAGTCCAGTTTTTTTTAAAGCATTAATCTGTCTGTTAAGCACTATTCTACTCCATAAGTACCAAGCGTTGTTTGAAAGAGCCACCTTTTCCTGCTTTTGTCATACAACAAACTACTGATGCTCTTTATCCTGCAGTATTAAGACAAGCTACTGTGTTAGCCAGGTTTGAGGTTGTTTTAACCTCACTGAATTGAAGTGAAAAACTCAACATTTGTCCAAACGATAACTTCTTAAGTCTATAATATCTTAAGTATATATTTGCCACTTTATCTCGTTGTTAGACAACCTTTGCATCATGGAAACTAAAGTTTGTGTCATTTTGTAAACCATTCTCTCCGTGTGCCTAAGTCCACAGAATAAAAGCTTTCAGGAGATCTTTAACTTCAAATGCATGATTTTATGAATTTGGTGTTTGACCATCAGCTTGTGTCCCCACAAGCTAAAACGTCTCTGTGGACTTTGGTACAGAAGAGTGAGCAGCCTTAAGATATCATGGCCTTCAGTAGGTGTATTTGTTTTTTTGTTAAGTTGCTAAAAGATGTAGTTCCTTGTGTCCTCACTGACGTTTTGACAGCGCTGTCAGTGCTGACCCCGTGTCAGTACTTTGTATAAATACACCTGAAAAATCCCTTTTAAGGAAATAAAAATGTGACGGTACATTGTGCTCAGGTATAGAAGACATGTTTGTAAAGTCATTGCCATAGTGAATGTTCATGTGACTAAACAAAGACTTGGATTAATGAAATAATAATGAATTAATAACAATACTAAACTGATGATTTCATTCAATACACCACAAACAAATATTCACTGGTATATTACATTTGTTTCTACTGTTATTTATTAGGTTCCCCAGTTCTACAAATTGGCCTTTGTATTTACATTTGTAAATAAAATAAACAACACTTGTGTGCTGAATATAAATCATTAATTATAAAAACAAATGGTTTAAGTCCAACAAATGATGACCTATCTATGTAATGTGTGACTATGTTTTCCCTCTGCAGTCACTTGGAAGGTAGGAGTTTATCTTTAGAAATAAAAACACTGCTAAGTTTCTAATTATTTCCAGGTTTAGTACAGTGAGGAAAAACACTGCACTTCTGTCATGTTTGTACATTGTATTTTCCTTTACATGCAATAAACTGCACTTTAAAAACTGGTTTATCCCAATAGTTCTTTACACAACTTAGCCATTTTCACTATGACTATGTTTACATCTGACTATTGACTCTATTCTGAATAAAATACTATTGCATAATTATCCTTTTACAAGAGTTACAAGGGAACCGTGCATGTTGATGTCTGAGTTTGTACACTCTACTGTGTCTTACAGGGCCATGGTGGAAAAACAACCTTACCTCAGAGGGGCTCGTGTTTTTATTCACCAAGTGGAAACTGTGCACAATTCAAGGAAGCTCCATCTCTGAGGAACCCCATTGTCTTACATGGCAGTCGGCCCAAAGCCCTCCTGCTATTTCCCCTCTTTCGACCACAACTCTACCAGACCTGATGTGACTGAATCACCTGGCCGCCTCCTCGATCACCGCCGTTGTAACTTCTTTCCAATATCCTTGTGTGTGTGTGTGTCTGTGTGTGTGCGTGTGTGTGTACTTCCTACAGTGTGTTTCTTTTCCCGGTTCCTCCATCATGGGAAGTCAAAAAAAATGCTTGGTATCTTGCCTAGGAGAGGAGTCGAGTACACTGGGAGCATTGTAGAGAGGGGCTGGGTCTTCATCCTGTAACATTGTGTGCTGCTTGGGATTTGCATGTGATTTGTTTCATAGTGCAATTTGCATTGTCCTGCGCTGTAACCCTGGGATTTACATCGTAATTCAAGTCTCGCTGGACTTTGCATTGAGTTAAAAGGGAGTTCACTGGAAAGCTGCCTCGACTCCATCACATACCGTCCTAAATATCTGGGTGAATTCTTGTTGTGGGGTTGAGTGGTAGCTCCCTGATAACATTCCTGTAGCACTGGAAACATAATGTAAGAGATCAGTTCAGGCATGTAAAGCGAAAGTGGAGAGGATTGTTTGTTTTTTTTAATTAATATGAGAGGAGCACATCAGGGTAGACGGGGAAGAATATACACAGGAAGCAGGTCTTAGCTATCAAAGGAAACAAGGTATATCAGAGTCCCGATTCAGGAAAGTGCTTTATACTTGAGCTGCAGAGGTGCATCCAGTTCTCCATCACCGCAGGTTAAACACAGATGTACTGTGCGACGGAATGTTCAAAAAGTTTCCCCGACTCAAGACAAGCAGAAACAGCAGCCACTGCAGGCATCGTAACACAGCTGGTATCAATGCCAGCTCTCATTCTAACGCTAACAACTCACCACTCACATTCCTCCTGAAGAAGAGGAGGAGGAGGAGGAGGAGGAGACAGTGAAGGAGCAGGAGCAATTCATTTTAATGGAATGCCACGATAGAGCAGGCCTGGTGTTACACCTGAATCCACTCCTCCTCCTCCTCCTCCTCACTGAGAAGAACTATTGTACTTTGCAACCTTAAGACATGTTTGTCTTATTCAAGCGTGCACGTCCATGATTCACACGGTAAACAAAGCCCCCACCTCTAAAAGGTCAATTAACAGCATTATAAATCTGCACAATCTGCACAAGACACACTAAAGAAATTATTAAAGGAATAGCAATAAAATAAGTGAAATATAAAGAAGCTGTTACTGTAATATTCAGATTTCAGACTGTCGTATATGGTTTATGCTAATTAAAGAAGGCGATACATAAATATTCACAATATATGTCTTACATGTTTTACCCAAATCATTCAGCCCTGAGCAGATGAAGTGAATGAATGAATCCTGAGATAAATCAGAATCTGGCCTGCAAAGGAAGGTGACACAGCTATTTTAAAACCCTACGCAACAATGTCACTCGACTATTGTCTTCTTCACTCCTTATCATTTCTGACCCGAGTGACATCATCTGAGGTCGTGTGACAGACGCTGCTGCTCCCTCTGGAGTCGCGAATGTCACAAACACGACAACCACAGTCCTTTACGCTACAGCATAGTTGAAATGGTTTTCAGAGCTGCGACATAATAATTACTGAATCGCTGCTTGTGCTCGAGGAGTCAGCTGAGGAGTGTCAAAACATCTGAGCAGTAAACCGTCACAGAGCTTCTCTTCTTCCTGCTCTTGCTTTTCATGAGCGTCCAGTTCCTCCAAGGCCTTCCTATTAAAACTTTTTCTCTTTTTTTTTTGTTCTCTCGATTTCTCGATGTCCTCCTATGAACTCATGCTCCAGAATCATATGTTGCCCTCGTACATATCTGCAACGGAGCTCCAGTTTGACAGAAAATGAATAGAAACTGTAATAAAAGAGTTAAAACACACTAGAGTCGACACCATGACATGTTCAAACACTTAAATCATCCACTGGCCCTTTAAGAAATGTTGACATCAGCCAGAACATCACATTCAAATGTTTTATTTCTGAATGTACAAATGCAACATTTGATTTACAGAAAAGTAAATAAGTCAGAAGAGTAAGAAATATTAAAAGTAAGAATGCTTTTGTTGCTTCTTATCTCTCACACTCCTCCTCCTCCTCCTCCTCCATGGTGGAGATGCTACCTTTAATCCCTCACCTGCTCTTCCATTTTCATATTCTCCCCTTTGAGATCCTTCATCATCCTCCCTTTCCTATACATTTGGTCATCGTGTACCTCTCTGGTATTTCATGTAAGGGCCTTAATGTGAATTACCTCTCTCCACATATCACGTCTTGCTGCTTATAATATTTCAAAACCACTCGGTGCTTGACGTGAGGCAGTACTGTGTACCGGGCAGCACCGCAGTTCTTCATTATGGACGCAGGGTGCACTATACATGATGTTCACCTGATCCCATTTTGTTTTTAGTGTCTAGACTTTTTCTTTTCTTTCCTTTCAGGCAGATGATCTGCTGTGGCGCCCTCTAAAGGGAGAAACTGAAAGTTAAAAGTGTGAAATTTCACTGACTTCTCACCACATTTGTGTCCTGGAGGACAGCTTAATAACAGGACACCAGATTAAACAGATTATCTAAATAGACACGTTGGCAGAATGTGTAACATAAGTCCCGTAGTTTTTAATGAATAAGGAAATGAGTCACTCTCTTGTCTTCCATGAGTAACTTTCCTCGCTGCCCTCCTCTCTCTCTCTCTTCTCCCCGTCTGTAATGCCCAGCTGGTAGACAGTGAAAAAAACAACATGTGGCACCCACATTTTTGACTTTTCTTCTTCAAATGTAAGTAGAGGCCGACAGAACTCAGTGTTCCCAGTTTGGAAATTGTGGTCTGCCTGTTTATCAGCTTGGTGCAGTGTAAACACATGACTTGCACAGGTAACTGAGGAGACGTGAAGCTGCATTGATTCCAGGTTCTCTCCAAGTCTGTGTGAGCACATTATGTATGACTTTTATTTATCATTCTTGAAAAAAAAAGTAGTATTAACACTTCGAGGAGTTATATCATCTCTACTGCAATATCCAGGTAATATAATCATATTATAAAGTTACCTATCTACAACCAACCCATCCATCCACAAAAACATTGTTGAATCTTTAATGTAAGACGTCACTGTTGCCACGGTTGTGAATGTGATTTTTATGCCTGAGGCTGTGAGACTTATGGAATATGGAACCACCTGTTGAGCAGATCTAACCATCACTCTCCATGTTCAGCGTGAGATTCTTTCTTTACTGACCAGGGAGTTTCAATGTGGGTAAAATAAAAAACTATTATTTAAAAGTGTATGAAAAGCAGAGGGGATAAACCCTTTACCCCCCAGAGGGGATAAGTAGGCTGTGATGTCTCATTTCATTCTAAAATCCCACTGAAAGACAGTAAGAATGTCATCCAAGTCAATCAGAAACCTTGTCAGTATTTGTTCGTATTCATCAATTACCCCAGAAGTGCACACATTACACACACACACCAGTTGCCAGGAAGCTGATGTTGCCATAGCAGCCCAGACAGGCCCAGACATCCTGACTGTGTTTACCTCTGGAAGGGCAGATCTGTGGTAACAGAACGCTCAGTGATGGAGGAATCTTATTTTTCTGATGCCTGCAGCGATGAACATCAAGTCAGGTCACGTTTCTTTGCACATAACTCCACATCAAACACACTCTTCTCTTTGGGCTCTGCTGACTCCAATCAACAGCTGTTTCCACCTTCTGAAAACATCTTATCATAGAGCTTACAATATAACACGTCTGAACTCTGTGCTCGTGGCAGACGCACATAAACAACTTCTGATATTCGGATATTCTTGATGGACTTTGGCATCAGGGTTCATTGGGAAACATGCAAAACTGCCTGAAAGTATATTTTTGTACACAATTTCATCACCTCAGTGTAAAGTCAATAAGGACTATTGGAAATGTTGAGATTCTTTGGGAGCAACTTTGACTGGAATGATGTGGAACCAAGTTGCGGCTCGACTTGACTGATCTTCTGGTGCCCTTGGGCCAAAGTTGTTTTCCTCCACCAGAGATTTAATAATAGCACAGCGGGCTCACGATTGTTTTATCTCATCTGGTTGCTGGTTATTTGGCTGTGTTATTACTACACTCCACTCCACCAGCACGGCCCTGAAAATAGTATCTGTCGGTCTCTTTTATTACTTTCGTTCATCCATGAAATGACCTCGATTCTTTCTAACCAGTGTAGGAATTGTGAACCTGTTACTATTTCTCAGAGGTCAAGACTCTACCATCATCAATTTATTAGGTACACCTGTTCAACTGCTTAGTTCCTACTGTATTTATACATGGATCATGGATCAAGGATCAGAATAGGGAGGAAGAAAGGTGATGGTTGCTGGTGCGTCGATGATTTCAAGCATCACCGCAGGACCATTACACAGAATTGTCCACAAAAAAGAAAAATTATCCAATGAAAATGACACATTTCTAGGTCAGGATAAAGTGACTTCCTGTGGAGAAATATGTGCAGTGACAAAAGTCTAATATGTTACGCTCAATACCAATGATCACAGTATTTGACAGACATAAAAGCAACAAGGCTGGTGGTGCCCTGAGACTTCATATGCAGTATTTGTGCATGTAATGATGCACTGTGCACAAATATTAATGTCAGGAAGAAATCCGTGACAACCCTAATGTTGTGGCTGCAGCCAAAGACTTCATTACAGCTTTCCACTTCCTGCCATTGTCGACCACATGCTTCCTCCTTCAGAGATGGAACCTGTCTGAATTCTCACAGAGGTAATCAGTGCTCCATGATATGTCAACAGTGATGGGTTCTTCTGGGTTAGAGTGCACATTTTAAAATGTTTAATCATAATTCATGTCTGGGCTAAATGTCATTGAGGAATTTTATTTTATCTGCCGCTGGTTAACAACGGCAGTAGGAACAAACGGGTATTATCCGCTCTTGTAATGCATTGTTACTCTAATGTGCATGACTCATTCCCACCATTTACACCATCCATACCCCTCCTCCCCTTAGTTGAAACTGAGAGTTCACTCTAAACAAACAGCACAGGACAAAAACAGATTAGATCATTAAGGAAAGACAAAAAGTAGCAGACCCATCATGTACTGCTGGTTACATCAAAATTCCTTCTGTTGGCGTTTGAAGTTTGCCATGTGTTCACAATACTGACTGCGGGACAGAAAAGTCCTTTTTTTTAACCTACTCACCCACTTGATGTCACTATAAGTTCATTCATCTCCTTGACAGCTCATTACCGTGGAAAACTTGGTGCATACAAACTTTGCAAACAAGCACGTTAAGTGAAAGAACGGAGCTATGGCTGACCTTCATGTGGTCATCATTCCTCCAACATCCACTCCTTATTCCAGAATCCCAGTTAAAACAGTAGCTGTGATCAGTCAGTGCATATGTCGTGTTTAAAAACAGTCTGCACCAAACACAACCATTACCTTATCATAGTCATATTCTATGCGTATGTCATTGAACAAGTGCAGACTTCCATGTCTTTACTGTACAAACAAACTCACACATCACTGCTTTTAGTTAAAGCTCCAGCGCGGGACCTCTATCGCCCCCTGCTGACTAAATGACAAAATAGTCTGTGGTGTCTAATGCTGTGTTTCCATCATGGTACAGTATGGTACAGTTTGGAATGGTAAAGGCCTGGGGCAGGCTTGAACAGTCCCTATACTAGGCAGGGTGTGGGCTGTATACCCAACTGCCACGGAGCATGACGTGGTACCAGTGCGACGACAACGAACGCAACACAATAGACAACAATGGAGGACATCCAGCTGTCTCAACAAGCTTTGTATGTGTTTGCCTCGACTTACATGGGTCAGGGAGCGACAATCAGCTGACTGTCGTGGGTGGAGCCAGTCTAAAACCAAAAAACGTGAGCAAGACGACACTTCTGCACCTCCTCTGGGCTCCAATTACAGACTTGGACAAATCTGGCCTGTAATGGAAGACATGGACCAATCACAGGGCAGTTCAAACCGAGCTCATGCTAATCTGGCGACAACTACTTGTGCTGCAAAGAAACCCAAAATAAGAAAGAGTCTAAACGCTAAACACACAAACAAAACGTGTTATTATGAATGGAGCCTTTTAGAGATGGAGAGATTACCTCGGGTCGTCTGTTGCATAAGAAACAAGTGAGGACACAGAGACACAGTCTCACATTTCCAGCATTTTAATGACCTGAGGGAGTGAGTCAACAATCACGTCTTTTTCTAGCAATCCTGCTTATTGCAGCTTTAAATATACCCCATTCTACTGTACATTTATACTGTGTTTTTGGGTAACATTTATGTTTGCATTTACATGTGTTGCACTTCTGTTCATCCTGAGAAAAGGATTCCTCATGTCTGACTTGTGTTCTTATTAAAAGCATTTTTATTTTTCTGTTTTTCATCACCCAGGACAGAGGAGTTGCATTGTCATCATCTACACACAGAAAGTTTCTCCTTAGTCAATCAATTACCTCTTAACAATCCCTTAAGAGGAAACTTCTCATTCCAGGCTTTAATTCCCATTAACCTTTAACAATCCCTCCTTCCATCACACAGGCTCCCACAACTTCCATCATGTAATAACAAAAGAAAAGAAATGAATCAATGTCTTCTGCTCTGTAACTAGATAAGAATTCCTCCCTAGAGTTTTGGCAAGCACCAGGGACAAAGTTTAAGTGCCTGTAAATGTCCAAAGCAGAAGGGTGAGGTTGCCTTCTATGGTCATAAAAATTGACTGCTGTTTCTTTTTTTTATACT
This sequence comes from Solea senegalensis, assembly GCF_019176455.1. Classification (NCBI taxonomy): domain Eukaryota; kingdom Metazoa; phylum Chordata; class Actinopteri; order Pleuronectiformes; family Soleidae; genus Solea; species Solea senegalensis. Next base: position 5,978,350 of record NC_058030.1, on the reverse strand, counting down.
CACACGTGTCTTTTTTCTCTCTCTCTCTCTCTTTCTCTCTCTGTTGAGATCGAGGCTGGTTAGGAATAGGGTAGAGGAACTAATAGAAGAACTATTCCATTTATTTTCTTATCTTCCTTTTTCTGGACACTGCTCATTAAATTTTGAGCAAACAAATATCTTCCAATCATACGTACGTGTTCTGCAAATCCCTGTTTATCTGTGTCTTACTGCACTCACTTTCATTTAGGTCCACCACACGCTCACGTATGTATACGCGCACACACAACTTTCTTCTGCCTCATAAACTCTCCCAAAGATCAGTGAGTAGCTGCTTAGCAAAGCCAAGTCCTTTAACCCTAGCTATGATGTGTGTGTGTAAGTACAGCAGCCAGATGGTAAGGAGTGTGTGATGTTTGCAGATCTGTCCAAGATCATTGCTCCATAACTCTCCTCTTTTGCTTTCTCTTTCCTCTTATCTCTCTCTCTCACACACACCCACACACACACACAGTTTGTATGTCTTTGAAAACATGTTTGAACTCCATACGTCCATACGACACTTCGGTGTCTAGAATAATGAGATTTAATGTGAAGAACTGAACATAGACATTTAAAACCAAGTAAATACGCATGATTTAAAAAAAAAGAAAAAAAAAAGCAATATTTATTATTAAGTACAAACTCACAGAAAACATACATGTTAGTAGAGGTCTGGGCTGAATAAAAGAGGTCAACTTAACAAAACTCTCCTCAAAATACAGCTGCAAATACAGCAATATCTCACCAAACTGACCAGACAAATGAGACAAAGGTAAACTAACAACTACACTCTGCCCCAAACACAATAAATCCCCCCTTTGCTTGTCACTTGTTGGTTTGGTCCAATTTCCAGGGCCTCTGCATTTTGCCAGGCTCCGCCCTCAGCCACACCTTTTGGCCAAACCAGGAAGGAGGACTGGTTTTCATGCACGGTAATTTAAACAAAGAAACAGATGAATGAACCCAGTTAAATGGGTTAAAACAGGGTCAAACTAATTGTGCACACTTCATTTAGAGTACTGTGCAGTGTCAAAAGTAGAAGTAAATATACCACGACGGTAGTTGCACTTAGTTAAAGAGTGAATATTACCAGACTTTATGCAACTGTGTGACCGTGTATATGTATTATCCATGAAAATGTAGATTCTGTCAACCACAAACAAGCGGGTGTGCAACCAAAATGGGATTAATTATTTGGTTGTCTACAAATGAGCATATCAATGTGATAATCTTTGAACCACTTGTGATGCTTTTGGCTGGAAATATGGTTTGGTTCAGGCCCCAATAGAACCTGGTTAGAGCTACGAAAAGATCACAGCATCAACATCAAAATCACACAGTGTGAGTGTCGTCATAACACGTCCAACAATCCACAACAAATCTCCCGATGTTCAGCCTTAAACTATGGTCTGCTGCTTTCTCACAGTTGCCTCCCTCGCATATTTTACACGTCACCACCAAACCCTTCACATCTGGGTGAGAAAGTTATGAAACTATATGAACAAAAGTATTTGGACGCCTGTACAGACTTATTCAAATACATATACAGGAGTTTAGATTGACATTCATTGGCGATAAGGGGAGATAAGGAGTCCAAAGCCTGATGGAAACACCTGAATTCACCTGGGTTTTATGTCCATAATTTATATTGGTATTAGTCATTTAAGAAATGTTGATATGACACATGTAAAATAATGTGCCAACATGTAACATACATGTAATATTTCATTGTTTATAGAAGAGTAAAACACTAATACTTTCCAGAGAGACCAGACCGGTATGCACATTCTTTAAAAATGTTTCTCTAACTGCACTGTGAAATATGCAACAGACTGAACTACAGTAAAAACGGTGGGTGAGGTGAGTGGAATCATTTGTTCCACCTTCTTCTCTTTCATTACTCACTGATACTTTAATTCACCCTCCTTCAAACTTCCTTTCATTCTTCCACACACACTCCCATGTCACAGGTTCCAAGAGTGAACGGCACAGTTTGGTGTTGAGTGTTTGCCCGCCCCCGCCTCTCACGCCGTGACCTCGTGACCTTGTGACCGCTGACCATACCAACTCTCAGTGCCAAAATCCACACTTCTCTTGTTTGAGGGAGGGACCTTTTCCATGGTCAAACCTGGCCGTTGCCATTGATGGAAACTCTGAGTCAGAGAAAACAAATGCACAATTATTCATTCATTCATCACAAGGTTTGCTGGAAGATGGAGATAAATGTAGACACAGACAAAGAGGAAATAAATGAAACCCTTTCGCTCAATTCACGGTGGAGAGCCTAAAGCGGTAATTAAATTCATATCTCCCCGTGTGCCAGCTCATTTCCTGGCATGTCCGCTTGCTCTACATTGATGTCTGAGTGTGAGATTTGTTCTTCATAATAACATGACTGCTTATTGAACACCTCATGGAGACATTATCCCATCAAAGTAATCGACTTGTTTCAACAACACATTCACATCACATTCAAAAACACCGTGACCTCCCACAAACAACCCGTGCGTATTGTTTTGCTGTGCCGGTCTATACTTGTTGAAAGAATGCGATCACGTCTACATTTGTTTCATTTGTGCAGCCCTTATTCAGCAATTTCACTCAGTCTCAAAGGGCTTAACGAGGTGTGCCTGTGCCATCCTCTGTCTTTAAAGGTGCTGCAGTCATAATTTCATAATAATGGTCTCAAAGTGTGATGTCTCTGTTGTTGTTGACAACACATGACACGTGGTGCTGTTTGAGCGAGCAATTGTGTTCAGATACAAGACACTAGTAGTGATGAATGTGATCTGATCTGTAAGACCAAATTGATTCGTATGCGAAATTCAATCTGAACGTCTCGGTCGCTCAGATAGGAACTGCCTACACTGCAAAGAAACCTAAAAAGGGATTCTTAAAGCGAGTCGTACAAAAAATGCGAACACATCTATATCAGCAGAGAATTTCAAAAGAGGAGAGTTTGTCCCAGGTCGTCTGTCATGTATCAACCAAGTTTGACTCTCCATGCCAAGCTAGTGGGAGGAGCTTGGGACAGATGATAGATTTAATCTTCTTCTTCTTCTTCTTTTCCTTTTGGCTGCTCCCTTCAGGGGTCGCCACAGCGAATCAACCTCCTCCATCTCACCCTTTTCTCTGTATCCCCCTCTCTCACACCAACTAACTTCATGTCCTCTTTCACTACATCCATAAACCTCCTCTTCCTCTAGACCTCCTGCCTGGCAGTTCCAACCCCAGCATCCTTCTACCAATATACTCACTATCCCTCCTCTGTACATGACCAAACCATCTCATTCTGGCCTCTCTGACCTTATCTCCAAAACATCTAACATGTGCTGTTCCTCTGATTGACTCCCAAAGAGAACCTCAACATCTTCATCTCTGCTACCTCCAGCTCTGCTTCCTGTCTTTTCCTCAGTGCCACTGTCTCTAGACCATACAGCATCGCTGGTCTCACCACTGTCTTGTATATCTTTCCTTTCATTCTGGCTGATATGATGATAGATTTAATACAAGGCTTTTTGTAAACAGCCCACTCGCCGCACCAAATTCCTTCAAGAAAATCAGTGACTTTACATCAAGGCAAACAAGAATTTGCACTGCCATCTTTCTGACAGGAATCAAGAAAACAAGACACTTAGAAGGGTACACTTGACTGAAAATGTTACAGACAATAGACCTCTATATGTACCTGTCAGTATATGTGGACCAACCTGCTCTGCACTTGCTCTCTGTCTTCCTCTAACATAGCGATCATACCACAGAGATAAACTAAGTGGGTAAGAGCTCATCAGGCAGATGATGTGAGCTCAGTCTGATGTTTGATTTCTCTACAAATGAAGAGGAAGGAGCAGATTTTACTTTTACCACACAGAAGGTTTTAGTAAACAGACGGTTAATATTTCAGAGCAGGCAGCTTTGATCTGCCTTCACTGTGTTTGGTGAGTTGTTGTTGTTCAGATGAAGGTGAGACGCATCAAAAGCCGTCTGTTGGCAGGGTTTTAGATCCCACCTCTCGTTCCTTGTGTGTGAGGTAATCGTCAGGACATACTCAGGCCTGATGGGCAGAACTGAGCCTGTCTCTTCCTCTTTTTAGTTTTCTCTGCTGCATAACTTTCCTCAAGGCAGAGAGAGGACTGTGTTCACCAGCACTCGGAAAGATTTGTTCAGTAACGGCGCTGTTGTGAAACAGATCAGACTTTAGTGTCTATGAAAAACAAAATCAACCAGATGCTGATTTTTGCATTATATTAAATAAAGTTATCAATTATTAATAGGAGGTCTAGTGTATATTACTATTGACTACTATACCAGTATGTATTTGAATAAAAAAGAGTTTAATTGGTTAAAATTAATCTCTTTACTTTTTACACTTGGAGCTTGTTTTGGTAGTTGCTTGTTATTGCAATGTACTCTGGAACTACTGAATATTTCAAACTTACATTAGGCAGGTTTGGCAGAGAAAGACTTCATATGATAAAAGGGAGTTTTAAAAAGAGATTTAAAAACATGATGCCGTGTTACACGGCCATTTGGCCCGTACATCAAAAGCTCTGTCACCTCGACTGACAAACATCTGTAGGACTGTGCTGGAGGGTATCAGGCTCATAGGATATTAAACGCTCATCAATGTAGACAGGAGCCAGAACCCTGGTGAGCAGTGTGAGTTGTGCAAAGCAGGACTGAACCACTTACATCCAATGAAACTTCATAATTAAAAAATGACACCCAGGATTTTTTGTTCTGCTTTGTTTGTCTTTTGGCAGGTGCATCCAAATTTCAAGGTCAAATACCGCTTGGGCCTTGGGGTATAAATAAAAGCACTTCACTTTTAGAGTCATTGAATGTTACACCGTTTTTGGCCATATCATTTTTATTTAATTTAGACAGGACATGATTTAAGACATGTCAGTGGAACCAGGCTTCAGGGGCAGGTACAGCCAAGTATCACCGGCTTAACAAAGAAATTTGTGTAATTGATGTTATGCTTCCTAATGATTTATACCAGAGTTAACATGTATGCGGTGAACAAGAGTGGACCCAGAATGAGCCCCTGCAGGACTCCACAAAAACAGGGCACAGGAAGAGGAGGCATCTCCAATCCATGTGATAGAATTTGCATAGGTTGTGAACAGAGCCCAGAGGATGTGCAAAGGAGTTATTTTCCCTCTCTTGATTTATATTATGCTGGGTGGTTATTATGGAATTATTGATCAATAACCCCAAACATATCCCACGTACTGTACTTTTAATTGTGGCGCTTGGAGGGGAGCAGACGCTCATCCATCATATTTGAGGTAAAGCACTGATTTGGTGGTGAAAGGGAAGGTGGTCATTAAATTTATTACCAAAACGATCTCTTGTAATAAATGTATTTTCAAGAGCACGACTTGTGTGTGCATGCAGCTGATTGCGCAAGCAAATGTTTCATCAGTCTAAATTGATCTCCCTCAACTTAACACAGACATCTCTGACATAGTGCCCTGCAGACTCCCGCTCTGACAGGGTCATGTGTTTCACAACCAGCTGTCCAGACAGACTTACAGCACTTTGAGGTTTATTATAACCCCCTGGTGTCCCTTAAAACAGTCAACTATTGAGCCAGCCTGCACACTTTCCACAATGTCATGGATGAATTCATGTCAAAAGTGTCTCTCCCTTGATGATTAAACACAATTAAAATCACTGAGGCGTGAAAGTACAGCCCCAGCAGGCCCATGGAAGTTTCATGTCTCCTGATATGGTCGTGTAATTTGTGCAGTAGTAACACAAACGCAGACAAATGCAGCCATTGTAGAATTAGTTTAAACCATTTGCAGTGAACTTTATGGATTACTGAGAATACAACTGAGAACAACACCTTTAACTTGGCAGGTGGGGTTTGTGTTGTGCCTGATGGCCGTGTCAACGAGATTCATACCGTGACGCTGTACCGGTACACCGACAACGAACGCAATACAACAGATGACAACGCAAACAACAATGGAGGACATCCAACAGCTGGGTTTGTGGCTGTTTGTCTCAACAAGACACGCAAGGGAGTGACACTTTTCTGTCGCCCAATCAGTTGACTCTCGTGGGTCTAGCTCCACTTGTACCGTACCACAGCATTACTCTGGTACCCCAAAGGAAGGGTACCGCAAAATGGAAGGGTTGGGGCTTGTTATTTTGGTACTAATCCTAATCGAAATGCAAAAAAATACATACCGTACTGTACCAAACCAAAACATTTTTTAAAAGGCATTATCCAAGATATGATCATGTTCAAAACAAAACATAATCCAAATATATACAGAATATCATCTGTACCAAGGAATTTGACATCCATCCTCTTGACTGTACAGCCCCCTCCCTCCTCCTCCTTATGTCTCCAGGTGGTACTGTATTTTTCACATCCTGGTTCAGGGTTGGTCTGTGCAGATCAGGAATGCACGAACACTATCAGCAGTTGGACAGCTGTGCTGAAGATGAGATGCAGCTGTAGTTGGACAGCAGGGACTGCAGGATTGATCTCCAGTGAAATAAGCTGCAAAACGGGACATTTTGATAACAGGCTGCTTGAGTAAATAGAGTATAGTGTCTTTACTTCCTTGCTTTTGAAAGAATTCATTATGTCTGAAAGTTTGAGTGTCCAATTTCCCTAATCCCCAAATCAGCAATCCTGCAACATTTACTATGTTCGTGAAAACACAACAGCAAAAGCAAGTTGAGCTCTATGAAGGGAAGAGATGCTTGGTAATTACACTGGAACATTTGGGTAATGGCCAAAAGAACGAGCTTGGGAATAAAGGTGGCCGATAGGAGTTTTCTCCACAGGGTAGCCAGGCTCAGCCTTAGAGATGGGGTGAGAAGCTTGGCCATGCAGAAGGAGCTCAGAGTAGAACCGCTGCTCCTCCATGTCGAGAGTAGCCAGCAGAAGTGGTTCGGGTATGCCTCCTGGACACTTCCCTGGGGAGGTGTTTCTGGCATGTCCTTCCGTGAGGAGACCTTGGGGCCAACCTAAGATATGCTGGAAGGATTATATTTCATTACTAGCCTGAGAACACCTCAGGATCCTCAAGCAGGAGCTGGCAGAAGTGGCTGGGGACCCGGACCCAGCGTAATGCAAGGAAGAGGAACTGCAACCTAAGAATTAAATCTAATCTGAGGCGTACCTTACATTGATTGTCTCTCAGACCATACCACTGACCAAAGACAAGCAATGGGTGGGGGTTCTCATTCTATACCACATCAGCAAACTGAGTTTTTTTTAACTTGGGATTCCTAAAACCCTGTGCACTACCAGAATAATTTATACAAAAACATGCCAGTCTTTTGTTCGAGTGTCTCTCACTCTGCATTTTTCCCACGATGCATACTTGTGTGTATGTGTGTGTGTGTAAGGTAGAGAGACGGATGGGATTGCTGTTAGCTCAACTGTACAAGCTCTACCATTTCTCTTCCAGCAGGACACATGAACAGGAGCTTCAGTGTTTCTGTGTGGCTCTTGGAGAATACACTTGGCCCATCTGGTCGCAATAAATCGTGTCTGCTAACAATGTGCAGCACCATGGAGCCGCAGAAGGAATTAATGCTCAGTGCTCTTCCATACACTTGGTGTCAACACACACACAAAAGGGTGTTTGTGCTCCAGGTTTAGGAATCATGCCATTAGGACATGATCTCTCCTCTGTTGTGCCAGCAGTTTACTGTCAAGTGTTAAAGGGCATTCCCCACATTCCACCACACGGGGCTTGTGTCAGGTACATTAGCTCATCTAACATGGAAAGTTTACAGAAAGTCTGACAGCTACTCCGGTGCCCCACCAATTAACCCTGTGGAGCCTCCTTACATGTGTATAACAGTGTCAGAAACAGATCATATGTGCATCATTAACAGGATGGATCATGTTCTTCTCTCTGTGCTTGTGTAGGTTTTCTCCTGTAGGTGAGAATGTGACCATTAATAGTTATTTTTTATGGACAAATTCCTGTGTGAACCGACTACAGAGCATCATTATATTACATTTTAGTTTTTATTTTGTCATCTTCATTAAGATTGATGCTAGCTGAGTTTACTGTTATTGTGACCATCTGCCTTTCTTCTATCAGTTCCTGTTGCTGTTGTCTACATTCTACATTCTGTGATTTACTTGTGTTTCCACTCTTTTGGCCTTGGAGAACGAAAATCCACATCTTAACCTATGGTTTAACTTGTGGTTGTATCAGATCCTATACCCTCCAGATAAACAAACCTCTTCATTGTAACTGGAGAAGGTAGATCTTGGGTTGTGGAACAGTTGAATGCTATTGTGCAGGTCAACTAGGGACACACACAAGACCACACACTGATCATAAGCAGAACATTATTAACCCAGTTAGGGAATTAATTCGAAAATTAGACCAATCTAGGCCTGAATCCAGCTACTCCTCTAATAAAGGAGAGAGAAGCCCCAGACCATGTGTGTACACCCACAACTGATGCTGCCATGTCACAGGCTCTTGTTTTTCAGGAAAGATTTGCAACCACATCCTGCACAGATATTACACCCAATAGCTATGAACTGCTCTGAGTATTGCAACCTCTGAAATTAACTTTAAATTATTGATTCATTGTCTACCACTTGTTTTATCCTCATGAGGGTTGTGCAGGAGCTGGAGCCAATCCCAATTGCCTTGGGGCGAAAGGCGGGACCATATCCTGTACAGTTCGCCAGTCCACTGCAGGGCCCAGTGGAAGTAGGCTGCAGAGGGTTTGTAGCCACCTCAACATCCAGGCTACTTAGGGAGATGGGAGTGCTGGGAAAGGCCCATCAGCAATGAGCTGATGGCATTTAGGGAGTGAACCTGGGACGCTGGGATTCACTGCTAAACCCTCTGGAGGTTTCGTGGGCTATCAGCGAAACACCCGAGAAGGAGGGCGCCCACTTGACAACCCAATGGATGCTATCACTCAATTGATGGCATCCATTGTTTGTTTTTTTTTTTTATTTCAGATGAGGGATAGCAACATCTAGTCCTACACAACAGACCATAGACTAACAACCATTGAACCGGTATTCAAACCATCAACCTTCTTGCTTGCAACACTGCTAGTCATTACGCCACCATATGGCCTTTTAGTTTTGATATTTAAATATATTTATAACAAATTACTTTTTATTCCTGGGTACAAGTAGTATTCCAGTAGGTTATTTTAACATACATAAAATATTGTTCTTTTACTAAAGATGTCTTTTCCAGGAAACCATACACCACCGATCTTTATGATGATGATGGTGAGCATTGTAGTGGATCAGCCAAATAGACTTGGCGTTCGGAACCCCCAAATAAAAGATAAATTTAAGCCTTTAAAAAAGATTATTGAAAACTGTCCAATCACATCATGCATTTTATTACCAAGCTTCAGCAGGATACAGTACTAAGTGTAGTTTACGCCCTCTGGGATCATTTCCCTCACCGCACTTTGATATTTTCCCACCTGATTAACTTGGGAATCCATCAGTGGAGTCCTCGCCAAGCCCCTTCTACTGTAACCTCCCCTCTTGTAGTGACAATACACGGAAGCAGCCAGCTGAGGCCTATTTGTGTAACAGGAGAACACTCTGGGGTGTCGTTTTCACATCCAGCCTTCCAACACACTCTGTCATATCCTCACTGCTACCAGGGGCAAACACAATGCACTGTTAAGGGACAATGTGAGTCAAGGGGATGAGGGCGTGTGCCTGCATTAACTGAGCTCGTGGACAGATTTACACACGTCAGCCTGAGTTTCCCTCCATTAGTGGGGCAGTGTTCCACTAACAGGCTGAGGAAACCCCTGCTCCAACCCCTGCAGTGTGTGTGTCCAAGAAACACACAAATATGTTCCATCACGCATGTAGACATCTGGACTGTACCACGTGGCCACAGGGGTGTCCTCAGGCATGCTGACACTCACGTCTATCATGTACATCTTTCTGCTAGATTGTTGTTCTGTGGCTTTTTGCTTCCTGACATTCACCCTCATGAGGTTGTGTTTTGGTGTACACTACAGTGAGTGTGTGTAATGTGAGAGAGAGTATGTGTACTCGGCCTCACAAATGTGTGTGTGTTTGGTGAGAGGTTATGGAAGGAATTTCATGGGATGGCAGGGTTCCCCTGTCAGGCTTTTGACAAACTCTCCTACATCCTTTGGAATTCCCTCATATTTGGCAGTCGTCAGCTCTTCGCTCTCGCCTCTTGGCTTTTTCTTTTTGAGCTCACAACATAAAATCATTGCAACCATTCTCCTTAAGTATGGTCTCATTATATGCCAAACTCATTTTTGTTTTTACCTCTGCTACAGAGACACTTAGTCTTAATCTTTAAAATCAAATTGTGGGCATTATAAACCTCCAAAGTGGCATGGGCAACATATTTGTGGCATTATTTGGTGAAGTGAGCTGTGGTAAAACAACTCTTCTCTGTCTCCTCTAAGCTCCTTTGCTAAATCTGGTCCATCATAGGTGTAGATGGTAGGTAATGGCCTCTCTCAGCTGAAGACACTTTAAACTGCTGTGCACACATAAACAGCAAACTCAAATAAAGTGCTTTGACCTGGCCTCTGTGGTTCACATGTCTCATGCATTTCCCAGCCCCAATGCTTCCAAACCATATTGTGTGTGTGTGCAGGAGTCAGTCTCTCGCTAGGTGCAGAATGCTCCTACATTTAAAGGGAGAGCCTGATTACAAACAAACAAGCAGCAGCTGTGGCAATCAGCTCACCTGCAGCTGCTCTCATGAGCTGTCTCCACACAACTGGCTGTTCCACTTCAACAACTCTGTATATATATATATATATATATATATGTATATATATATATCATTTTGGAAGTAATTTAACTACCACAGAAACAACTTTCTTTGCAGGAAAGAAAGAGAGAGCCCTACAATAAATCCAATAAAGCACAGATTGCCTTGTGTTGTCTGTCATGTATAAAGTGAATGTTGTGTGTCCAGCCTTATCTGATGAGAGGAGCTCAAGACTGAGAGCCGCAGTCCTAAAATGTGTTAAAGCCAACAATCGACAAGATTCACCAAGCAATTCTGCCTACTGCAGCTTTACCTGAAGGCACACAACTATCCGTTAAGTAAAGACCAAACCTGATGACATCATTAGTTTGTAACTACTACATCTCATTTAGCTAGCCCAAATGTGTTGTTCTTTGCTCACTGTGGTCTCCATAGTAGCCCACGATGAACAAGGCAGACATAACTGAGGCGCAACCAAAGGGACTTTGCAAAATTGTCTTTAAACAAGTCACTGATTAAAAGCTTTGGTGAAATAACATCAACAACAAGATTCCGTATGTGCAACCTCTTGATTCAACACACACACACACACGCAGTCTGGTTTCCATGACTTCAGAGGACATTACACTGACTTACATTCATTTCCTGAGACTTGCTCTAACCTTAACCATAACTACTACTGTGCTAACCCTAACCCTATCCTAACCATACAACATGTCTTCACCTTAAAATGTAATCATTTACGGTATGGAGACTTTTGTCACCCCATAAGGAAGACAAGTCCCCATAATGTGAGTGTGTAAACACATTTAGGTCCCCACAACATAATAATACCTGAAACACACACACACACACACATATATACATCCACTGCCCTTTGCTGTGCAATTTGATTTGAATTTGTTTTTAAGTTGCACTGTGCAGTTGCTAAATTGTGCTTGATTATAGCTTTGTGATTTTCCATGTCCGCTTTGAAGTATAGCGCCTGTAAGAGTAATGAGCCTGCGAAATTCATCTTCAACATGATTCATTCAAATTTGACCTCACAGTTCACTGATTGGTTCTGCCCGTTTGTGCATGGGCTTTCTCCGGGTTGGGGATCAGGCAAATGGGACACTCTAAATTGACCGTAGGTGTGAGTGAGAGAGTGGATGGTTGTTTGTCTCTATGTGATCCTTTGTCAGCTGGGATTGGCACCAGCGCCCCCTCGGCGACCCTCTTTATTGGAGGATAAAGTGGTAGCCAGCAGGTGAACATAGGAGTTTTATAAACATTTCGTCAGAGTTGCTGCTTTTGTGTTACTAGTGGGCGTGAGTTAATTCAACCTGTACTTCTGTGAAACCGCGCTGAGCTTATCACTAACTCTGAGGATCCCGTCTGCTGTGAGTCAGCCATGTTGTCCCGGAGCCCAGTACGTTATCCAAACAGCCAAACCCACAGAACCAGTGAGGTGGGGGCAACCCTCAGTTATGTAACCTCCACACCACTGTTGTCATGGCAATCCGATGTTGTCGTAGCAACCCGCTGCCAACAAGTTACAACTAGAGGGAAAAGGGGGGGGAGACACCAGTGCAGACAGAACTTGGAGGGGGTATTTGTGGCAGAGAACGGGTGTGTGTCATCTGCAGAGTATGCTGGCTCTGAGCACTGAGGTTACAGTCATTGTGTCAGTGCATGTGTGTAATTTAGCCTATAAAAAGTGTGTGTGTATCCTTTTATATAAACTCTGTGAGGAATCTGTTTATTTTTGAGGATACGAGCCGTATGTTTTACTGTGAGTTATAGCAGAGAGAATACTGTATGTATGCGTGTGTGCGTACTCATTGTGTCCGCCCGTGCAGGACTTCTTTTTGGAGCCGAGTGTGAACCAAGTCCTTGTGGTTTCCCTGCATGTTGTGAGGGAGCGTTGGCAGTTGGCATCGAGGAGGCAAGCGATGAGTAGGAGGAGGAGCCAGAGGTGTGGCCGGATGCCTGGTTGAAGGGGCAAGCCTTTGAACCAGCATCACCGCAGTCCTTGCCGCTCATAGTAAAATACTGAAAAAAGTGAAAATAGCTCTGGTTTCTTTCAGCCAGATGCAGGAGCAGCCTCATAATGTCGTTTTTTTCCCTATTTCCAACCACCAACCACCAGAACAGAGACACCATTTCTAAAACACTTCAGTTTCAAATGTAGATGCAAAAGCACTGACAAGAATCAGGTCCCAGATACTGTAGAAACCTAAGACACATCTCATCATGAGCTAAAACTCTCAACCAATAACAAAAGTCACACATTTTGTAAGATACATAAGAAAGTGAGCAGTCGAAACTCCACTTGAAAGTTCAGCTGAGTGGAAACGACAGAAAATGATGTACTGCTCCCTCAAGTACTTTTGACAATAATGCTGCAGCGTGTCAACTATCAAACGCTGCACTTTCTACAGAGAAACCTCTTTCACGCTGCCCTTTGTTCGAGTGAATCTGGTGGTATGTGCACTCACACACGTGCTGAGAACACACACACACACACACCACTGCACTGAAGAGAGAAAGAAGGGAACTCTGTTATTCAAAGGCAAGACTGAGTCATCCGAAGTGAGGAACACCAGAGAGGAAAGACGCAGTTCTACTCTCAACACTGAGCACCGCAGGAGAAAGTTTAGGGGGAGGAAATGAAGAAGTGGAGAGACAAACAGAGACTGTTATAAAAGAGGGCTGTGGATTAGTTGTAGAATACCGGGTGCAAGCATCCCTCTTTGTTACAATTCATGAAATACGTGGTTGCTGGTAATGAATTTGGTGGTTTGTTACCCTGTAAAAGGTACAGGTTTTCTTGTAATTAGTTGTATTAATTCCGTCTGTAATCTTAATCTTTCAGCGTAAAGCAAACCAAGTGAATACATCCATGCTCTATTTACTGCCGTATAACTAAATATGTTGTATGATGGGAGGCTTTGACCAAATACAGGGCAGTTTAGAGGACAACAGAACATCCATAGAGGTCTACTCAATGGAAGGATGGCTTTTCCAGCAACTGCGAAATCTTCCTACACTGCAAAGAAACCTAAAAACACACATATGCATCAGCAGAGCGTTACAGAGGCGGAGAGATTGCCTCGGGTCATCTGTTGTATATTAAAGGACCTGGAAACTCAAAAATCAAACAATGTAATAGCAAATCTGCATCCTGCAGTTTTAGGTAATGTATTCTCAAAATAAGCCTCTTAACAGTTCACTCCTGGTCCCTCCTGCGTACACGTCATGTCTAAAAGAGGTAAAGAAGAACGATGAGGAGAAGAAGAAAGCAACAAACTGAGTACTAGTTACTTTCAGCATCAACATTTTCCCACACAGCCCCGATAACGCAGACATCCAGAGTTTGCATGATTACAGACAGAAGAAGACGTGCTCTCTCTTTATCCCTGAATGTGTGTCTATGTGTGTGTGTGTGTGTTTGTGTGTGTTTTATTATTGTATCCAAGGCAAAGCAGCCGTCTCCAACTTTCCATCCTCCTCCTCCTTTCTCCTCCTCCTCCTTCTTTGGAGCGGCAATTTCCTGAACCGAGGCCAGGAAACTCTGCGTCGGTCAGGGCAGAGAGGATTGTGGGAAGAAGGGGAAGGGGAGGGGGGCGGGCTTGGGTGTGTGTGGGTTGGTGAGAGAGGCTTTATATAGACACTTCTATGCAGCTACACCTCAGTCTACTGATGTGAGTGGGTAAGTGGTAACAGGGCATGTAAAGACAGAGAGATAACTTTTATAGAGATGAAAAGAGAGAGAACGTGTGAGAGAAATAGACTGATGGAGGGATAGAGATGAAGACATGACAGGGCAATGAGGCATGAGACACATAAGCACTGCAGAAAGGGATTGATAATTAATAAAACACAGACTGACAGGATACACAAAGAAAAACATGTAGAGTCATAAATGTCTGAAAGGATGAACATGACCGCCCCAACACCTGACTTGCTGTTGTACAACCATTGTTTCAAGGGTTTAAAGGAATAGTTTGGGTTTGTGTGAAGTGTGGTCGCATGAGGTAATGACCCATAGTCACCACGAGCTGTGATGGTTTACCCCCGTGTGTCAAGAACCAGCCTGAGACACAAGCACTCATTCTCACTGCTGCCAGTTGGGGGCAGAAAAAAAACAGATTCAGCCTCTTAACAAAAAGTCTATCCATCCATCTATCTTCTACCACTTTATGCTCCACATGAGGGTCATGCAGGGCGCTGGTGCCAATCCTTGCTGACATAGGGCAAAAGGTGGGGTACACCCTGGGCAGGCCCTTGTTGCAAACCACTACACGACCCATGTGGCCCGCTTTTGAAGTTGTAAAGGAGTAACATTACTCATGTTGGTAGCAGTTGTGGTATCAGTGTGACATCAGTGATATCGAGCCAAGGTGGCCTTTGGTTGCCGCTTCCATTTATTGTTATTGTTGTATTGTTTATTGTACCAAAAGACCCATTTAACAAAAATCACACTGAACTAGGTTCACGGTATCTGATCCTATGATATCCTACGATATGACGCTAAATCTTACCATTAAACAGATTTAACTATACATGACCCAAATTTGACCAACATGGCAGAAGTAGATTAACAGCTCCTGTGTCCCATTGAGATAAAATGTTGATTTTCTTTTTGGACTTTGGTGCAGATCAGTAAGCAGTTTGCAGACTTCCGTTTTCAGTCAGAGATAAAGAGGTGAACAAATTTGATATTGATGAGCCTTTTGTTGCTAAGTTGCTAAAATCGGCCATTATTTCAGTAAGAGCATTCATACACGTCTTAAGCTTCTTCCTCGGGTCGAAGGGGAAAACCCAGGGGAGTACACAACACATTCACAGACTTCCCTCTAATGCCTGTGCAAAAACAGACAACAGTTATATTGATGTGACCTTCTTGAAGCCGCGTATCACTTCACCTCCACAGCTGCTGTCCAACACATCCCTGGCTTGAATTTTCCCACATGGATCAATAAGGAAGTAGAATTACGTTTGGTCAGACGTGGCGACCGGGGACCTGAGGGGCTGCGATAACTCCTCTGATTTCACGCTCGGCATTACACAAAGAAAACAAAGCTCGCACTTCCTGGTTGTTATTAATTAGCCTCGGCTTTCGTGTTTGCTGAAGATATTGTGGCTAATGTGCGCACAGATACACACACAGTGCGTGCACACTCAACTACACACTGCTCCCCCTTCCTACTCGCCTGTTATCTGCCTTACACCACTTCCTGACTGGAATGTTGTGTTGTCTCGCTCTGGCATGATGTTGACCTCCCTGGCACAGAGAGATGCTGTGTGTGTGTGTGTGTGTGGAGAGAGGTGAGATTCCTAAAGAGTGAGTTCATCCCAGACTCACAAATTTGTATCAAAATAACTTTGTGCTAGTTTAAATAGTTAATTTGCAGCTGGTTCTGAGCCACAAATGGACCTTTTGGAGATAGACGACATGTTTAAAATCTTTGTAATTTGGTGTGCTGTGCCATTTGGGCCACACGGTTGGTATAGTGGTGTAGCATTATAAAGTTTTGCGTGTTCTCCCCATGTGCACATAGGTTTTTATCCTCATTCTCCAGTTTAATCCCACAGTCGAAAAACATGCAGATTTAGGGATTAGGCAAACTGGATTAAGCTTCATCCATCCATTATCTACCACTTTATCCTCCACCAGAGGGTCACAGGGGGTGCTGTGCCAATCTCAGCTGACGTATGGCAATAGGCAGGATACACCCTGGACAGTTCCCAAGTCCATCGCAGGGCCCAGGGTCAAGTTAGAGTGACCAATTTACCTAATCCCCAAATTGCATGTTTTTGGACTGTGGGAGGAAACTGAAGAACTTGAGGAGAACATGCAAACTCCATGCAGAAAGGCCTTGTTCCAACCTGGGCTCAAACCCAGGTCTTCTTGCTGCATAAGCAAGAAGAGTGCTAACCACTTGACCAACTGTCTGGCCACGGACTAAGCTTCAAATGGACCAAAATATTAGGAACAACAACAAAGTTCTAACAGTAGCATTGCAGCTCTAGATTTTAAGCGATCTTCCAGGGGAGTTGTGGGGATGAGATGAACAGCATCATCCCTCCTTGTGTCACTGCTGCTGCAGACTGTGGAGGATGTCTGGAACTCTCTTCCTCAAAATGCATCTTCTCCAACCTCCTTGTCCAAACCAGGGAAAGATGACGTCACTGCTGTCTATCAATCAAAAATAAGCGCTAAGCACCCCACAAGATAATAGAATGTATATACTGTATGTGTTCAACACAACTTGTCCCCTGTATTGTTTGGGAGATAAAGTGCAAAAAATAACCCAAGACCCAAACAATACCAGACAAAATGATGAAATGTGCGTTGAAATGTGAGGCTCGTGTTAAATTAGATCTGTGGAAGTCATCAGATAAACCTTTTCGAAAATATTCCCAGGCGTGGTGATCCTTTGAGCTCACACGTCCAATTAGTGGAGGAGAATCATCAATAAACATGAAGGATTAAAAGTATGACAGTCTCCTAAATATACACACAAGTATCTGCCTGTGAGCCAGAATGTTCCTCCACTGCCCACAAAATGACAGATTGTGCTTCTTCTTCTTCTCTCAGCTCCATCGGATCCCACGAGGAGACCCAGATTCTTCTCTCTCTCTCCGTTTTGACCCATTTGCTCTAAAAATAGCTGCTGATCAAAAGTAAACACGCTGTCACATAATTAGGAGGTCAGAGTCCCACGTGCAACACGTCTGCTGGATTTCATTTTCTTCTGACAAAGACACAAAGAATGTCTGCTGTAAACAGAGCTGCGTGTTTCAGTTTGCGTTCTTTTTACATTTCTGTGATATGACAAAATCCTCGATGTTTGAGGTTTTCTGAAGTGTGTTTGTGTGACGTAGTGACACAGAGTCATTGTTAACGCTGCTGTGCTAAGAACCAGCCTGAGGAAGCTTCTTGAGTCTATTTTTGCATACAGTCAATGATGCACATATAGCTTCACTCAGAAAAGCAAATTAAGATCTTTTCCCATCTTAATTTATAAATAAATGAGCCTAATTTCCCTTTTTTCTCTAACATTTTATATTTTTTCATGGTTGGAATTTATCTTTCTTGAAATCCCATCTTTCTAAAACTTACTTTTTTGTTGTTTTATCATCAGTGATATCTCGGTGTCATCACCTTACACACCCTCTCCTCCTCATTTTCCCCTCTGTGAGGAACAGCTGGGTGTGGCCTCTGAACTCTGTGAGCTCGGTTCATCCTCCCACCAGCTCTGCAGGTTGCATTCCCAAGTGGAGGAAATGTGTGGTCTGATATCGGCACCCCTCTCTCTCTCTCTCTCTCTCTCTCTCTGTCTTCCACTCCTTATTTTCCATGAATGTTATTCCTCAGCTACATGTTGTACATGTAACAATGGGACCCAAAAAGACAAAGCCTTGTCCTCATAAAGGAAACGAGGAATGTTAGCTGCATGCACCACAGTTCAGCCCACACTGGAACAAATAACATTCAGCAAATGTTCAAGAGCAATGTTAAAAGTCCCTGCTACTGTGATATAAAAACTCATGTGAATGTTTGCGTTAGATTGCGCAACAATGGTAGAGAAATTTAAAGTACTTTTTTTCTTTTTGTTGAAATCTTCTTACTGTCCTCACCAAAATAAGGTGTATGTTGCGCTCACAGTACTGTAATAAATGTGACCAACCATTTCATTTAGGACATTTCGATTTGATTTGTTGCTCGTCAACAGGAAAGTGTGACGACCGCCTACACTGCAAAGAAACCTAAAGAAAATTGAAGAGCCTAAAAGATATGAAATAAAAACAAATACAAGAAAACTTGATATAAATATAGTGTTGTCCTATTGGTGCGACCAAGGTTTGAATGTCTGTTTGTTCTTTAATAAAATGAATAAAAGGAGAATTCACAAAAAGAAAAAGTGACACCCTAACACCATGATACAAAGGGTGATTCCCTCCAAACACGGGGTCACTGTGCTCTGATCTGATCTGCGCGCTGTCGCCCATTGAAGAAGAAGAAGGCGACAGAACAAACACCTCCATGTGGTCATCCGGCTCAAATATGTGTGTGCCAGATGAGCCAGTAATGAGTGAGCGAATTGAGCTTTCCTCCTGCAGAAGTGGAGTGGAGTGGTTGTTTGTGGAGCAAGGTGGAAAGAAAATGGGAGGGTGTGTGTGGGGACAAGCCCCTAAAAATACCGTCCTGCCCAGCAGTGTGTGTGTGTGTGTGTGTGTGTGTGTGTGTGTGAGGAGACAGAGCGGGGAAAGGCAGAGAGGAGGTAACAGAGTGGGCAGTGTCTCGGCCTGGATGGAAGAGGCTAAAGTGAGTGAGTGAGAAATCAAGCATAATGAAAGGCTAACAAGCAAGTCAGGACCATTTTAGCAAGGGAACTCCGTCCACTGGTGGGACGACCTGGACGGGGAGGGGGGAGGGGAGGAGGCAACCTGCAGCTCAGAGAAGGGATGTTTCTTTGACTGGCCCTGCGGTCGCTTCCCAACATGGCAACCGCCTGTTCGCAGCATAGCAACCGCTCCTTCCACTTATCTGCCACAGGGAGATTCCTCAGAACAACGTACCATTGGGATGAGATAGAAACCAGATCCTTATCATCAGTGTCACCCAGGCAATGAACTGGCTTCACACTGAATACGGTCAATAGTAACCAGAGTGTAACCTGTTGAATTGCATGATTTCACTTTTTAGAAACGTGTACTAAGAATGACTGACAGTTCAAGCTGTCATTCATGTGAAATAACATATTTAATCCATTTAGACGAATTAAAGTGATGTATTGATGTGGCACTATTTCAAAGAGCCAACATCAGGACACATGCAGACGAAAAAAATTGAAAACACCTAATGTGTAAGAGAAACAAAAGCTACAAAAAGACAACATCGAATACATTTAAATGTAACATTTTAAAACAGACATAATAAAAAATTAAGCTTCAAGCTGTCCAATGGCGAGGGCACAGATATTGATTACAGATAGACAGTGTAATTGGGTGATTTCATTAGGCGAGTGACTTAAATCTGTTTTTCCTTGTGTGGTAAACCAGCAGCCATGTATTCCATATCTCAAGCTGACAGTGCAGTGAGTAAAATGTCGTTATGTCATACAACCACACTCAGAAGAACGTGTGCATTGTTTAAACTCAAAAGGTTTGCACTCTGAATACTTTCTCTAGTTTATCTTGTTATTGTGGGTGATTTAAAGGTGACATAGAATGCTTGTATCACACATATATGTTAGTTATGGAGGTCTACTTACATATATTAATTTGTTTGGCCAGCCAACGAGAGCTTTCCCACTGTCCTGCGATTGGCCAGGTACCTGGAAGTGACGTAATAGATAAGCCAGCTCTCAGATACACAGCTCCCCCACTGGCACGGTGGATGCTCTGCATCTCAACAACTACAACGAGAGTAGTTCTTCTTCTTCTGAGGTTGAATGTACGCAACCGGATGTGCCCGGACTAGTGCCCGCACCAGGAGGCGCTACGGTGGTGAGAGGAGTGGTGAGGATTTCTGATGACGACATCAAATTAAGGAAGTGCCGATCCGCTTCGCAGAGCCCAGGAAAACAATACAACACTATTTTTTTCAGCAGTGGCTGAACTGTTTGTTCTGAAACTTTAGGGTTTCATAAACAAGGTAATGACGCAGATACACACACACAAACGCAGCATTAACATTTTTAAACAGAAGTTCAGAAGTTAAACAGAAGTTCATGTATGTGCGGGCAGGTGGAGACAATGCAGCAGTCAGTAAACTGGCCTGGGCCACATGCTCTGTCTTCAGGGGTAAACCCTGTCACAAAGTAGTATCTTTGAAGGCAGAGACTTCCCGACATGTTCAAAGAAACCTTTGTGCCGTTCTGAACGTCGTCCAGCGGTGGCCATTTTGTGTGAAAGCATCATTCACATCCCAGGGTTAGATTTCTGTGGAAAACTACCCGGGAGGCTCTGTGCGTGTGTCAGTGAGCCAACAAGCCCATTGGCTGTGTGGCTGCTCAGCTCGACACACCCTCCATATGTGTGTCAGGTGTGGAAGTGCTACCTCAGGCATGAGAATACCTCAGCAGGCTGAGAGCAGGAAGCTTTACACGGTCCACGAGGAACATGATTATTGAGTTGATTTCCTTCTTTAGCAGCATAACAGTGATGTTTCTAGTTTTTTTTATATAGTACATTTTTTATAGCAACAAACAGTGGGCATTTCTATTAGACATTTAACATATTCAGAACTCACTCTTAAATCTGGTTGCATATGTTTATATTTTTCTCTTTGTTTGTTGGGAGCCCAGTTTCCTTTGCAATTAACCTAACCCTACAATAAATTGGCCTTGTCTCTTAAAAAAATGACCTTTTGACCTTTTGCATTTGACTTATATTTACCTATAGCTACAGACTTGCATATGAGTGTGATATTGTTTCAACTGTTTATGTTGCTTTTAGCTGAAATGACATTCATAACCATCTCTTGTGGTTAGGCACAGTGAGTGTGTTTACGTCCATGTTAAAAGTCTGATTTTAGTCAGACTACGACAATAATTCAGTTTTCTCAATGTCATGTAAACACGTTAGTCTGATATCTAAAATCAAGCTCGTCTTAGTCAGACTTACGTAACTGGATAATGCGATTCATAGTCCGATTACTCATGTAGCATGTATACGCTTCGTCAGACTGGAGTTGGACTTGCCGGAAATCATACGGCGCCAACTTCAGCAACCTCAAGAGCCATGTTCCATCTAATTTGTATCACGATTAGCATGTACAGCAGGTACGAAACAGAACCACAGCACCATCCATCTCACCGTTCACTGTTTGTTTTTCTGTGACGGGAAACTGATTCAATACGCACTAGCTTATAGAGAGATACAGCGCCACCTACAAGTCCTACAGCCTCAGCTTGATTAAACTGTAAACCTACTAAGTGAATGGTTTTCACACAAAGCACCTGGTTCAGGCTAAAAAAAAGAGATCATGGTCTTCCATCATCAGTGTCTTCTCCATAAAAACAACAGTGTGGTCGCCATGACAGCGGTGAAACATTCTATGACAGCACAGCACAGTGTCACTAATGTGGTAATCAGGAAACCCAACGTTTATTTATCTGCACAATGCAGTCGTGTGTGAACATCGTTTGTGTGAGACGGGGTGGATGTTGGACACTGATTCACTTCACAATTTACATCTGATGCAAACGCTGTGGAAATATTGTGCTCTTCAGGTTCTGAGGTGAGAGGGTGAAGTGTTTGTGTCCCACCGTTGATTTGACATGATTGTCAATTTTCTATGACGTCCTTTTATGGATTTTGCACGCAATATAAATCACCGCACTGTTGTGAGAAACTCAGCAGAATGACAGCACGACTGACAAATAAATAATTCTGATGTGTTTGCTATATTTGTCAGTTGCATACTTTCACAAATCTTGTTTTTGCCAACTAAAAGCCAAGCCCTTTACATTCCTCTGCCTGATGGAGTGCAATGGAGCATACAGGGCTAAAAAAAGAAAGAAAAAAAAAAGTAGACATCTTTAAACAGTTATTCAGACCTTCCAGTCAGAGCTGCTGTGGTTTGGGAACTGCGGGTATGTGTGTGTGTGTGTGTGTGTGTGTGTGTGGGTGAGTTGAGGAGGATTTGCTGATTCTCATGGAGCAGCTGGGTGTGTCAAGCCCAGCCCATATTTGTGTCAGGGTTAAAAGGATGAGTAAGAACAATCAAGAACCTCCTCAGTGATGGACCCCATGAAACAATTACACTTACATTATTATGCAGTACATGATAATTCTGTGTTTGCTTTATCTCACAGTTTCTAGCAGGAACGTGTGTAAACTGCTCACTCTCCTGCACTAAAGTCCATAAAGCTTAAATTAGCATTGGTTTTCTTAATGTCATGTAAACACGTCAGTCCGACTAAAATCAAGCTAGTCATAGTCGGACTACCATACCTGGGTAATACGATTCATAGTCCGATTACTCCTGCATGTATACGCCTAGTCCAGTGTTTGTTGATCCTGGTCCTGGACTGTCTGCCCTGCATGTTTTAGAGGTTTCCCTCCAACACAGCTGATTCAAATAAATGGGTCGTTAACAGGCTTCTGCAGAGCTTGATGATGAGCTGACCATTTACATGAGGTGTTTTGAAGCAGGAACCGAAGTTTCCTCACCGGTGTTTGACTCCAAAGTAGAAGGAGACGACATATAAACTGCTATACAGTTGCTGAAAATCATGCAAGGAGAACTTATTCATTTCGCTACCGGTCATTTCATATCCAGCTAAAGAAACGGACGTACAACAAGGTCCAGGCACTTTTCTTAGGAGTATGTTCTGGAACTTTAAGGTGCTGTGGAAAAGCAAACCATACACACTTCTGGGATTATTTTACCCAGGTAAATAAGTCACTCGATATGTTGGTGGAAAAGGGGGCAATATTCACTGGAGTGAAAGTGGACACTTTGACCCGAAGCTACGGCGTCTTTTCTGCTTTCCAAACCAGCAATTGTTGTGAGGGTCCATCATCACTGGCTGAGTCAACACTAGAAACATTGTACCAGTGAGGTGCTGAGCAAGAACCAACAGCTGCGATGCATACCTTCCAACACTGTCATCCTTCCCCTAATCTGCACCCGCAGAATCACTTAGAAGAGCGAGAAAAACATCAGTCCTCCACCTGGTGGGAGCCAAGACGTCGTCTGCCATCCATGAGCGGGAATAACATCCTTTTGGCACATGGTGAGAATTGTCTATCAGTCGTAGGATCACAGGGCGTTAAACCGAGAGATTAGAGGGGATGTAGCTCAAATGATGATGTCTGGATGAGATACATGCTGCATTAGAGTCTTTGTAGTTTTTAGAAGTAAAAGCACAACAACAAATGACTTGAGGGATCATTTTAACCGGGAGGGTTTATATTTCAGGGAAGAAGAAAAGGTGGCGACAGGTGCACACAGTTCTCCTGCTTAAATTGCACAAATATTTTCCTTTTTGAGAGTTGGAAAGTCTCCAGGGACGACGACACAAGAGGCGAAACAAAGGGTGGCGGACTGAAATGTGATCAAAAGCCATTCAATGGTTTTTTTCTATGCAATCGCAGCAACAATGCTGACTTTTCTATGGTGCCGTTTGGTAACTGGGTGCATTCACAGTACGACGCTGTATGTATATGGTGTCACATTGACTGTAAGTGAAGGGGTATTTCAGGTCTTTGAAGTGTGGTCAGGTGCTGCTGGCGTCGTCAGCACTCACTCACAGATGTTTCAGAAAGATCCCAGAGCAATATACAGTATAGAGAGGGACAGGTGACACCGTCACAGACAACACATGGTGTCTTTGTGAGACATTTTGTGAGACTGTCCCGCATGAGCTATTTTGGAAAATGGTTGGGGGGCTTTCAAACTTGTTATGAAATGTTTCCAGAACAAATGTGACAGTGAGTGCCTCACTATGCTCGGGCCTGTCAGGACATTTCGCACTCCAAAGCCGGCTTCCTCCTCCTCCTCCTCCTCCTCCTCCCACTCTCATCCCTCTATCCGTCCACATCTTAGGCATGAGCAGGAAGAAAAGTGAGAAGACACTGGTTTAAGTTCTACAACATATAGTGAAAAAGTAAGTGGTTGACAAGCTTAAGTGCAAACTTAGATTTGAAAAGTCAAACTTAGCAAGCTCACGTAACCTACTATATGGATGAATGCAAGTGGGCGTGGCCTGCCATTATACCAGGACTATAGTGTAGATGCAGACATCTAACTATTTATTGTTCTTTCACACTTTAAAGTCCTTATTCAGAGAAAAATCAGGATTCAGCGTCTTTGACTTTCTGTGAACAATACTTACTATATCGATTATTATCGGTTAATGCAAGTGGGTGTGGCCTGACATTAGTCAAGGCATAAGTAGTTGCCTAGTTGTATCTGTGAATTTGGGCTTTCAAAAAGTGACACGGCGCCAGTCACTGCACAAAATTCATTTTTGCAATCCATATACAGTTTGATCATTGAATTTCTTGTTTTTATCTGAATATATAGGAGCTCATGAGTCCATGTTGATGTCTGTAATCTGTCTGTAGCAGACTGAGACTCACACGACAGCCATTTTCTTTATTTAAGCAGGCCCCACAATTCCTTAGCAGCTATTTTGTGCCAGACAGCAACATTCATTATTAGTGGAAAGAATTTTGAATGACTCACTCACGCGGAGAGAAAATGGCCGTTATGCCAGACTCCAGGCTGGTTCATTTCCCCCCGCTTTGCCTTTTCCCATAAACCTAAAACATTTTCAGGAACTGATCTGGTGCACTTCTCCTGAGCTGAGATCCAATTCTTGGCCCCTGAAGGCGCACGACCGTCAGCCACCTCGGACTCTGCAGAACAGACACACTGTTGATACCAGAGGAGGCCGCACAGACCTGTGGTGACAGAAATAAATACACAGAAAACACATTCATGACAGAATTCACATCAAACAGACAGCCTCATTCAAACAGTAAAGATAAAGATATAAATACAACAGAATACACATGTGCCTGCCCACACGAATATAGATACACACACACAAGTATCTATACACACAAGAGTCAAATAAAAAGCTTTTCCAAATAAACCTGAAGTGACAGGCTGGATATTCAGGAACGTTTTTACGTACATGATGGTCTGGTCCTCATTTTTCATACGTTTTCACACACGACATCTCTGGTTTGGCTCAAATCTGAGCCAAATTTGTGATTTATTGCGGCAGAAATTACAACGACACAAGCATTTTAGTGATTTAAGCCGATCATCTCCTATAAATCAACATGTAGAAATGATTCCCATATCGAACTGGTGAAAAAATGGTTCAGAGAATGAATTAATGCAAAAAATGTGCCGCGCTCTGTGGTGGGATTGTTTCTACTCTCTTTCTCACTGTTCTCCTCCACTTCTTGTTTGTTATTATAACATTAAAGCGATTGTATGATGGAATCTGAGATTAAGGCAGAGTACGAGGCAGGCGTGTTGGATATAAAAACATTGTCAGAGACAAGAGACACTGACGACATGGCTGCAAGTCTTTATCAGACAATCTGGAGAGATTTATGTAGACTAAGGCAGGTATAGATTTGATTAAATTAGACTTTTGTTAAGTAGCTGGTTCTCGGAGAAGGTCAGCGATGACAGTGTCTCAGTACCTCATGCGGCCACTCTTGAGTTGAGGGTCGTGCTACACCTTGTGCAGTGATATCATTGTTCCCCCCTTTTGGAAACTCCTGGATAAATAGGCATTTATTCCCAATGAAGTCAGAGGAAGCGCTCCACGTCAGGACACAGATCCTCCAGGGAATGCTGCCTGGAAACGTCCTGGAATGTGGCTGCTTGGTGAGCTTGTTAAATATTAATCTGCAGGATCGAGAGGCTCATGGTGCCTCAGCCTTAACCTTCACAGTTTACAGTAATAACTTAAATAAAGAAGTGAGGGAACAGGGAATTTTTTATTGTTCTTTTATTTTCTCTCGCTCTTCCTCTGTGTAGGTGCCGTCACTGATCCACGATCGTGTGCCACACATTGTTATCCCATGCTGAATTCCAAATTTGCCTTTTCCAAGTTTGCTTTCCTCTCATTCTTCCAGTTGAATTCCGGTCTTCAGGAGCTTCTTCCCTGATTGAATGACTCAATCACATTTGCTCTATTGTTTTCTCTAGTTTTCTCTAGTTCTCTCTCCATCCCAACTCGTTCGGGCATCGAGTTTCAACACTAAGCGACCATGATTCACAGCCGCAGTGGAAGGTAGACCAGACATAGGCTGTGAATAAGTTTCAAGAGTTTTTAATTAGCTTAGAAAAGCCTTTCTAAGCTTTTTGAAAGGCTTATACTCCATCAAATTTCTTTCTTGGATCAGGCATCTGAGTTGACAAGAGCTTACATTTCTGCTCCATAAGCGATAAGTTGGTGGGACCTCTGACTTCGAGATGACCATGAACTTCTCGTCTTTTTACTGTTCACCTCAAGACCAAGGCACACGCTTGAGTCACTCATAGTTCCTTGCAGTGAGGAGGACGTTATCATCATTGTCGATCTTGAAACAGTTGATCACAACACAAAGTAAGGGATGTGGCATGAAAAAGGTCTTTTCCTGGATGAGCTGCACTACCTGAGCAACTTCTGTGGGTTGCAGACACCACCTCGTGCTGCCTCTGGTGGTGAGGGCACTGGCCACCACCTGTAGAAACACTCCTTTATAGGGGTTGTCTTGCTAATTTCCTCTCATTCCCACCTGTTGTCAGTTCCATTTGCACAACAGCAGGTGAAATTGATTGTAATGATTACATTTGCATGGGTTTAGGTGTGTTGGGATTTTTTTTTCCTCCTCATTCAGGACAAATATGGGACCGGATGCAGCATCTGTGATTTTTTCCATCTAACAATACAATGACACATCACAGACTTCACAACAGAACGAGTGGTGACACTTTTTATCTTTCAGTCTGTGTTTCAACTCGACCGTTTTAGATCACTGAAATCATTACGACACGCTGCCATATTACAAAACAAATCAATTCAACTCTAAAATTTGTGACTCCATTATAGAGTCATTTGATCATGGATTAAACAGTAATTGTATCCGTTTCCCTCGCAGACAGTAGCCAGATTGGATTTCCATCCAGCTGTAATGTCACTCTGACCAATATTTTATGAAATATGATTCTGTGTGACCAGTTCTGAGCAGACTGACTGACCAACAGCTGCATCCTGCTGCTAGCCTTCTAACATATGAGTCACATTGTAGCCACAAGAGCGGTATTTCAAGTGTAACTATACAAGAGGCAATAACTTCCTCAGATACTGTCATGTCAACACTGTCCTCCACACTACCTCACACTGAATGCTTGTCTGTCAGAATCCCTCTCTCTCTGTGTGTGTGTGTGTGTGTGTGTGTGTTAATCCACTTCATTGTGGTGTGTTATTGTCACTGAGCTCTGCTCTGCATGACCAGCATCTTTCTGTTTTGCCACGCTGTGATCCGACCTGTCTGTCACTCACTGCTCTGGCTCAACATGTCTCTCTCTACGGGTTGTTGTTTACATGTTGCCCGTCAATGAGCAGGAGGCTGGACCTGCTGTGTTAACAAATGACATGCTAAAGTGCTAGACTACAGTACGGTTGAACTTCTGTCAAAAACATTCAAAAACAGGTGAATCTACCTGTTTTCTACCCTATCTTGTATAATGGGTAACACTTTAAAAACCCTTAAAGGTTCATCCAGATCTGATCCCATTTACAGATTTGGTGTAGCCTGGATTTAAATGTAACACGGCTCAGTCCCATTTCATAATAATAATAATTTCTATATTGCTTTTCACGAAACCCAAGGTCGCTTCACAAGGAACAGCTGTAGAAAAAACTAAGCAAGACAAAAACCTGCAGGAACAAGTGTTGCTTCAACACAGATTTAAAAGACTCCAGACAGAGTTGGTGCCTGGTGAATAGTGAGTGAGTTCCAGAGGGTTGGAGTGGGCGACACTGCTCAGATGTGTGTATCTCAGCAGCACCTTAACACCATGGTTCTCAAACTCTGGTACGTGTACCACCAGTAGTACGCGAGCTTCCTATGGTGGTACTTGGAGGAAAATCAGAAATACTGTTGCGTAGAAAATGAAACAAATAACAAGAAAATCTAATCTTAATCTAATTTCACTAAACCAGTGTGGGAAGTATAAGTGAGGACGAGGACGATGATGATGGTCCAGAGGGTTTGTGGGTTGTCAGTTCAAACGTCTGCTCCTGGTAACAAATGTGTATGAAAGCTCTTCCTGTCAGGGTTCCTGTTTAGACGTCTGAAGAGCTGCAGTTATTCTAACAATGTTGTTGTGTCCTGAGCGTGAAGCAAACGACAATCTATTTACCCAGACCGCAAACAACACTATGGCGCTTCCACAGTATGTTCATCTACAGCAATAATAATATAAATCCTGAACACAAGGCCCGAGGGACACAGTTTACTCATGTTTTCTGCAGCATAATTCAAAAGTACATGTTGTTACATTTTCCAAAACAACACTTAGAAATGCAAGAGAAAGGAGACTGTACCTTTAATTAAACAAACGTGAATTCACATTTTCATAATGTTTATGAAGAAAAGTTTATGTGTCATTACCTCACACAACTGCACATAAAAACACACTGTTTTCTTGGACCTGTGTCTAATTTTAAACCTTTAGACCTTGAGTCTGGCAACAAACTGAAACGAACGCTCCCTGTTATGCAGAGGGCTCCTGTTTTGAGCTGGAATTAAGCTTTGAGGTCACTTGAGTCTTCATAGCCCAAGACTGGAGGCCAGATAAAGGCGTCAGTCATCGCCGAGCTGTGGAAATACTCTGTGGAAGTCACCTCGGCCCCACGCTGCGCGCAGCTTTCCATACGGGGCGGGGTGCCGCTCTCTCCGGCGGCGCAGCCAGAGCGCAAAGCGCACCGTCATCAGCTGCTTTCTCCGCGTCGTCTGCCCGTCACACAGCTGAGAACATGGGTCTGGAGAAGGAGAGGTCGGACACAAGTATAATTATGGACGAGGACGAGTTCAACAGATCGATCGAGCCGATTCTGTCGAAGAAGGGAAACGTGTACGCGGCGGCACAGGACCGGGATCCAAACGATATCAACTCCAAACTAAAGGTAAAGTGAGTTCGTGCGCACCGTGTGGAAGAAGTCTTTCAAAGTGAAACTACACAAGTTTAAATGTTTATATTGTTTTATACGTTTCCTATTGTGTGTGTGTGTGTGTGTGTGTTTAAAGCCTAATCTGTCACTAACAGTGTCTGTGTTCACGTGTGTGTGTGTGTGTGTGATCTGACAGGTTGGTTTTGACGACATCATCGCGGAGCCCATCTCCACGCACAGCTTCGACAGAGTGTGGATCGGAAGCCACGCCGTCTTCGAGCTGGTCAAATACGTCTTTTACCGCCTGCTGACCACTCTGCTGGCCGTGCCCGTGGCTTTCATCCTCGGGGTGTTCTTCGGGATCCTCAGCTGCATCCACATCTGGTAAGAAGAGGCTCTTCCTCCACCTCCTCCTCCTCCTCCGCCTGCAGGTGTAGCCTCTGCGTCTGTGGCACTGTGCCAAACGTTAGCATCACATCACACAGCACTCAAACATCACTGTACTTGAAAACATGTATATTTGTAATATTTTTAAATGATGCAAATCATAAATAGTTAACAAAACATACTGAAGTTGGGGGAATTGTATAAGAAAAGTCACTATCAGGAAGATACTGTATGGACATAATTGATTCTATAATCAATTATGGGAAAGTTTGAGTTTTTTAGAGGCGTGGTTTGATGTGGTACTTCAAATCATTGAAAACATTGTTCCTAACATGGACACTATAAAAAACAAAAGGTTCACCTCATAAACTACAATGTCTTAATAGTGCGTTGACTGCTTTATGTCACTATTAAACAGCCTCTTTTTTTACTGGAAACTGAAGTTTGTGTCACCACCGCTCACTCCCCGCACCAAAGTCCATTTGGAGAAAATCAGTCATTTTACACAGTGTGTTGTGATTGAGCTGTTGCCTCCACCGCTGAGATAAAAAGACGTTTTTTGAAACGCTTCATTTTGGATTCATCGGATAAGGCTGCCTGAAGGTGAGATACACCAAACATAGTCTTGAGACGTCACAGGCATAGATGCAATGAGTGGCTAAAATCTGTGTACATACAAAAAACTTAAGAAAACGTAAGAAAGTACAAGTATGTTACCATGTTGAAGTCGCTTTTTTAAATATTACTTAAAAAGTCTTAAAGTAGATGACATTTACTGTGCTGGAGTATCAAAGGTAATTATCTGATATTACCAACTCTTCTTCTTCTGATTTTATTTGGTAGTAACAAAGAGGAAATGTAGTGGAGTACAAGTCGCTAGAAATATAAATAACAAAGTAAAGTACAGATACATGAATGAAGTACTTTGCTACGTTACAACACTGACTTTAAGATATGATGATAAAATGAAGTGAACTACACAAACACACTTGTGTATATTAAATAATATCACATGCTGTATAGCCCAATGAAATATTCTGTCAGCTTTATGTTTTTCTACTTATATTTGGATAATTACGTCGTGTTTCTTTCCATCTGAATGATCTTGCAGCGAGTATAACCAGGTGCTTCCATGCACATACATTCCCTCCCCACAACCCAGAAAGTCCATTTACTGACATTCAACGTAACAGCGTTTTTATGCTTAGAAGAAAGAGCTCTGTGGAAAGTCGGGGGGGTTGTGTTGTGTTGTAGGGTGGGTGGGTGTGGTGTGGTGTAGTGGAAAAAAAGAACGCTTCATGTCTTTTGCCAAAGCGCTGGCATCCTACTCGCGACTGAGGCCTATTTTCGGACCAGAGTGGGACATTCTTCAGACGCGGACAGAGAAATGGACAGTTACTTTCGCATGATCTTTGACCTGAGGTTAGGTCACAAGCTTCAGAGCGCCGTGTGTGAAGGAGGACGGCGGCACAGTCATGTGACGCTGAGTCAGCCAATACCACAGGACAGTATGATAATAATGCATGAGTCACTCATGCAGAAAGAAAACAAAGTAGTGGGTGCCGACTGGAGCACCGAGGAGTTTTTTAACCTATAGGTGGAAAAAATGTGATTCAATTCATTCCCATTAGTTGTTGTTTATTTCTTGTTTCCAAATGCGGCTCTTACAATTTGCCCTCCCATCTTAAGTTTGATGTCAATCAAGGTGTAGGTATATAGATAATACTTTATGTCCATTAAGTGTAGGTCAGCGTGAAGGAAACAAACATCTGATCCATGATAACTTTTTTTGCACCTTTTCTTCCAGGCTGGTGATGCCTGTGATCCAGAGCTGCATTATGCTCTTACCGTCCGTCCAGATCGTGTGGAGGAGTCTGATGGACACTTTTGTTTCCCCGCTCTACTCCAGCATGGGGAAGAGCCTGTCCTCCGTTCAAGTTAAGATCACTGAGGACTGATGAAGACGACCTCTCTCTGTCTCTCTGTCTCTCTGTCCCAGGAGAAAAAAAAAAATGATGCGAGTGGAGTTCTAAAAGTAAAGTTATTTTAAAGAAATTTTGTAGACGACTGAAACAGCTTCAGAGTAGAATGATTTTAGGATTAAGCGTGGATTATATAGTCTGACTGCAGGTGACATACTGCATACATACTGTAGCGCTTGTAATTCAGATACACAGCATTGAAACAGCAGTTATTCCAATTTGATTGCAGAATATTTATATACAGGGTTCAGTGGTTGTGATGGTACTAAAACACAATAAACACACCAGAGAGGCAGTGATGTCATATCATACTCCACTTTATATTATAATTTTGCATATTGCACCTTAAAAAAAACAAACAAAAAAAACAGACTGTGGCCTATAAAGAAGGATTTCATTCCCATCATTTTAACTGCTGCATCTTTGAGTGTCATGGGAGCCGAGATAGGTTGAGAGGTGTGGTCCACAGCTGGACAGGTGACCATGAACAAATATTAACATACCCTATTTTCTGTATCACTATGCAGATAACATTGAGCTTTTATAGGAGCTCGAAGCTGAGTTGTTTTTCTGATCGTGACCAAAAGAAATTCTTGTCATTCCATTATTTTTGCCTGAGAGAGAAAGAGAGAGATGTGGATTTTTTTTCATAGCTCAGTAGGAGGAGAGTAAACGTAGAGTAGCGACTGCTCACTTGCATAAAGATGTAATATTTCTGCTTCCTTTTCATGTTGTATATTTTGCAAAGAGTTCAGCTATAATTTGAATGTAATGAACTGGACCAGAGACAGTCAGAAAGATTTTGTTTTTATTATTATTATTATTATTATTATTATCATTATTAGTAATAATAATAATGTACAGTAGAAGCCCACGGCTTGTTGCACATGTTGTTTTCACTGTGCATTGGCAATAACATGATACAGATGCTTATGATATATGTACGAGAGCTGTTGTAACATGTTACAGAAATATGTCAGAGACAGGACTCATATTATTGGACCGGGGTGACTCTGATTTCTTTTTTTTTTGATTGATGCTTTTGAAGTGATATTAAAGACGTTCACGTCAGTCACCACAGATTGATGAAGACTGTTTGAAGCCTCATCTGAGCTGAGACTGTGGTACATGCATAGTTTGTGAACTTAGATGAGATAAATTAGTTTCAGGTACAAGCTTGCACAGTTCCACCACCTGCTGCGAGCTGTACAATCTCAATTGTACTGTATGTGACGCAGAGATCATCTGTCTAGTGGTGGAAAACCAGAATATGACCTGCTTTTTTGTCTTGTTTTTGCACAATGAGACAGGCACTTTTTTCCAGCACCTCTGTCAGAGTCACTGATGGTGGACGGCTGCCATGTTGCCAGCTAATATTGTGCTTGTCGCCAAGTTTATCAATTCAAGTTGGGCAATAGTGGAAAAAAATAACATAACATGTTGCCCTAAACAGCCTCAGTCCAGCTAATCTTCATACATCATATAATCATTTTTGGACAAATAAATCATAACTGTGTATTAAATTCTCTTAGCTGGTTTTTAGCTCAAAATACAACTATATTTGTTGACTTTAAAAAGGCCAAATGTGTTACTTCTCACCAAAATAAAGACTTCTTTTCCTCAAGGTAAAGTCTTGTGTGTTCTTCTTGGAGTCACAGGAGATGAGTGTTTTCTTGAGAGGGGAAAGAGAGACGCAAGTGAGTGCCAGAGCGCTAATAAATCACTCTGCTGAGGTTGCACAAGACACTTCCCTATACAAAAATGAGCTATAGGTAGATGGAACATAACCTGAGGCTTCGCTTTTAGAGCTGCAGGCCCGCACAGATTCAGATTCAGAAAAGTTTATTTTTTTCACCTGGGGAAATTGAGTGGCCAGAGAGCGGCACATACAGGAAAAGAGAAATAAGTCCAAAGAAAGACAAGGTAAGGAATAAGTGTAGTATTTCCAATAATAACACTGATCTATAGTTCAGGTTTTTGTGGTGACACATAATAAGCACTGACTGCACTGAGATATAAGAAAGGAAATGACAGCACTTAACAAAAGGCTCACTTAATTAAATGTAGGATATCTTAAGTAAAAGATGCATCGTTTTGTCTCACTATTGGACAACCTTTTCTGACGAGTCTGTTAACCTTTCACCAAGGGAGTAGGTTTGCATATGGACAGTGGGGACATGTCCCCACCAATATTTGGAGAAAGCAAGATTGTCCCTACCACGCACCAGTCTTGTAACCAAACCTACGCCCTTGACTCTCACTCTTCCACACCAAAGTCCATGAAGATAACCTGCTTTTAATGTGTCTAGTGTGATGTTGGTTCCTCCAAAATAAGGAATTTAACACCAAAATTACACAATAACAGATTTTCCATTGCAGTTTGGTGCATGGAGAGAGTGGATTGTACAGTGACACATATTTCAGGTTGAGTTTTAAGGGCAAACACATTCCTAAGATATTTAGCAGGCACACATTTTATTGTGTGAGCCTTTTGTTCAGTGGATAAAAATCAGTTTCCTTGTGTCTCTGCTGGCAGGCATGTTTCTCGCTGGTTTTTGGCACACTGACAGTGCAGTCAGCACTGACTGTACCACATACAACAAACGAAACATGTTCACCTCCGTCTGCTCTATCCATCTCTTCTTAACTTAATCTTCTATAACTTTTATTGCTCCACTCTGAGTCAAAGTTTCTCCAAAGCTGGGGACACCTGCTGCCACTCAAGGTCGCCTATGTAATTAAATTCCCATGTTCAGAAAAATAAAACAAAACAAAAAATGTTTGGTATGCACTTTTACCCTATGGTGCGGATGTTGTTCTGACTTGCATTGCCGCTTGGAACTAACATTAAAAACTGTGCCAATATTGTTGTGTTTTATTGGGTTTATTGTCAAACTCGTTGCTTTTTAATGGTTCTTTGCAGCATAGGCAGTTGTTGCTGGTGCTGGTGTAGCAATATTTCGACTGAAGAACAGAAGACGCATAAAATGCCAGGAGACACGAGACCAAAACAGCTTTTCACACCCTAGGAAGAGTGAAAAATGAAAGCATTATTTTATAAACACTGAGTCACACCTGTAACGACACACACACCCATTATCATTGTGGCTGAAAGCAGCTAGAAGAATGTAAACAGACCTGAGTGACCAGCATGGCTTCAACTGCTGCATGGAGTCATGATTACAAATATTTGTATTAGCTAAGCAACGGCAGTAACATCTGTGTTTGCTGAAATAAGTAGTTCAATTAATTCAGATTGAGTGTGAGAAAGGTTTCCATTCATTTGCATCCATTCACTTGATTTCATTTCTGCTTGCCCATCCCTCGCTTTCCTCATGTAAACCGCATGAATTTGTCTCGCTCAGGCTAAGGTAGGGCAAGTATCCACACCTTGCCATCCCCAATTAACGCCCACATCTCACTGAACAAAAAGGGGCATTTACTCTGCCTTGATCCCCAAATAAAGTCATTCCACGCGAGTTCCAGCAGTCTCTTTAGCCTGCGAGACGAGTCAGTCTCTGCTTCAGCCGGCAGGTTACACGGTGGCTCTCCTGTCTGCCCTCAGGTGACTCCCGCGCTGTGCGCTCTGTGTGGGATCCGTGGAAACACCGGAGGTTTCCCCCCCTCAGCTGTGGCATTAAATTCCAGTCGCGTACGGAGGAAAAAGGGCAGGAATTAAATCAGTGTTTGTCCTGGAGAAGAGCCCTGGTCCTCTCACTCTGCCTCCACGCCTCCTTCCCTGCTTCCTATATTGTCTTATTCACGGTTTCACTGCGTGGATCTGTTCAAACCTGAGGACAACATGACAGGAGGACCGAAGGACGGCGAAACAGAGGAGGTACAGTATACGCGTCTGTGGCTGCCGCTATTTACAAATGCCTTTTGTTTTAGCTGACACTGACGTTTCTTCATCCAGAAGCTTGATGATTTACTCGCGCCTGTTATTTGCCTTCATGGGTTAAATTATATTTTTCCAAACTGCAGAGGGTTTTTTATAACTCTCGTTATCTGTTTTGGCCCCTAGTCATGAATGCTTCTCCCACACAGATGCGGGAATGTGAGGAGCCATTCAGTGTGCATTAACGCGAGAGTGTGAAGTTTTACCTGCGAAAAACACGAGCCACTAACCAATTATAGCTTTACGCATCGCGCGTTTTACGCATTTCTGTGCGTAAAGGCGCAAAAGCAGAGTAAACTTTTTCCCAACATTATTTTTTTTTCTAATATTCTGAGAAGCCACATATAATGTGGACTACAGGAGTCAAGTGGTCAAGAGAATAAACAGCAGGGCTTTTAGGACTGTGAAGGCTGAAGGAGACTTAACGCACACATTTTAAAGCAAAGAACAAGGAAAACCCCGAAGGTTTTTTTAATTAAAGCTGTTAAATACATTCACATTTAACATTAAAAATCAATTCGATATTTTTATTTGTTTGAGATGTCAAACTATGTTCAGAAATAGTCTAATTTCGTGAGCATTTGGATTATACGCTATTACGCATTCCCCCCAAAAACCTCGCCATGCTCAGGTACATGATGAATAAACTGTATGTGAGGATTTCTGTATGGGTGGCGAGGACCCCTTGCGGCTGGTTCGAGGGGTGTGGTGCTGCACGTTCTATTCATTTAAACCCATCCCTGTTTGTGGGGCAGGCTGGTGACTCGCAGCTCCAGCAGTCTCTCTCCCCTCGCAGCGCACTGCACACTATCCCTCCTCCTCTTCATTCTCTCCTTTCTCTGCCTCCTCCGGACCCTGACAGGAGTTTCTGCATTCGCCGTTCATCCGAAAGCAAGGGAACATTTACAAACCCAACAATAAAGACATGGACAACGAGAGTCTGAACGAGAAGACGATGGAGGATGTCCACACCAAAGAGATCGACCTGGTCAACCGGGACCCCAAGCATATAAATGACGACGTTGTCAAGGTGAGTCAAAGCCACAATAATTACAGCTTTTGAGCTTTAAAAGTTAGAGGTAACCCTGAATGTAAGCTTTCTGTGTGTGTGTGTGTGTGTGTGTGTGTGTGGCACCTGAAGTCCCAACTTTATCCGAACACTTGTAAACTTTATTTTTGGATCAGTGGAACCGTCTGATATTCACTGAATACTTGGGGAACTCAGGAAAACTGCACTGAAGCGTGTGCGCTGTCAAAATGCTGTTGCGCGTCAGAGGCGCACTGACTCCTCTTTGCGCACAGTTGCGCTCACTGGTTCCAGTTGTGTTATTCCTCGCTGGCGTGGCGTGCCCCTATTAGGAAAGCAATTTGCGCAGTACAATGGACAAACAACACATGCGTAAACTATCTGCGCGTCAATCTGTGCAGTGAACTTGAAAATGTGAACATCCTCGAACCAGTGGAGGAAACATTACGAATTTCCTGTTGTTGGAACACACGCTTCCCACAGTCCTTGTTGCACACGCCTATGCTCTTCGGAAAGTAGAGTTCTTTCCATAAGAGAGCAGCCTGACCGCATAAATACCGAGTGTTTATTTGGTTTAAGGAGTTTGCACAGGAGGAGAGTGTGTAGCAGCAGAGGAGTGGTGCTCTGAAACCACCTGACGTGTCAGCAGCAGCAGCAGCAGCAGCTGCCTGAGCCCGGCCGCCCTCCTCTCCAGCTGCGGCAGGTTTTTACATCAGAGTGGGGGTCAAACAGTTTCCCTGCATGGGCGAGGAGGGGGTTATAGCTCCGCTCTTTGAAATCCTTCAACTTTGTCTTATTAAAACAGTGAAACACCCAAGTAGCTGGTTTGTCAAAAGGGGATATCCCTCACCACTCCCCGTCTCTCCTCCCTCCTTTCCTCCCATTCTGCTCCTCTACTCCCTCCCTGCATTCCTGCAGTTGCGTCAGGGTAGCAAATATCCATGTGTTGCTTTTTATTGGCCACTGTCAGCTCCCAAAATGTCAAGGGACTGTCTGACCTTGTTAGTTTTGTGTAGGAAAAGATTATTTTCACACAAGATAGAGATAGAAGAGATGTGTGCTGTGACATGAGATAAGATGCCAAATGAATTCATAAATTCATAAGTTATGTAATGTAACTTCACATACTCGCATTGGGACTTTATATTTATATGAACTATAACGATGTCTAAAAATGTGTAAAAAAGTTTGTATTTCACATGTCCAGCTGCTCTTTTACAAAGAAAAGACTACTATCGATGTACATAAGCAAGTATAGAGATTATGGGGTACATTTGGGGCAAACTTTTTAACTTTTTTAAAAAAGATTCTACAGTTTCTGCTTCTCCCTCTACGTCTCCCACCACACTCTGCTTTCTCTGCCTCCCATTTCTCCTCCATGGTGACAGTGACTCAGACTCTCCCTTCAGTCTCAGAATAGAATGCAGCTTTTATGATCGCCTCCCACCCCTCTCTAATCAACTCAGCAGACCGCTGCTGAAATGATCTTAAATCACATGATAAAACTGCTGCTTATTCTTACGAAACAGAAAGTTTTTTCTGTGTACAGTGGCTCCGAGGTGCTTTGAGGTCAGGGAAACAGCTTTGCCAAGTGGAAGCGTGTGTTTGGTGTGTCCCGACGAAAACGCACAAGTAGGGAATCCCTTCCTGCAAACCCAGATTCTGCAATCTCACTCACACTCACAAATGGAGTGTGCTTTTAGACTTACAGTAAGCACTGACACACACTAAGGAAAGTACTACACACTGTTCTCCTGCAGCTGGCCTCAATCCCCCCTGGCCACATCAAACATGTTCCATTACTGACATGCATGCGGAGTTCACTGTGTGGAGATGAGATTTTTCCTCTGAAGGAATGGTGGGTCTTTATTTAGCAGTGACGAGGGCTGAAGCCAGTAGTCAGTGGAGTGAGATAAACGCCTCCTTTTGGAGGAGTTTTTCTGAGAGTGAGTTGTTAAGAGTTTGTTGCTCCAGTGGCAGATTCAGACCAAATGTCTCAGAGGTCAGATTTGAAAGGAATGAAACGTTCCCCTCATCATGCAGAGCTCATGGTTTTCGTGGACATTCTCCTTCTGAAAGGTTTATGTAATTTATTAATGTTGCGTGAAATATGTGCTGGTGCAAGGCAAGAAGAAGTTTCCATCCACTGTCTTTACAAAGGAAGTAAAGGTGTGGTGTATCACAAAAACACCACAGTCATTAACTCGAGGAGATCTTTGCCAAGTGGGTTTGTCTCAAAATTGGGATTAGGATTTATTCTGATAAAAGTTCTTCTGTGAAGTACAACTCAAGAGAAAGTTAAATTAGACATTGTTTTACAGTTGCTGTCAGGGATCCACACTGATACACAGCATAGTGTGATTATCTTTGTGGTTCAGGCTTGAATGACTGTGTTTTGGGTGAAAGGAACTCCTGTATATCCACAGCCACTCATCCTAATCTCTCTCCTGAATCAAACCAAACATTAGGCCTGACGACCGAAATCCCTCAAACCAACAAAAGACTCCATTAAATGCTTCACACCCTGAACCTCCACTGAGTCTGTTCAAGCATGGCTGACAGTCTGAAGATGAGGCTCTGGAAATAGCACTTTTCCATATTTACTCAGTATTTCAGTCGCCATGACGACTGGACCCCCCATTGTCTCATATCTAACCTCTGACATGACAGAGATGTCTATACTCTGCCTTTCATACACACCATGCTTCTATTTGGTCACCACAACTGTTGTTTGTCAGTCTTGTTTTGTGAAACCAACTTCTGTCAGATGGGGCCACCCGGTGTTGTAGTGGTTAGCACTATCGCCTTGCAGCGAGAAGACCCGGGTTCGAGCCCCAGTTGGAACAAGGGCCTTTCTGCATGGAGTTTGCATGTTCTCCCCGTGTGTGCGTGGGTTCTCTCCGGGTTCTACGGCTTCCTCCCACAGTCCAAAAACATGCAGTGTGGGGATTAGGTAAATTGAACACTCTAAATTGACCATAGGAGTGAGTGTGAGAGTGAATGGTTGTTTGTCTCTATCTGTGTGTGGCCCTGCGATGGACCACCTATCGCCCGATGTAGCTGAGATTGGCACAGCACCCCCCACGACCCTCTGGTGGAGGATAAAGCGGTTAGATGATGACTGACTGACTGACTTCTGACATCCCCTGTTCCTAGAACCCACAAAAGACTGGCAAGCTCAGTGAAAT
Source organism: Solea senegalensis (assembly GCF_019176455.1). NCBI lineage: Eukaryota > Metazoa > Chordata > Actinopteri > Pleuronectiformes > Soleidae > Solea > Solea senegalensis. The sequence goes on along the minus strand of NC_058030.1, from coordinate 5,938,467 downwards.
CTTGAATGGTGTTCAATGGTGTTCACAACTTAACGAAAGGCTCACTTAACAGAATTCCAACTCCTGTGCACCAAAGGCTGTTGTGAAAATCTTCAATTTTTTTTTTGTTTGTATTACTTTGATAATTCTAAATGAAAGATTTCAAATACCTAAGTCATGAAATAACAAATTTGAATTTACTGAAGGAGGCAACAGTGGATCACCAACTCCTGTGTGCCATGATGTAAAATCCATGATTTTCTCTGTGGACTTTGGTGTGGGGATTGAGAGGATTACTAAGCCAGGGATGCACCTGGAACTGTACAAAGTACAACACTGACAAGTTAAAAAGCTGTCAGAAAAACAGCCAAACAACAATTCCATACTCACAGAGTTCAAAAACCTACCACCATCTTACTGTGGTTGTGTTTGCGCTGCCCTACAACAGCCTCTCATTTAGTCTGAAACAAAGTCCTGGAGCCTGGCACAGAGTGGGTCTGTGGAAAAATTAAATGGACGCCACGCTGGTTTTGTGGCTGCAGTGAGATTTATATTATAGCGAGTCCTGCCGGGTCTGTGCTGGGAGAGTGGCTTTATGTTGCCGCTGCAGTCAGAAGCTGCTGTTTCGATGCAAAACAGGACTATTCTGGGATGTTGAGACCTTTGCTCTAAAGTAAGTCATCCAGGAGGATGGTGTTTTACCTGCTTTGGTGATTTCTGTGTTGAAATGAGGGCGAGGTCACACGTTTACGAGATGGACATTGACTGCAAATGTCTCTCCAACTCTACTTCCTGCCTCTCGTCGACCACTTGTGCTTCAAATACTTGAGCGATGTGTCATTTCACAAATGACTCATATGATTTTTTTCCTCTGTACAGAATGGTTTATAGAAAAATAGTAGAGTAACGTTTTGTGAGACCAGGCTTTGATAATCAGACAGACTTTTTTATGACGCTAGCATTAAACCAGAATAGACAAACTACGCAATCTTCAGTCCTTTTTAAGCTGGACCAGATGTAGACCATTAAATATTGTTAGGACTTAAGCTACTTGGTGGGTTAAGAGCACCATGTCAATGTTTGATACAGCTATATAATTATCAGGCTAAATCCAGTTCCTAAGAAGCTTTTATGTTTGCAGCTCTAAACACTCAGTGTGTGGTGTGTCCTTTATTAGGGGAAACAATCCAGTGGTGCACACAGGAAGTGATGTGTTTCCCATTTCTGGTTGGTGTGGAATGAACGAGTGCACACGCCGCAGCCCATAGTGTTTGACTGATATGTGATGTGTGGCTCTCCTCCTGCACCAGGACATGGTGCGTTCAGTGTAAACACACCTCTCAGGTCTCCAGCAGGTTGTGTGAGTCGCAGTGCACACTCACCCACTCGTCCTCTCCACAGGCTTCCAAGCACAGAGTCAATATTTATCATGCAGTTCCTTGGAGACCGTGTCCTGTCCGACAGAGCAGTTGAAACTGCTGACAGCTAATGGCTGTAACACCAATCACTCTCCTAGATATTATCCAGTGTCACACTGATGGTGAAATGGAAAAGTGAAGGGTTCCAAACGGAGTGCTGACATCAAGTTAGTTTAGTTTAGTTTAAAGTTAGTTTAAGGAGAGGCAACACTGTGGTTTACGTTACCATTTTTACATCTGTGTAAATATTAACTGAGTCTGGCATTGTCTTTGGTAATGTCATAAGGCAAATGTATATTTAAACAGAGATATCCTTTGAAATCCTCAATCCTCCTCACATTTGATGAGCATGAACGGATGCACTGGTTTCATAACTTGAAACCCAAGACAATTGATCCATCTCTAAAAAAATGCACACATATTTTATTGCATTCATTGTCTCTTTTAGACTCCTTATATTATTTGTGTTTCTTTGCAGCATCGGCAGTTGGTGTTTGTGCTGTATGTGTTTCCCCTCCTCTCTTTTTTAGCACTCTTGCCTTTTGCCCCGGGTTCTCCACTTTCCTCCCACAGTCCAAAATTGGCAAATTGGACACTCTAAATTGGGCATAAGTGTGAGTTTGAGAGTGAATGGTTGTTTGTCTCTATGTGGCCCTGTGAAGGATTGTGGTCCTGTCCAGGGTATACCCTGCCTTTCGCCCTAACTCAGCTGGGATTGGCACCAGTGCCCCCTGTGACCCTCATGTGGAGGATAAAGTCACAGTCAAAGCTCATTATAGAGCAAAATCTTAACATAGTTTAATGTCCAAGGATCCACAGATACTAAACGTAGACAGCATCCATAATATTGGAGTTTCGGCTTTGATTTTTGGAGAGGGGAAAGTGGACACGACTAGAGATTTGGTGATGATTGATCACTGTTTTCAGATATTAAACTATGTTAAGCTTTTTCCCTTCAAATCTAATCTCATCTCTCTCTCTCACAAAGACACTTGTGCAATTATTGATCAGTAATATCAAAAATATTCTTCCCATTCTTTGCCTCATTGCTATATTAGTACCATTGTTTCAGCATTGATCTGTTTGTTAAATACAGTATTATGGAGGATCGATGTAGCTGGTTAGCTTAGCTTACAGCAGCAAAAAGACTAAGACTAAAAGGGAATTAGTTGGTTCGTCCAGTTAGTTTTGGCTCATCTTTTGTAGAGGAAGCTGTTTTCAAAACACTTCAAAGACGATGATGTTTTTGATTTGCATAGTGTTTGTTGTAATCAGTGTTTGGGGCGGGGTAGATGTTGGTTGGTTGGACTGTACCAGTCACTGTGACGTGATGTGCTACAGTTCACCACAAAAGTGTAGTGGGGGGAACATAGTGTCCTTTCTACTGTATATTAAGTTAATTCAGCTTCTATCTGCTCTTTGATGAATGAAAAGCTGATTTGTGCCCCATGACAGTCATACTTCTTGTCACCAGGGAGCCATTTGCCCTGGTTATGCCTGATCCCTTGTGCCGTTTGTGCCTTTTTCCCAGCTATGAGCATTGGGCGGCTAATCCTCACATGAAAGTCTCGCCATCATTACTTGCACATGATCTGAAACTTTTAGCACAAGAAATGTGGTTTTGTTTGAACTCTGGTAGAGCAACAAATCAACTTTAAGTTTGACAAAAACAGAATCCTGTTTTATTCACTGCGAGGCTACTGTCATAAACTTCGGTGTTAAATTGGTCCATATTCATCAGAATCAGAATCAGGGAAACTGGGTTCTCAGTGACATGTTTTTCTTTGTCTCAGAGCTCTGACAGGAAACTTTGTTTCAGTATTTCACTCCACCAGTAAGAACAGATGTTGTAGTTGGCCACCAGGGGGCAAATGCTTTGGTTCCAAAAGAACCCCTTTTTAAATGGATGTCTATGGGAAAACGTTGATGGCCTCAGGTGCTTGTTTCAAGTCTTCTTTCACCAAATATGATGTCAATTTTGTAAATTGTGATTCCATTTATTGGAAAATAGATGATATGGCATGACACATTGCTAGTATTGTCCAATAGAGGCCTTCTGGTTTCAGAAACTGACACGGCAGCAATCACATTTCAAAGGATGTTTGTAAAAAATGGATGAAGATCTTCCCTCCATGTCAGAAAACATGTCCTCATATCTTCTACTCTTTCCTCCTCAGGTGGACTTTGAGGACGTGATTGCCGAGCCCGCAGGGACGTACAGCTTTGACGGTGTGTGGAAAGCCAGCTTCACCACCTTCACCGTCACCAAGTACTGGTGCTACCGACTGCTGACGGCACTGGTCGGCATCCCCCTGGCGCTGATCTGGGGAATCTTCTTTGCCATCCTGTCCTTCCTGCACATCTGGGCCGTGGTGCCGTGCGTCAAGAGCTACCTGATCGAGATCCACTGCGTCAGTCGCGTCTACTCTATCTGCGTGCACACCTTCTGCGACCCGCTGTTCGAGGCCATGGGCAAGTGCCTCAGCAGCATCCGAATCCGCACATCCAAGGAGGTGTAGAGGAGGATAAACGGAAAGAGGGGGGAGGGAGGACGGGAGGGCTGGAGCAACTCAAATGGAGGGTGAATTCAGAACAGGAAAGAAGAAGAAAAATAAAATAACTCTCTGGAAAACAAGAGGTGAAACGTTTCCAGAATTTGGCGGGGAGGGGGGGGATTTTTGGAGGTGAAGGGGAGTGGTCACATGGCACCTGGTACCACCCCTTTCTACCAGCTGTATTCTTACTAGTGTTGGAGGGCACAGGAAATCGAAAGGTTGCTCTGGGTTTTTGTTGTTGTTTTGTTTGTGTTCCCTTGTTTGTTTGTTTGTTTTTTTGTATTCCACACTTTTTTTTAAGCAGGCAACTGGGGGCCATATCAGTTTTCTGTTAGTTTTGCCACGTGATGTTAAGTCCTTCCATTTTACCCATGTCTGTGAAGAGCTTATCACTCACTTTGACTGATTCATGTGAAGAGGGGATGTCACAGTGTATCACTGTCTCCTCTTGTGCTTTGTGTTTGCTTTTGAAAGCCTCTGGGCAGGGCAGGATGGAGGGGTGTCTATCAGTGCCAGGGAGGGTCAAAGCAGAGAGAGAGAGAGAGAGAGAACGTCTGCTGCCAAATTCTATCCAGCTAAGCAAAAACAACACAAACTGAACAGCACAGTAACACACCCTCCCTTTGGCCCACATGACCTCCAACTCACCAAAAACAAACTCCCACCCCTACCATCCCTCGCCTGGCTTTCCAGCAGTCTGACACACTGAACCTGCCCTCGTTCCTGCATGCACCTGCGTCACCTTGCCAGCAACGCGCCGTCCACGCCCGCCGCACCGCCCCGATCGTACACCGATGATTTGCATCTGCGCTCACTTGCTCTCTGCGTCTACTTCTGCCTTTTGCCTCAAACCAAACTCTGCAGCGCGGCCTATATCCTTACTACCATCCTCATAATCGCATGAGCGAGTGACAGACTTTTCTTCTTTGTTTTTTTACTTTACAGTGAAGCTCGGTGCCCCTAAATTACGTTATGAAAATGAAGAACTTTGAGGGAGTTAGTTTAAATCATATCCTATGTGTACTGTATGGGTGTTTATGCAGAAAATGACACTAAACAAGCTACGGCCTCATTCCAGTGCACTAATCTATGGAAAAGTATTGGAAGTGAATAGCACTAATGAAAAATCTCCTATCTTTATAAGTTATTTGCAAAGGTAGCAGATTACTAACAGTCGTGTTTGCACGCTGTGTGTGCGTGTGAAGACTTTTCTTATGCACTGTGGTACTTGCGCAGGTTAATGCATTGGAATAAAGACAATGTGAGGTGGAGCGTGTGGTTCCCCCCTCTCCCCCCCTCTCCCCCCCCCACACATTTCTTGTCTCGTGTTCACAACTTTGTTCTGCCACCCTGCTTCTTGACCTTGGACACAATGCTGAAAAGCATCAAACGGATGCCTCCCACGTTTCGTAAGAGACATTACGCTCACCTTCAGTCTGCCTGCTGTCTTCTCACAGTGGTAATGTCATCGCACCCGTTTCTTGAAATGAGTATTTTAAAAGGTGATATTTTTATAAAAAAAAAACGGAAAAAAAATTCCTTCCTCGCTTTTACTGTACAATGTAACGCTGTGCACATTAAAATTTAATATAATCCATCATGCATTTGTTTATTTTTTATTATAAGGATGATAATGATCTGGAACATGTGCCTCTGCTTCAACGTCAGATATAAACACTGGGTTTTTTTGTTCTCTTTTTTTTCATGTGATAGTGAGTCATTGGAAATCTAATTGTGTAATGATTCTCAGTATACTCTTTTTTTTTTTGGACTGGTTTCCTTCATTTTTGCAGCAGAAACACGCGCCAGTGGAAAAGAGAGGAGAAGAAGAAAAAAAACATGAGGGTGAATGAAGTTGAAGCAATGAGCAGCTGAAATATAATTTCCAGCAGCAGAAAAACCTCCATAGTTCGTGTATGTACGTGTGTGGCAGTGCTGTGCAAGTACAATGCCTGTGGAGTTGCTCATATCCTCTTACATCCAAACTTGGCACAACGTTTCCATGGTTACAGGAGAAACAAATAATAAAACAAATGTCCAGAAAAGAGTCCACCAAATTCATGCACATAATCATGCAGCCTAAAACCAGCCCAGATGATTAAAATTACTTTATAGCAACTAAACAATGGTTTATTGTTTGAATAGAGAACAAAGTGGATACAACAGAAAAGAGGTGGAAGTGTCTCATGTCTCTCATGTTTTATTATAGCATTTATGTAGCATCAGAGAGCTGCACTTCATGACCAAATGTATGAAAAACGAGTTGAACTTGTCATCTCAAAACCACAAAGGGCTCGATCTGTGTCTGTTTCAGCTGCCGAATCTTTTGCAAAAGTCTCGCCACAAGACTTTGGATTCTGTTGTGCGGCAGAATCACACAATTCCAGTTCATCCCACAGATCTGTGCAGACACAAATTCTTTGTCAGTGCACTGGGAAGCTCCTTTATTTTGTTTGGCTCTGTGGAAAACACAAAAAAGACTTAACATTCGTAACATTCAGAAAGGTGTCCACATGCTTTGGTTATATTCAGAACCATTAACAATCTTCGTTTTTAAAAGCACACGGATAATATTTATGCATTTACATAATCCGCTTTTTCAATTGTACATCATAAAATCAAAATAAGTCACATTTCTATCGGATGATTGTGTAATACCTGAAGAAAAATGTCAAGAATGACTCATGAGAGGAAGAGACCAGGCCCATTCAGCTTGTGACTCTAAATCAATCACCAAATGATAATATCAGACACGTCTGACTAAGATTATCTTCTCAACGTCCATCATGAAACTACTGAAAACTGCTGAGAAGGATAAATAAACAGGTCCTGGCAGAGAGAGAGAGGGCGAAACGTGCTCTGAGGGGAAATTTCCAGGGATTTAACGGTTTAACAGTCCCAGTGCAGACCTGACAGGAGGACGAGAGGACACAGAGACAGCTCTGTTAGCTCCACACAGACGACAGCGGTGGACGTTGCACCTTGTGAGCAAATGGCAATGACCTTATACAACCAGGGTGAGAAGTAACCAGCTGCTGCTGCTGCTGCTGCTGCTGCTGCTGCTGCTGCTGCTGCTGCTGCTGCTGCTGCTGCTGCTGCTGCTGCTGCTGCTGCTGCTGCTGCTGCTACCTCAGTGCTTCTCTGTGTGGTGCAGGTGAGACTGACTGTGTTCAGATGTGTTGTGGGGGAGTCGGTATGATCTGTACATGTTGCCTGACACAGATGTGAAGCTGCTTAAAGACAATAAAGCACCAATAAACATGATGATGATCTGTTTATTACGTAGTTTCCGAGGAGCAAGCAGGTCATGGTTACTTTGCTCCTGCTCAGTGTGTGCGTCTGACATCACATACAGTACACCTGTGTAACATATTGAAATCTAACACAACAGCTCCCTCTCGTGGAATGAAGATTGTATGACTATGTGATTATGTTGTAGTAAAACAATACCATTTAAGAAAGCAGAGTTAAGCTGCTTCTGTGTGTCCACAAAGTCTGAATAGTCCCATTCAGTGCAAACAGAGCAACTAAAACGACTAAAACTTTACTAAAAGTCTTGTCTTACTTTTATTATTATTTCAAGTGGGAATGGAGATAATAATTATGTTGAGTTAAGTTTGAAAAAGTAGGTTAAAATGCTGACAATATTTACTGAGCTTCATGGTTTAACTTTCATTATAACCTTCTGCTTTTCTGTGTCAACTTCATGTGTCTGAAGTGTCACAAACTGATGCATCTCCAACACAGAGCACCCCCAAAAAGCTAGAACCGGCCCTGTGGTCACCAGTGAAACAGTGGTTGCTCTGTCAGATGTTTTGGACCAGCACTGCACCACAGATAGACCTCTCTCACAGTCAGCACTTCTCTCCTTTTCATCAGGTTTGTTGGGGTCAGTAAGTGCTCTGTGTTCAAGTTCCTTTATTTGTCCACAGGGGGCATTGTCATGTTTAAAAAGGAAACAGCCTTTTCCCATAACTGTTGCCAGAACATTGGAGACACGCTATTGTCCAAAAACATCATTGTGTGCTGTGGCATTTAGTTTTCCCCTTCAGGGAAAGTGAGGGTCTCGGCTCAAGCAAGGCTTCAAGTCCAAAAATGAATAAATAAAAAAAGGATTATTTTATGCTCACATCAAAACATACTGTGCATTCAAGGGACACAAGGAAAATCAGGTGTTAGCCTTTAAGCTGGAGACCTAATAAAATATTTAGTCTCAGCCTACAATATATAATAATATTTAAAGAATATACTATATTGCCCACTTTATCTCACTGTTGGAAACCATTTCCTCAATGGAAACTGAAGTTTGTGTCCCCTTTAAAACCACTCACTTCCTCCTTTACCAAAGCCCATGGAGAAAATTGGTGATTTCACACCAAGGCACACAGGAGTTGTTGATCCACTACTGCCACCATCACTAAGTTCAAATGTGTTATTTTGAGCTCATTAGTTAAAAGTCTTTTCTTCCAATTGAATTAAGAGACACAAAGTTACCAGACGATGCAGCAGCAGAGCAGCAGCTCCAGTGATCCCATGAGAAAGAAGTGCTGATTTCCTCTATGGGCTTTGGTGTGGGGGGAGAGTAGAGTCTTGTCTACGTATGAATGAACCAATGAAACTGATTCTACTAAGTAGTTATAGCTCTGTATACGTGGGAAGAACAGGAAATCTGATTTCATCTTCAATACTGTGGAGCAGGTTGTTGTATTAATCTACACAGCCACTGGGGGGCGTAACACAGTGGCTCTCAAACTTTTTATACCAAGTGCAGACGAGCAAAGTCAGCCACGGACTTTTCACGGGAGGCAGATTTATTCCCAATAAGATCATTTGCTCTCTCATCATCCTCCTCTTCCTCACATAATACTTCATACACTGGTATAGTGACACTAGTATATTATACAGTAGAACAGTATTTGTGATTTTACCAGCAGAGGAAGCTCACGTACCATTGGTGGTGCACGTACCACACTTTGAGAACATAGGGTTTAACACACATAAACCTGCACTGACACTTGTCAGTGTTTGACTGACGGATGAATCACTGGAGGCTGAGCTGTTACCTCTTCTCCAATAAATCACTCGTTGCAGCGTTTGATGCAAAACAACAGATGTGGCCAACATGAGGCCAACATGACGCTCTGTCTCCTTTCTCCTCCTCGGGTCACAATGAATCAGTCAGGGTGAGGACTGTTCACCGGCGGGATGACGAGAGGCCAGGTGAAATAAAAGTCAGGGCTTTTTATCCACCTGGAGGGGAGAGAGTGGTGGCATAAGCAGCTGTTTTCTGTCTCAATCTCTCTCTGACACAGACACACCACAGTGATCAGACAGACCAGGAGGTCCTTGTGATTCTGTCTGACTAGTTGCTGTCAAAATACATCAAGTGGAGACAATCACCTTCCCCGAAACGGGTGGTTAAGAGGCTTCTTTCACATTTACGTCGCCTCATCTGTTAAAGGGTTTGTTTAAGAAGAATCTTTTAAGACCTGACCCCCCCCGACAGTAAAATGTCACACCGCCCCCTTTTAAGAGTTTACAGTGAACGTGTCCTTGGTTACTCTGTTAATGTGCATTGATCTGAGGGGCTTCGCCATCGCTCCTCAGGGAGGTTCATGATTTCCATCCATCTTCTGCCGCTTTATCCTCCACGTGACTGTCGTGGGGAGTGCGATCTTAGCTGACATGGAGTGACATTGGGGTACACAGAGACATATAACCGTTCACTCAGTTTAGTAGTGTCCAGTTTGCCGGGGAACACATGGGAAGAACATGCAAACTCCATGCAGAAAGGCCCTTTGTTCTGACTGCGTCACAAACCCAGGTCTTCTTGCTGCAAAGGCAAGAATGCTAACCACTGCACCAACCGTGTGGCCCCGTTTGTGATCTCATTCGTGAGAGAAAAGCTTCATTGTTTGAACAGAACCTTAGGCTCAAATGTTTTTCTTGTTCTTATCGTTCTCCTCGTTTCCAAACAACTGGTCCCGATTTGCCAGAAACTGTAAAATAGCCAATGGAGCGACAGCAAACATGTGGGCTGTGTCACTGCTGTTTACTGTAAACTGTGAATCGGAGGTCCTGCAGATCCCGGTGTCCATGCAACAGAAGGACACACGGATGCATCTGTCGTCGTTTTCATACCACACAGTATTGCTATAAATAATATGAGGAAATGATCTGATGGTATACAGACACAGAAACTTCTCGGGTGAATCTCAGGACGTTGATTAAATATCTGTGCGAGCTTGTTTTGTGCCGAGAAGAACATTTTCTTCCCCCTTTGACAGCACATTTGTAACGCTTTGGTGTGTTTTACTCTGGCCACACACACACACACACAAACACTCACAGAACATTTTCAGAGGAACAATCTGAATCATTTTGGCCTCACACTGTCTCAGCTGTTGCAGCAGCGCATAGTGAAAATGATGAAGTGTTCTATGACATGAGGCAAGAGGAAGACTTGCACGAACCATCCCCTCCGGCTTATAGTGTCCACCACTGAACCAGTGCTTTATAGATGTTCATCCCCCCCCCCCAGGAACGGAACATCTGGTTCTTCAACAGTACACTCGCAGTAATGTGTTTGACTTCAGAAAACTACAGTGGATGTAAAATGGTGATTCTGTGCCGTCGTCATGAGTTCACCTGCCACAGTGACTATGGTGTTGATGGATTTTTGACGCTCGTTCCTGTATCTTTGTGTGTTTGTTTGGTATAATCTCAAAACAAAGTGTTCAGAACAGTGATATGAATCACTTAATCACTATATATATATCTATATATATATATATATCATTCTGAATCAATGTGGTCACATTGCTCTGATGTTTCTTTCTTTTGGCAGCTTGTGTCTCCCGGGAGAAAAACATTGCTTATCTTGCAAATAACGAGAAATGTTACATTGGTAACACCCACAAGTTGCGTATCCACATTTCTGACATTTGCTGCGTCAACAGAATTTTAATATTAAGAGTGTTAAGTTGTGCCAAAAGGTTTCATGTGTGTCATATTAACATTTCTAAACTTTTTAGGCTAAACACTCACCAATGGTGAAATGAAAAACACCCCCGTCTCCAGGATCAGAATTTGCCAGACGATGTTGCAACAATATGGGGAAAAAAGAGCTTTTTTTGACTTAACTAGGTGCTTTTTGTGTTTTTTTTCTATCCACACTCATAACCAAAAGCACCACAAGGTGGTTAAAACTCCATTATGTCAATATGGACATTTGTCGACATGTAAATAAGTAACATATGAGATCATATGTGTTTAGGTTTGTACGTGTAGTGCATGATGGGTAAAGCAAATGCTCGCGGAGCAAAAAGCCACGCCGCATACTGCGACTTCTCTGGCACTTGACTGTGGTTTATTTTAGTCGAATCTTCCAAAGATAAACAAGCCCCGGACTGAAGAGTTTAAGGACTCTTGAAGGTTTCCCATAAACTGTTTAAAAAGAACGAGACAGAGAGACATGCACCAAGCACCAGCATTTATTTATTCATTCTTATGTTATGTCGGATCATAATGAAGCAGAAACATCCGTTTTGTACAACATTATACAACATAAATGTTTGTTAAAGGTATTTGTAACTGGTTATGTGTGACCTTCTGCTTGACCAACACTTTGAACATTGCGTTGTTTCCAACTCTGCAGAGACACATATCAATGTTCAAATCTCCCAAACCCGTGAATCCACTTTGCATTTTCCATTTTCTCACCACAGAGATATGATATGAACACTTCCTTTTTTACGCATATTCATAACATGGACTGATTCCCCCTCACACGAGCTGTGTTGTTTTGAGTGCACTGATTGACAGATACAGATGCAGCGCGAGCTTATTGGCAGTTTTCTACTCCGCCTGCTACCGTTGCCATTTCCTGTGATGTACAAGATCGCAATCTTTTGTTTTACGCCTTTTTCATAAGGCGTTATTTGACTTAGGCGGTAACGGAAATGGTGGCGCTGATCTCCACACATGAAAATATAACCATGTAGCTGCACAGGATTAATCAGTGGGAAAGGTTCAGTCTACGAAGGCAACATTATTTCCATTAGAAACATAACTTTAATGAAGTAAACTTTAATTTTCAATCAAAAATAAAGTCTACTATTACCAGCAGCACACATTTGATGTCACAAAAAAAGAGTTTAATTCATGGTAAATGAGAAATAACCAATAAAATATGTGTTTTTTCAGTGCAGTCACACATTTACAGGCCTCAAGGTCAATAACGTGATCATTTCTCTCTTCTTAGTGTAATTAGATGTTACAATACTGACATGTGTGACCTTAAAAACAGAAAACATTACTATTGTATGCTATTTTTCATTACTTGCCGTTATAAGAATGTTGCTTTACCCGCCAACGCTCTGAGGTGCATTAAGTCATATGTACAGCAGATGTCTCGCGTTTCATGACACTGAAAATGTTTTTTTGATGAACGTCAGCTTGAAAGAGGCTGCATTTACATTCCAGAAATATCATATACGATGTATTACACCTGTGACTTTGAACAACTGTATTTGATCATGACATTTTCTTTGAGCACTCTTGCCTTTGCAGCAAGAAGACGCGGGTCTGTCTGCATGGAGGTTGCATGTTCTCCCCGTGTGTGCGGATGCAGATTTGGGGATTAGGTAAATTAGACACTCTCAATTGACCGTAGGTGTGAGAGTGAGATAGTGGATGGATGGTTGTTTGTCTCTATGTGGCCCTGTGATGGACTGATGAACTGTATCACCCTGTTGCTGACCCTCATGTGGAGGAGGATAAAGCAGTAGAAAATGGATGGATGGATGGATTTTCTTTGAGTAGTTATCTTATCTGACTTCTTATCCAGAATAGCCTGTCCTCCTGTAACCTTCCCATCACTCTTTACTACGTCAAGATGTGCAATGATCCCGGCGTCCGCGAAGACGCACGGCTCACAGAGAGGGAGGTGGCACACGTTTAATCCCTTCCCCATCGGTGAGCTCATGGAAGTGTAAGACATAACGAGTCCATCTGTAGAATGAAACCAGTCGGGGCCTGTGGTGCCTCGGGAGCATCAATCAGGGCTTACTGTCCTCCTCAGCAGTTAACCTGGGTTTGTATTGACGCTGCGGGTGATAAATAACCTCTCAGGAACTAAATTTAGGCGCAGAGGAATTGACGACAGAAGCAGTCAAATCAAGACAGAGTGCTCCTCCCAGATTAATCCCTTCACTTTGTTTTAAATCCTATTCAATGTCTGAAAAACTCTACCCCCACCAGAGGCAATGTGTGGGGTAGAATCAAGTGGGAGACCAGCAGATGGCGCCAAACATAATTCAGCAGCATGACGTTGGAGCTGTTTTTAATGAAGTACATTACACATCTTCACTCAGCTCCTGTTATCAGACGGAGGAAAACAAAGTGAAAGTGCATTATTGTGGTGTTGCTGCTGGATGGAGATCATTCCTTCAGTCTGATTCATACACACACTGGACATGCCAGGGGTGTGATGCTGCTCACCACCGTCCCAACCTCCCCCCCCCTTCCCTCGTCTTCTATCATGTCCTCTTCCCTCCTCCTGCTCCTGCTCCTGCTGCTGCTGCTGCTGCTTGCAGCCACCACATGGGCCATGCACCAAAGCAGCAAGGATTTCACCGGCACACAGACGAGGCCCTCGGGCACAGAGTCAGACACACACCCCGTCTCAGACACTCCCATTGGCAGCCCGTGACAGCAGTGCCCTGAGGTAAGGAAAAACATCCCCTCTCCAGCAACAGGGAGTGACAGAGGGAGTTGTGAAACTTTTGGTCCCTCGGAAACGGAGTTCACGAGGTGATCAGATGGAGGAGATACAGCAGAGGAAGAAAGAGAGTGAAAACCCTTCGCCATTATTAAGTCTGTGAATATAATTATACGTCTGTAATCACAAAATCTGGATTAAAAAAAACTAAAAATAACCCCCCAAACAAAATTTTGTTTGGGGGGTTATTTTTAGTTTTTTTAATCCAGATTTTTCCTTTTGTTTGGAAAACAAACTTTAAAAGGTTACATTTAGTGCCACAATTAATCAATAATTAATCAAGAACTTGTTAGGTTCTGTTCTAATTCATCACCAGTAGCAACGGCTTGCACTTTAAAGAAAGCCTAAGGGGGGCAAGCTCACATGCAGCATCTTTTCAAATCCACCAATGCGTTCTTTTTTTGACACACCTGTTTTTCTGGGTGCGTCCGCATCGCATCCAGATCAAATTATTATCTCAGCTCTGTGGAATGCAGTGCAGCGCTTTCAATGAATCTCTTGATTTTTGCCAAAGAAGTAGGTGAAACTTTAACTCTGGACCTCCATCGTCCAGACGAAGCTCGAGGTAGAGGATGCAAAAATCTTTTCTCCACAGACTTGACCTATGTGATGCTGATAATCTGCTGTTTTATTGGGCCGGTAATCTCAGCAGTGCTTGGTTGCCAAGTAAAAACAGGAGTGTGACCCCCAGGTGCCCTTGTGTGCTGTGTACAAACCATAGAACATCTCAACAACCTGCACACGAAACTAAACAATCGACCGTTTCTCTCGTGATCCACATTCCTCTGCAATAGTACATCACGGTGAGGTAAAGTGCACGGTGACAGTTAAAGGGCTCTCTGGTGTGATGAGCAGAGGTTACAGGGTTTTCCTTTGGGAAATCAGGGCAGTCGGGAGCCAAGAGACAGATGGATTTGTGGGGTTTGTCCAGAAAAATGTCAGTTTCAGGGTCAGAGAAGGCAAGAAAACAGACATTTAAAAGCAGATGAGCTTCGCAGAGTGCTGTTAAAGTTTGGAGAGAGCGTGAGCGACGAGGACAGAGCAACGTGTTTGTCTGTGTTGACACTTTTCAAACTCACCACAGAGAGAGAGTGACACGTGCTGGTTTCGAAGGAAGATGTAACAAATCCGGTCCTTACTGGAACTGGAACTGCTCATTACTGGAATTACTCTTGTGTGTCTGTCTTGTTAAACCATCACCTGTGTGTGTGTGCATGTACGTGTGTGTCGTCTCAGCATCAGCAGCTCTGCTCTTATTAACTCCACACGTCCACACGCTCTTATCACGCTTTCCAGTCTTCATTCCAACTACCCTCCTTTCAGGAAGTGGGACAAAGGAAATTTTCTTTTTGTGCTGCACACTGTGATTCATGACTCAGGCACACACACACACACACACACAGAGTTAGTGTCAGCTTAGTCTTTATTACTTAGAGCATTATTTCGGGCTGAGTGAGCCGTTTTAACATGACAACCCCATGTGTCAGTGTGAGTCACTGTGGGGCTGCTACAGAGGAGAGGCAGGTGGAAGCTGCTGCAGAGCAGAGGGAAGAACATTCCTCCACATGCTTATTTGTTTGAGAATCTCTCTCGTGCTGGATTAATCCTCTCAGCCCGAGTTTTGGCTCCTAAGTTCATTACTCTTCTGTGAGCAGCCTACATTTAGAGCAGAAAGAGTTTTTAATCCATCTTTAAAGTTCATAAATAGACACAAGACCCTGTTTCAGTCTCACTTCACGAGTTACCTGGTTCCCTGATATGAAACGCTTCATGCTTCTTTGCTGATTTGCTCATCTATCATGAGAACTCAGTTCAGTTCTGCTGCTGCTTTGGTTCCTGAGTCCTGCATCAACATGAACAATGACTAAGTAAAGATGACTAACATGACTATTGCAAGCTTTGCATAAACTGTATAATACACTGTATTTCATATTATTTCCATGTCAATTGTCTGCACTTTGTAACTTTCTTTTGAAGTGAAGTTCATTATCATTATTGTTCTTTTTTACTACTACATTTAAACTATTGTGCATATAGTTCATTGTTCTGTGTAATGCCATTTGTTATTATTATTATTATTATTATGAGAATAATAATAATAATAATGATAATTTGTTGTTTAGTATCCTCTCTGTTAATTAATCTAATTCAGCAGTAATTGCTGCTTTTGTGCCAGACTCAGTCACTCAGTGGAGCTCACACAGTTTACACTAGTTTGTCGTGTTCTTGTCTCACCTGCGTGGAGGAGCGCCAGCAGGCAGCACCTGGACGCATCACGGAGTTTGGAGAGAAGGAGGAGGAGGAGGAGGTGGAGGAGGAGCTTTACGCGCCACGAGTGGAGAGCAGTGATGTTTGGAGTGAGCGCAGCGCAGCTCAGCGCAGCAGCAGCGTGTTTCTGGTGGATGCAGTCAGTCAGTCACAGTCAGTCAGAGTTGATCCGCAAAGGTTTCAGCTGGAGAACAAAGTTATTAAACAGCAACAACCTGTCGGATTCTTGTTGTTTCTTCTTCTTTTTTTTCCTGGATTTTTCTTTAATTATTATTATTTCTTCATAAATCAGAAGCGAATCTCCAGCGTGTTTTCGGATTTGATGTGAATGTCAAGAAGTCCCGCGCCTGCTGTGCACACCAGTGGAATATGATTTGAACCAACAGGACAAAGAACTGTTGCTCACTAACAGGTGACTTTTTTCTTAAACTTCTTCCCTCTATCTTCTCGTCTCCCTGTGATGATCACAGCACCACAGCCTGTTTTGTCCTGAAATGTTGTTTTTTTTTCTGGCTCCAAAACTCCACGTTCTCAACTTCCCATTTGTGTTTTCTGAGACTTTTCACTATGAGTCATCTTCCAATGAAAAAATTTTCATCTCTGTCTTCCTTCTGCCTTTTGTCCTTGTTTAAAACTGTAATGTTGGTGCAGGTGCGTTCAAATAATGCCCCAACATTACTCATAACTTCTGACCAAAACACGTTCACTCTGCTCACATCCCCTCAATAAAGAAACTAACACTGTAACTTTTTATAAGAACACTCAAAAATCAGCTTCTACCTTTTTAATGAATGCCAATTTTTACATTTATTTTCTGCAGCATCCCCAGAGTCTCCTCCTCTCTCTTACATTATGTCTTTGCCACTTACTTTTGATACTGTCGACACTTAAACTTTATCAGGAGCTCGTCTTCATGCACCTGATAGTCTAACATGTCTTTGAACTCTCACTTTGTCAAACTTCCACAAAGAATTATAATAAGTTTAGACCTGCTGCCAGAAAATAGGAACCCAGAGAATCACTGTGAGCATGAATATTTATGCACGGCATGATTTGATCAGGATTTTTGTCTGGGAATGGTGTTAAGACTGCATCCAAATATGGATCATGCAAATACACATTGTGCAAATGCTTCACTGTTGTCCTCCCTCTTTCCCTCTTTCCCTCTCTCCACTAAAAGCATTTCCCAGTGGATTGCCATTTAGTCGCTTGGGTTATTTATCATTTTGCAGGACGGTCCCTCTTGCCCTCCCGTCTGTTGTCTTTTAATTGAGTTTATGTCTGCTCCCTTGGGCTTTCACTGTCTAAACTTAGGCCCCGGGGTTGCGTTGCCCTGCAGACAGGGCTGGTACAGCAGGCAAGTCTCTGGGTGATTCACTGTTTTTGCCTTGCTGCTGTGGTCACTGGGGAACCGAGCTACGCTCCACCACACAACTGCTCACTGGTATTCTGCAGTCAGTGGATTCACAAGTAGAAGCACGGGTGATTGTGAGGCTGATACAAAAACTGTGTGTCACCACAGAGAGTCGCGTCACTTCACTGCTTGTGGTGAAGTGAGTAAATCCTGGGTTTACTCCCTGACACAGTTCTATTTATGAAGCCAAAAAAGAGATTCTGATGCCCCTCTTTGTTTCTTTTCACTTTCTTTTCCATATTCAGCACCCATTGGCACCTCGTTCCCAACATTCTCCCTCCAGACAATTGAGGCCACCTATTCAGAGAGATCAATGATGAATGTTTTGAGGTCTTTGTGTTTCAGCAGGAATTTTTCTTTTTTTTTTAACCAACTCATTTCTCATGTCTCTTATTTCTGGAACAGGATGAATCGTGGTTTGCTTCATGGCGTCATGCTGCTGTGGGCCCTGTTCCCCTCCACGCTGGGCCAGTGTGATAAATCACCAGAGACCAACAATCTCAACCTCTCGGTCAACTACCAGCTCCCGACGTTCACTGCTGACTTCCCCATTCAGAACCTGGTGACGCTGGATGGGATCATCTACATCGGGGCTGTGAACAGAATCTACGCTTTGGCCCCAAACCTCACCAAGATCTCAGAGTACCACACGGGGCCACTGTTTGCCAACGAGACGTGCGGCCAGACACGGAGCGGAACGGCAAGCGGCGGCAAAGTGGACAACCATAACATTGCCCTGGTGGTGGAGAACATCTACGACAAGGGGTTGTACAGCTGCGGCTCAGCAGACAACGGCGTATGCCGCCGCCACGTCCTCGACGACGACATTAGTCTGAAAACCGTCGACGAAGACGTTTATTGCTTCGCCGACAAGGTGAGACAAGGCAGTGGTCAACCCAGTGACTCAGATGTTGTGGTCAGTCCTTCAGGTTCTCAGGTACTCAATGTGGAGAGCAACGTCATCAAGTTCTTTGTCGGGAACTCTGAGATCCCTGGCTTGGAAAATGCACCAGGCGGTGGACCACCACCCCACACTTTTTCTCTGCGGAAGATGAAGACAAGCCAAAATGGATTCACTTTCTTCTCGAGCGACTCATACATGGACCTGATTCCATCGCTGCGCGGAAACTACTACTTGCGCTACATTTACTCGTTCCACAGTGGACCTTTTACCTATTTCCTCACCGTGCAGAGGGTGAGCAGAGACTCTCAGGCCTACCACACCCGCATTGTTCGCATGTGCTCTTCAGATCTGGTGATCCGCCGCTATGTGGAGATACCCCTCGAGTGCATTAGCACTGATAAGAGGCGCCGGCGTTCCACAGAAGACGTGAAGGTATTCAACATCCTGCAGGCGGCCCACGTCGCCAAGGCGGGCAACGACGTTGAACTGCAGAAGCAGTTGAAGGTGGAGGAGGGAGACGACGTGCTCTTCGCCGCCTTCGCGCAAGGAAAGCCGAATTCTCCAGAGCCGACTCCTAACTCGGCTGTCTGCATCATGTCCCTCAAACACATCAACAACATGTTCAAGATGTACATGCAGAGCTGTAACACAGTGGACCCCTTTCACTTCACTGGATCGGATAAGAAGTCCTGCTACAACATGGTAAGTGCTGGGTGTGGAGGGGGTGGCAGTGACTGTGCAGGGGAGGCCATTGTAGCACGGCCATTTTGCATTTGGTTTTTGGAGGGAAATGCAAAATCACAGTGATTTATTTTAAAACCCAGAAGGAAGATGGAAAAGGCAGTTTTCTTTTTGATGCACTCTTTAAACTACTTTAAGCAAAACTACCCAAAAGGGTAACTGCACAGTTTGTAGCAATTTCTTTTTGATAGCAGCAGCTACAATGGCTTCCACTGTATCTGTATGTAGGCATGTGACATGCCATGTTAACCTGGCCAAATGTAAAAATATGCTTTTAACTATTTTTGGATCTCACATGACGTACACATTTTGAATGAGGAATGATGATACGAGCTCTTCATGTTGCACTTGAAAATAAGTCACTAGGACTGTTTTTTCAGACACAGTAAATCAGCATCTTAGTGTTGAAGGCCTTAGACTCTTAGACTGCCTCAGTAACTGTGTGTTTAAAGACCTTGTCCTTGAGCAAGACAGTGAGGCATGACATGTGATCCTAACTGCTTCCTGTGTATCTAGTTAGTATTATTAATGTATCCAACTCTCACTCTGCAGTGACTGGGTTGTTGAAAGAAACGCATTGACATTGATGTGTCTCATTTATATACCCCTCTATGTACAGTGCTATGTACCCTGCTCCAACATACCTGATTCAAATGAGCGGGCTTTTGCAGAGCTTGATGACGAGCTGAGTATTTGAATCAGGTGTGTCTCAGCAGAGAAACATCCAAAACATTTCAGGATTGGGAAACAGTGAATGATTACTGGCTTCCACACACATGTCAGTCAGTGATGGGGAAGTTATCTTCTGCATTTATACAGCAGGAGTGAATACACAAACTGGGCGTAAGAGCAGTGGGCAGCACACATCTTTGCCCAGGGAGCAAAGGTCATTGGATACCTTGCTCACGGGCACCTCAGCCCTTGACCTGTCTCATGATTCAAACCAGCAACCTTTGTTACATCCACTTGGCCGAGGACTGCCAAAAATCAAATAAACGTACACTTTTGTAATCGCACATAATACAAGACTTTAGTGAATAGTCTACATGGTCCTACAATGACTGGAAAGATGCAGACTCACCCTAGTGGCAAAATAAATCACTTGGACTGTATGTTGGCGAGCCACATGGCATTTCAAGTTACTCATTACAAATGTTATTGACAATTTTTCAAATTTGTGTTTACCCCTATGATGGAAATTAACCACGATCAACCAATTGTGAGTGCTTTTAATCGCAATACGTGTTGTTATTATTATTATTATTATTATTATTATTAGTCATCACATTCATTCCCATCCCAATTTGAGATTTATCCATATACACCTTTGATTAACAGCATAATTTTACGATTTTAGGATTAAATGTTAGGGAACCATCAAAAAGGCCGAAGCTGAATATTCTACATTTGTCATTTCCTCAGTTGGAAACAAAAAGGTGAACAATACAAAGGAAGATATATGTGGATCTTTGTATTGACTGATGATTAGTTAGAATATATACTGTATATAAATGTTGCTGCTCAAGCTACTGCTGAAAATCAACAGTTACTGTTCCGGTAAAGATGTACTGTATAATCCAGTGGTTAAGGTGAGCCACTTAACCACTCACTCACTCACTCTCCAATCCATCAACATTGACCCAATCAATCAATCAACCGAATCCTCTGATCGATAGTGACATGAAGTTAACTGCCACAGGGTCCGTCGATATGTACACTAGTGCTTTCTGTGACTTCATCTTGACTTAACCTCGCCATCAGTCACGCTGTATATCACCAGGCCGTGCATTCAAAAGGGCACGCACATACTGGGAGTAACATTAGAGTCGTGTGCAAATACCCGGCACACGTCTGAGGAAGAAGACCTCTGTCAAAGCAGAGTATGTGCGCACGTTCACGCGTCACAATGCAGAGCACATATTTCTGTATCATGAACGACTTTGAACACGTTTGCATTTGCTGTAGTTAGTGGGAACATCTGTTGCTGATGTTGACATGACAACCATGCACCATAACACCGATGATGAAGATTTGTTCTTAATTAATACGTTCGTTTATATTGTGATTCAGTAATCGCTCCACGTCAAAACAAACACTTTTATTTTTGAAATGATGTGAAATGTCATCATAAATCATTCAAACGTTTGACTTTTTTTCACTTTCATGGTGAATACCTTCACTAAATGAATGCCCACTACAAAATAAACGTGGATCTGCACAGCAGAGCATTTCTTCATTGTGCTGCAAGTCAAACACTAGTCCACTGAGTCCAAAGTCCATAGAGAAAATCAGCATTTTTAGCTCACAAAAGAACACATTTGAACTTACCGACAGAGGCGGCAGTGGATCAACAACTCCTGTGTGCCATAATGAGAAATAGCTGATTGTCTGCATGGGATTTGATGGAGAGAATTTGCTGATTGTCTGAATCTACTCTGTCTCATGTTGACGTAAAGTGGAGAACATAGACTTCACCTGACCTAGATATTTTATTTGAAAAATCCGTTATCCTTGTGAGAGAGCCTGTCTGTGTCATGAAGGGTCAAGGCCACACCTCTTGAAATCACACCCCTAATCTATCACTTTAAAATGACATCACTGTTAGAAGGTAATTCAAGTACTGTTGTGGTACTGCTTCAGTAAAGATATAAATCAAACTGCACTGTTTTAACATGCATTGATAACTGCACCACTAACAACTGTGATGGGATTTCCAAAAGGGAGGTTTAGAGATCCTGGAAAAACTAGCCTGGTCTTTTAAATCCAGCACGTTAGTGATCGTGAGGGCACAGGACATCAAGGGTAACGTGTGGTGAAGCTCATAAAACTCAAGCTTTGCAAATATGCAAACGTGTCGTGGGTGTATGTTTGTGTGCATCGGCGTGGCCCTGACAGCTATCAGCAGTGCAGCGTCCTCCCAGAGAAAGTGAGGAATGTTTGGCATCGCAGAGTCGGAGTGGCAGTGCATTTCTGACTCTCAGCGAGCCGTGATGAATGGCTCGGGGGATAACAGGGCACCAGCAGCTGGGCGGAAGATGATCTGCCCCCCGACCCACTGTGGCAGCTCGCCATGCTGGCGAGGCCTCCTCCCCGCTGCCCACCTGTTAGCGGCACCTGTGAGAACATGGTAGTTGCATCGGTTAACGCCAAAGATTTTTTTTTTTTTTTGCCCGGTGGTTGTTGAGCTATCGACTTTCTGAGGTGTCACATTTGATCACGTCAGAGTTCTGTGGTGTCGACGACTGACGGTTCACACAGCGATGCTTTTCTTAAGAAAACACTTTGGGACCTCCGAGCACTTCAAAGCAGAAACATGACATGTGCTTGTTGTTAAAGCTGCTGTCAGTGATTGTCTTTTGGATAAACTCCTGTCTGCAGCTGAACTGCCTCTTTTTGGAGTTCTGACAGAACAAAGTGTTGTGGGGTAGTGGAAAAGTTAATCCCAGATTTAAATCAGATGGCTTAAACAGTGTTAAGAGTAAAAGCACCGCGCAGCAGCGGTGACTTTTGGTACTTTTCGGTGACACTAAACTACCTCTCCGGTAGAAACCGAGCCAACAGAGCATCACATTGTAGCCCCTTTCTGGGCTTTCAGTTGTTGCCACCGTTCAAATGCAGCACTGATGTTCGCTCTGGTCTTGGCGTTCCCAAAAATCGTCCGACACCTGTTGTTGGCCCCATTTCTGCCGTAATGTTGCTGCAACGGTTTTGTTGGATTTAGCAAATTAATATCACATGATATTCATTTGAGTAAATCCTGAGTAAAGGTTGAAGAAATGAAAAAAAACAAAACACTGAAAACAGTCAAGAAACATGTAAAGCATGTGTTTTGTCTCAATATTATTTTGCAAAAGAAAGAAATCACAGATCGGTGATTTTGAACAATGATTCCATTGATTATGAGTAAGTCTGAGATGGAGGCGGAAAAAGTTGGAGAGTCACAACAACAAAAGAAACACCAACCTTGTGGCTTCTTGGTCTCTTTCATGAAAAGAACTTTCTCAAACTCAGTGAACAAAGTTTTGTTTGAAATGTGCAAAAGGTCAGACGGTCAGAGACGGACTGTCCTCTCACACACTGATCCTGTGTGAAAATAAAATGTCTTCATGCTTTCCTGCTTCCGAACTATGAGAGTTGCATTCTGCCATGTGATCTCACGGTGACGGTATGAACACAAACGTGTACTGTAACAACACATTATTCTCATTATACATCATAGTAGGTATGGTGTTAGTTTAGCAGGACACGCGGGAGCGTCACTCAGCTGTTCACATTTATCATCGGCCTGATTTATACCTCATCACTCCGCGCTTTTAAAGATCGTCCATGACATAAAGTTTTCATTTCATGCATCGCCGAGAGGTGTCAGTCATCTCTAAAATACAAATTACGACAAATCAGAGGAACAGAGGAATCAGGTTTAACTCTTCACCACATTTTGAATTCAAGATGATTCTGACCTCCTTCTCTCACTCCTACGTGACATAAAACAGAAACACGGAGCGGAAAACAGAGCCGTTTAAAAATGTTCCCACCCTTCCATCTTTATTCACACGGAGACACTGGAGGTCAAGCGCTGAGTGGCTGCAGCTGAAAGAGCTTTTAATCTCCATGCAGCTGAAAAGCCGTTTCCCGATTGCTCTTTTATTGCGGACAATCTCACTTGTATCCTCTTCTGCTCAGCTGCCAGGTTAAAAAAGCAAGCAGACTCCTCAACAGTTTAATAGATTTATGACTTGTGTTCAGTGGCATCTGGCAGGTAGATCCTCTGTTATCATGAGGCTTTTTGGAGAGATAAACGCAACCATATATTCATAAAAGTGGTATTTTTCTGTGGAGGGGTTTTTTTTTTCTCTCTTTTTACCTTCATTTAACCTCAGTGTAAGAGGATGTTGAAGTTTTTAAGAGGCGGATGTCAGCTTAGACATGTCTCCTCACTCAGTAAAGGCAGCAAGACTTGATAAATGTTGTGAAGAGTGTCTCTTCTCAGCTGTCAGTGTGATGGTGCAAATCTGTTGCTCTAATCCTCTCGATCGTAACGATTTCCGTCATCGGGCTGCTCTTAGTTACACATAACACGTGAAATAGACTAAAAAATGTACAATGAGTGAGTGAGCGCTTCTGCCCCTTATTTCAAGATAACTCCCACTTTCAATATCTGGTAGTATATTACTGTGTGTTTTTGACTGTGTAAGCACAGTTTAATCTGGGGGATCCATCACCACTAGTGGAAATGTGGCTTCTTAAAAAGGTTGAGAAAAGTTGAAGGTAACACACCATTTTGCGCCATAAATAATCCACTTTTAAACGCTCTAAATGCTCGTCTGTACTCTGCACTGTGTGTGAAGCCGGATAAAGACTTTGAGAGAAATTAAATGATGTGTATTTATTTGAGGAAACTCGCTGAATGATAGATGATAAAAGATTGCATATGACTGACAGGTTTTCCGTAACTCTGCCGCTAATATAGTGTAAACACACAGTTGTCAAAAACACTGACTCCTTATTCCATTGATCCAACCCTCGGGATGTTTTTGTTACTTGACGGCGTCTTTTAGTTTGGCTGTTTTCCTGGGTAATGCAGTGTGTGCAAAGCCATGACAGGGATTTGATCCAGCACCAACAAGCCTGCCGTCTATTCCCATAAGACGAGAGAGAGAGAGGGGGCGGAGACGTCGGAGACTAAAAATAAAGCCACAGCCACATTCGAGGTCAAAATTATCATCGGATTACGATTGATTTGAGAGAAACCACCAAATGCTGATTGCGTTTAAATTGAATCTTCAGCCTGATTGATTACGGCGTGTGTAATATAATTCCAGCCGGGAGATGCATTTGACCGACAGTCATTTTAATTAGCGCGTCAGTTTAAATGAAGCAGCTTTAAATGCTGCTTTGAAAAAAAGAAATGCCTAAGAAGCAGCCACAGTCGTGCATCGATTAAGGAAATGTTAATAATCTATTATGAAAAAGAACAGATTCCGCTTTGTGACTTCCAAGACACTGCAAATGAGCCTCTGTCTGTTATTTATGTGGTAAAAGATAAGGTTAACAAAGACAATTACATACAGTAAAAATGTTCCTCTCAGACCTTCATGCAGCTTTAATGACATAATGTAGCCTGTGGTTGGAATTATGCAATTATTTTGCATTATTGTATTTTATTAAACTTGACAAAAACAGCCAGGTGTTGCATAAATGTCACATTTTTATCACCGTTGTTGTGGCGTCACCTGGATGTTGTTCTCCTCTGTTGTATTAGAGCATTAGATTTGGACTTTGACATGTCAGCGAAAGTGGAATGAAACACCACATCGCCGCTGTGGAAACATTTAGGTTGGAAACCACATGACCACTAACAAGGAGGAGGAGGAGGAGGTGCTTTGTTGAATTTTGCTGCTAAGCACCCAGCACCACACCCAGTTCCCCAGATCCATCCCAGCAAAATAGGTATTGCTTAGGATTGTAGAAAAAGGACAGTGACTTGCTATTGTTTATTTGACTAATAACAGCTGAATTCCATGATTGTGACAGCACAAAGTGAAGTGGAAAAATTGCTGGTGAAGTCAGTGTCAACTTATCAACATGTCATTCTGGAAATCTATCCCTCCTTGCTTTTAGTTTTCTCCCTTTTACCCCCTTCAAAATGTTTTTTTGTTCAAAAACAGAGGGTTTAAGGAGACGTATGATCATGTGAGGTCAGTGTTAAACCACTTACAGAACATGATTCAAGTGTAAAGTTAAAACAAAGTCAAGTTGATTTGTCAAGACTTAATATTCCAAACTTCTCATGAAATAAGGACCCCACTTTTAAATTCTGTGAATACTGACGGTTTAAAAACGTCTCCTATGTTTGAAAGAACAGTATTAACAACACGGGGACAGAAAAGAAGAGCAGAAAGTCACGTGTGTTGTTTCGATAAAGAGCATTCAGCACAGTCGCAAACCCCTTTCTTTAGTTCCAATCCATCTGCTTCTAATCTGTGTTTCACCGTGAGCTTTAACATGAAACCACCATTTGAAATGTATACTGGAGTTTCTCAGCGGTTGAATCGCAGCTACTGTAAAACACTGTAAACTGTGTTTCCGTGCCAGCGCTTTAAAATTCGACATCTCGTATACGCTCTGAAACAACTGCAATTACTGATCCGTCAGTCATATCTGTGATATTCTCTGCACGTTTCAGAGGACTGGACCTGCGGTGGTCCCACTGTGTCACTGTGGGGTCTGCTGTGGGCATGTGTTGAGCGCCACATGCCTCAGCCTGCTTATGGCATCTCTTAGCTGGTATTTGTTGACTCCTCAGCTTTACTGAGGTTGGTGCACAGAAGAGTTACCGTTCTACAGTTAGCTGTATTTTTCTTAAAATAACACATTTGAAATAACTCATGGAGGATCGACAACTCCTGTGTGCCATGATGTAAAGATATTTTTACATAGTGACACCACTGGCTTTTACAGATGTGTAAAGTTGTTTTTTTTGGTTGTTAACAACAGCGATCACAAATTGTGTAACACACACTCATGCGCTCCTTGTCTGTTCATGCCACTGCTAATCTGCTGTACCCAGTGGTGCTCTCAGATAGCGGGGTTAGGTCTTCAGCAATGAGAGGAAAGGAACAAAAGAATGAAAATACTACTGTCTTGTCCTGTCCTGTCCTGTCCTGTCCTGTCCCTTTTCAGTGTTGTCTTTGTAAGCCTCAGTCAAGATAAACAAAACTCTGCATGTGTGTGTGTTGCATTTATCTGTCTGGCACTAACAGTAACATGTGCAGGCACACACACAGGTTCATACATACCCACGTGTTCAATAAAGCTTTATTGTGAAATATTGGCGGGACTGACAAAATGTGTGACTTCCTGCGGACTATACATCTCTCCCTCTACCACCGTACCCCATGGTACGTTGTGTGTGGTTTGCACTGACGTTGTACCTAATCTTATAGTACAGGAAATGTGCGTCATGCTCAGTGTAAAAGCACAGTACTATGTATGCAACTACAGTGTTTTTAGGACGTTAAATTGAAGCCACATCACTGCAAAATGACTCAATTTAAGAACATGCGCCGACTCAGCTCCAAAACAGTGAGTGAAAACACAGAAAGTTCCACGTTTGTCTTATACTCGGGACAAAAAGTCCCCCCATCTCTCACCTGGTCTCAGCTGAGACTGTGGAAGTGAATGGATGAAGTGATGACACTCATGTAAAAGTTAAAAGTTCAGCTTCCCTGTAAACCTATTAAAAGTTCTGCAAAAGCACTTTTCTGCCCGTGATTTGATGGGGGGCGGAGGATGTTACTGTATATTTCCTGTAAATATGAGCGGCCGGTGGAGGCGTAAGAAAAAAACAGAGAGGCTGTGGATATGACAGGTGAAATGGAATGA
Organism: Solea senegalensis; assembly: GCF_019176455.1. Classification (NCBI taxonomy): domain Eukaryota; kingdom Metazoa; phylum Chordata; class Actinopteri; order Pleuronectiformes; family Soleidae; genus Solea; species Solea senegalensis. Next base: position 5,911,022 of record NC_058030.1, on the reverse strand, counting down.
GTCAAAACACGGTGATTGTGATATGGTATGGACTGTGGTGCTACGTGTTTCTTCCACCGAAGCACTTATTACACAAAATCCATTTCGTTGCGTGGCAACATCACATGTCACTGGGTGCAACAGGCAAATAAGAGTCTGCTGACACGGCGCAGGAAAACAAACACAACAACCTGTTGTGTTTTAAAAAGTAAATAAGGCTTCAGTTTCCCATTTTAACGAGACGCTAGCACGCTAGACAAAGAGACACACAGGGCAGCTCAAAAAAAAAGTATATTTCTGATAAAAAGTGGATGGGTCAGATAATTCTGGATTGATTAATTTGTGGGTTTGTGCCCAGAAACTAAACCTAAAAGTCAGTGACACGAACACAGCATTCACATGACACTAAAACAACTCCAAGAGTGAAAAGAATAAACCCACAAACACCCAGTGTGTCCATCAAAACGATGCCCCTCTTAACAGAAGAGCCACACAGAGTCAACTGAGCCTGACTTTATAACCGCCCAGCCCCGCTGATTGTCTTCAGCTGTGGGGCAACAACACAGGTGCAGCCCATAGCTGCTGATTAGCAAAGACACTTGTGCTCACACATTAATCAACCACTGGACACCAAGTTAAACTAGAGCAGAGTCTATATTTAGACCAGAATCCCAGTTTGAAACATTGCAAATAGCTGCAAGTTAATCATTAGGATAAAAAAATATGATACAATTGCAATACATACAAAGGAAAGAAGTGATTCATATCTTCCTTGCTTATTTTAACCAAAAAAGGGCCAGTAACTGTCGTGTGAGTAAGTGCTTTTGTCCATCTTTGTTTTACTGCATGTTAAAATGGTGTAAGTGGTGTACTAAAAGTCTTATTTAGAAAATGTACATGCAAAGTGTGCTTGCGCATAATTCACTGAGGATTTATAGACAGTGAAATCCCATTGTTTGGTTGTATTTTCATCATATTCACTAACAGATGGCCAGTTTTCCTTGAATTGCAGCTCAAAACAGTGATTTTAAACTCAACCGTAGAAGCATTACATGTGTTAAACGGCTTAATATGTCTGGTTTATTTTGGGGGAAAGTGTGATCTCAGCATCATTAGTTAGTTTTTGCGGGGAGGGGCAGGATTCCCCGAAGAGATTGCCCGTTGAACGAAATGTCAAACGCACTTTGTGCCTGTATACCGAGCACAACCTGACCGCCCACATGATAATGTGTTTTTGTTTAAAAGTGGCAGCTGTGTGTGTTTGTGTGTGTATGTGTGTGTGTGTGCGCGCCCTGCATCTTCAGGTGCCATTGCATCACGCAGCAGCCGTGTCCAGGCAGGTCCCTCTGCGTGACTCGCCGGTTGGTCAGCACCCACACGCAGCTGCAGAGAACATTAGAGGAAGAGAAAAGCACAAAAGCACTGAACTGTATGACCCGCCGTTGTCGTCGTAAAAGCCCCTCCCCTCGAAAGCTACCGTACCCTGAAGCTATGCCAGACACGTAAGCACAGACTGATGTGTGCTACGATGTGTCATTAGGATCGACTTTCCGACGAAACAGATGATTCTTTAGTAGTAAAACACAAAACGCCTCGTCCTTCACAGTTATTATAGTTCGCTTATGTCAGTGTCTGAAATAGCTTCAACGCTGAGCCAGTGTGTGCTAGGTTCTGAATCTGCAGAGTTAATCATTAGTCCTTGTTGTGTAAATCCCTTTGCATGCACGCTTCTGTATGCACATCTTATCTTTGTTCCCGAGATAAAGAAAGGAGCCGTAAACATGCAAAACCGCCAGTGCCTGCAAGCTGTCTTTCAATAAGCAGGCAGGGAAATGACCAAACACCAACATCAGCCAAATACTGTTGCATGTAGGTCATTGCTGATTTTTATTGTTTTCATCATCTCGTCTGCTCCTCTTTTGGACACTAACTGGAATAGTATCCATTGGATACTACTAATGAAATAATAGTAACCATGCTTTTATTTATGGCACATTTCATACCAGTAAGTAAATTAAAGATAATTACGAGTAGAGTGAGGAATGTTTTTAAAAAAACATCATTAAAAGCGAAGGAAAAAGAGAAGATATTGATATCTTTTAGGAAGGAGCCTCATACCAGTGTTTCTCAATCCTATGTTTCTGTTTCACCCGCTCCGACACACCTGATTCAAGTGAATGGGTCGTGATGACGAGCTGACGTTTGACTCAGGTGTGATGGAGCAGGTGAAACGTCTAAGACATGCAGGGCATGAGAAACACTGCCTTATACTGGAAATGAAAAGAGATAAGCAAGTAGCACCGAGTCTCTCTATGAGGTTTGGAACGATGTTGAATAAATATCTCGTTTTCATTTGAAAAAACATATTTATTACACGACACTGTGTGATCATTTGTAGAAACAAAGCTGTTTCTACAGGGTCGGGGTTAAACCGAGCAGTTTTTATACATCTTTTCACTCACAAACGAATGACTAATGCGACAGTTTGAACGCTACAGTCCTGTCTTCACTGCGCTTTGGTGTCCGGTGTGGCCGAGTCATGTCGACGCGCTGTTTTGACGCTGTCTTGCAAATGAGACACTTTCCTTAAATACCCTCCTGACTGCTGACAGACGACATCTATGATTGGATTTTTTGAAACGCTTCCCTCCGCAGCACGGAGGCACGTGCCGGCAGTGCCAGAAGTCATTTGTGATTGACTTGTTTAGTGTCAAATATGAACGAGCTCTGCTCCGTCAAGCTCGTGAGTCAAGGCCCCCTAAGCTATTTCCTAATCAGTGGCATGGCTCCCACTCTTCTGTTTCACCACATGGTGATATCCTGCTTTCTGCTGACGTGTGGATGCTTATCTGTCAGCCCCCATGCTCTAAATGAAAAACCAAAACCAATCTCCGTTTCGCCCGCTGCTGCCGTCGCGAGGTAGCGGCCTCACCTCGACCCCCAGACCACTCTCATTTCCTTGACTCTGAATCCGTCCAGCTTGTGTCCTCGCGTCTGAGTCTGGCCCTTTGAAACGCTCATAATCACAAAGTTCGCCGGAGCAGCAAATGATCCCAGCAGGCCTGTGGTCACAGAAGCCAGACACAAACCAAAGCTTACCTCAGTGTCCTATTTCACAGGCTTTAGTGACTGTGGTGGCGAGTACATAAAAGGGGCGACATGGGGATTGTTTATTTTAAAGTCAGGTTGGTCAATACCATAAAGACACTCCACCACTATACGTGTCCACTCAGGGTTTTAGACGGGGCGAGCAGATCGAACCACAGCTCCTGCTTTTTACACGTAGAAAACGTCAATTAGATCAACAACCACATCCACGCTAAACGAACAGATGCATTCAGAAGCTACGGTACTGTTTTACCAAAGAGTTTACGGCTGTGGTTTTATGCACATTTCATGGCAAAAACGCAACCCCAGGTGCTTCAAAGCAGTCAAATAAAAGAGAAACCTTTAAAAACTAGATGTTACAAATGTAAATCCATATAAATGTTGTCTTCGGTCAAAAGAAACATATGAAATGAAGTACAAAGCTATTTAAGTTCAGCATGTAGAAACAACATATTGAGTCAGACACTGTGACAGATAACCGACTCCATCTCTGAAACTCGTCCCTGCTGATATTGACACATTTTTGTCCAACTTTTTTAAACTTTTCTATGACTGTTTTTGTCATTCTGTGCAAATGGACCCTCTCAGTCTCTCTTGATCCTCACGGTCGACTAAATCATTTCCTGTCGCAGGCCTCGGTCAACAACTTGCTTCCTGATCACGCTGATAACCAGTGAATTGTCTCACGTTCTAACCAAACAGAGGTGGGCACCATGTCATTCCAGTGGATGCCTGATGACTAATCCCCCTGATTCAATTCAACCAGTAATCCCCACACAATACAGGCAAGAGGATTGTGTCTGGATGTGTACTCAAGTAATTGAGGCGAAGAGAAGGAACCCCTCCTCTCCATCGCTCCCTGCGCGCACACTCACTCCGCCGCGGCTTTTGTCACCCCGTCGTGCTTCCAGACAATTCAGCCCAAACAAAGGAGGCATCCAGTCAATCCCTGGGACATCACAATATATATCACAATATGATCTGCAAGCTTTTGATGTTATCGACCTCATCTCGGATCCTTGTGTGAATCATAGAGGAAAGACAAGCTCACACCTGAGAGGGCTGAGTAGCGTTTCTCTGAAATGCGTGCGGTGGTTTTTACCGTTAATGGACTGTTTTTTGTCAGCTGCCAAGATAGTTTTTGCTTCAAGTAATTTTTATGGGAACACTGAGCGTTTATGTTTAGTTTGCAAACGTGACGAATAATGTGCGTGAGGGAAATCTGTTGACCAATCCTTTTTAAGTCATTAAAGTGTTGTTATTGTATCACACGTCTTCCACCTTGCACATAGTCTGAAATGAAACCAGGGCCTGAACGTTGAGTCAGTATAGTGAGTTCCTTTGGTCGGGAGGAAGAACAAAGTCTGGCTCAGTCAGTGAGCACAGGATGAATTATTCAGTACCTCAAATATGTTCTGTTAATGGATTAAAAAGTGTTCTCAGACTCATAGAGGTTTCCTTGTGTTTCTGTCGACTAGACACATATAAACTCAGCTATAAGAGCGTTTGACCAGTGTAAATAAATGGTCAACTCTTTGGGGAGGGACAGAGCCAGCGTTAATTTGACTGTCATTGTGCTTCATCATGCTCCTCTGAGCACATTCTCTCATAAATGCCACGTCTGTTTTCCGATTTATTTAAAAAATTTTTTGATGAGGCTTGGATTTTCTTTGTAGTGATGCCAGTTTCCGCGTAGAGCTGCTGGAACATTACGGTTGCTTTTCTGCGTCACTTAGTAAGAAAGGGACAGATATCAAAAGGACATGCAGCGGAGCAATAAAAAAATACTTTCCTCGCGAAGAACATTTTTCCTCCACTTTCCGCCAAATATCTGACTCCTCTTGCGTTGTCGCCCGCGCCACGACTGCGCATTTCTTTGATTTCTTCCCTCATCACTGTGTGTATTTGAGCTTCATCTCAAGCAGGACGGAGCTGAGACGACGCGGCCCGCGTGCTCAGATGTTGATGCTCATGTTGACCCTCAGTTGATAATCTGCCCTGGCTGCTGAAACCCAGCCCAGTGCTGTTTACAACCTGAGTTTATCTGGCTGCCCCTCAACGGCTGCTGCAACTGGCCAGCTGCTGTTTCCCTGCCGTTCCTCATGTATGTGGCCTACACAGTTCAAACTCTCTTCAAGATAGAAATTTCCCTCTCTGGCTTGGGAAAAAAAGGGGCAGAGTGAAGCAGAGAGTGCCACTTATAGTCATGAATGCTCTCTGCTTTAAATGGTAGCAAGACGGCGGCCTGTAGCTGTTTTTGGCCAAAACCTCTCTGCTTATGACTCACAGTGAAATCTTCAATGTGGAGAGTCTGCCAAGTTTCTGCACCGGTGGATGGATTTGATTATTCCACAGTGCTTGGAAATAGAAATCCTGGGAGAGGGGAAAAGACAGGCCTTGGCCCTTGACGATGTTGAGTGTCAGTTTTTATCTCCATAGAACCTTTGTGCACATCTCTGCTTCAAATCCAATGATCTCCTCGTCATGTAACAGGTCAGTTATCTCTGACATGCTTAGTGAAGCTGTTACGGCTGAGCCGTACGTTTGAATTCCCCTCTGGCTGTGGGGTTATCAGTGGGTGATGTTAAATTATGTGTTTCTGTAATTTATAGTCTAGGTACGAACAGCAGACACAGACAAATATCACTGATTGAAACCTCAAAAAGACATTAATGCTTTAAAACCATGGTTCTCAAACTGTGGTATGTGTAGCACCAGTGGTACGCAGGCTACCTCTGGCGGTACTTGGATCTTATTGGGAATAAATCTGCCCCCTGTGATAAGTCTGTATTTTGACGTTGGTGATAATGGTGTTAGTTCAAGAGCTCATTATTGTCTCAGGTGGTTGACAACCACTGCTCTAAAACACTGTCCTGAGTGACGTTCAAAAGCGTGATGTTTGCAACGCCCCAAAACCACTCAGTGAGTTACAGTGCAGTCAGACAGAATTAGGGCAGGCTGTTTGGGGTTTGTTCCCATGTGTATTCAACCACATTTTTCTATAAGAAGCCTTCAACATTCATCCCATATAAATGTAAAAGGGGTCAGGCAAAATGTTTGGATTGAATCAAATAACCTGAACACAAGAAACTGCACTCTCTGGTCAATGATGTTCCATGTGACTGTCTTACAGACGTTTACAAATATGACATTAATGCGTAGTCGTTTGTGAAAGCTCCGGTGCCTTTCGGGTGACGCTTACTGTGAGTTCTGTTGACCCTTCACAGCAGCACTACCGGAATCTGCTTGTTATAAACAGTGTTTCCTGCTAATGACCTTGACTGTGGCAGCCTCAGACACATAATGATCTCATCATTTTCAAGTCTTAATAATATACTGCTTAACTGTCAGGCTTATTGCAGCAGTGTTGACATGCTGCTCCTCTCTTTCCTGCTTGAAAGAGGTTTTCTTTGAGTGACTATTTACTAGTAGATTGAAAGGAGATGAAACCAGTGAAGGATGTAGAATAAGGACGCATTTCTGGTGACAGAAGCTGCACTAGGGTGGAGGCAGACGTCTCTAAATTGGTACGGATGACTCATGTTTCAGTAATGATACCCCACACCTCTCGAGAGCGCTCCAAAGAAAAAGAAACCCCAACAACAAAAGATACAACCTCTGTTACTCGCGCCACAGCATCCTCGTCGCGCATGACCTCAGTGTTTAAACAAATAAAAGTCAGAGAGAGAAAAGTACGAGTCCGACAGGAGTCGTTTTTACGGCGTGTTTCATACCGAACGTGCACGACAGCTTGACAAGTCTGAATTTACAAGGTGTAACGTGTCTCACGTGTCAGGAGCTTTTTATGGAACACTCAGGGTAAGACGTGCATGGATGTTTTTTGTTTTTTTTTTAGGAAAATGTCCACATAAATCGGTCTCTCATCCTTTCTCATCTCCATCTGCAAATGTAGGAATGTATTAAGGAGTTGAGCTAACTAATTCCCTTTGATCTACAGACCGCAAACTTTTAGCTACTGTGTCAGTCTGACCGAAATATGGATTGGCAGGGCAAACACTGCAAAGCTCATGTGAAGAATGTGCTGCTGCTGCTGCTGCTGCTGCTTTTTTCAAAGTGGTTCTCAGACAGCAAGAAATAAAGTATATCGTATTTTTTTGGCCCTTGAGCATCAAACTCAGCAGTCCGTCATTCCTCCCCTTGTTTTGAATCACATAAATTCCCTCAAAAGTACAGAGAGAAATAATAATGTTCATGCATGTTTGAAAAAAAAAAAGCAGTTACTGTGTCAAGCAGCGACGAGAAATATGTTCTCGGAGATAATATTTTAGCCGCAGTCGCACGAATTGATGATCGTCATTCACACGGCTCGGTTTTTATACACTTGAAGTGATTTAGTGTTGCTGAGAGCCTGGAAGCTGCATGGTTCCTGTTGTTCCATTGTGGTCGAAGTTTGGGGAACACAAACACACACATTGTACACTAAATGATCACTTAGCTCTTACAATTGCCTGCGTGTGTGTGTGTGTGTGTGTGCGTGTGACGTCTGTCTGTAAGGAAATAGAAAAAAAAAAGAGAGGAAGGTGGTTAGCCAGGAGAAGAATTGAAGGGGATCATGTGAATAGTTGAGTAAAAGGTCAAAAAGAGAACTGAGCTGAAGTTGCAGGAAAGGGGGAGAGACGGAGACGCTTGAAGATACTTTATTTAACGTTTCATGAAACAATAAGGTGTTATTTTCAGTATCTGTGCTGAACAGGAGAACATCCTCCTCCTGGTTTGGTTATAAAAGGATTTGGCAAAATGTGCGATCATGTTAAACTGTGCGACAATCTGAGAGCTATTTTGGATGGTTGGGGGATTGAGGGCAGTGCATCATTGTGGGTGACAAATAAAACTGAACAAAGCCGCTGAATAATGTTCTTTTTCCTCGTTTTCCCAACACAGGGCACAGGAAAAATGTTCATAAAATAAGAATGAAATGCTAATTGCATGTTGTGGGCATGACTAATGTAAAGCGCACATTCCTTTGCAGGAAAATCCCTTTTTTCCCCTGTGAAAAGGTCAACTGATGGTTATGCTAGAGCAACTTGAATATCTTTGGTTAAGAGAGCAATTTGGTTTTGCACTTTAATGTCGACAAAGAAACAGAACAAAGTCAAAAAGTGTTTAGCAGAGGAGAAGATTATCCTTCATTTTTCCTTCAAGTGTTGGATCCACAAAGGTGCTGCACAAAAAAACACATTTGGATCAATTTTGCCTGACAATTAGCTCGTTACGTGAAGGTGTTTGGAGATGACTTTGAGCTTATTTAGATAGAGCCTGAGGCTAATGCTTGAGCTAAGCTAACAACCAACCAAAAGTTCAATACAATACGAGCAACAGCTTGAATCAATGCCCGGTAGCTCACTTTCCTCACTCACTCACTCTCTGTTCCACTCTGTCCTTCTGTCCCTGGTGTCGTTCTCTCGAGCACCAGTCAACATCAGCACTAATTGGCTGATGACAATGTAAATGTTGTGTGCTTACCAAATTTAATTTGCATCGTGTGATTGATGTGGGATCTGCGTTATTTGTGTCACCTGGTGTGTGAGCACTTAGTTGAGTTACTAACTGACTTACGGCATTGTAACTCCCCCCCCCCATGAAACTTTAAATTCATCTGTATATTCAATTATTTATATAAAACTGATTATTAAATGTGTTTAATGAATGAAATGGACACTTATTAGAATAAATAATTAAAAGTGTACACTGTTTTAATGTTGCTGTGGGACAATGTGAGACAGCACACCTGTCAAATTGAATAGACTATGTTTATAATAGTAGAACAATGAATGCATGTACAATTCTTGCCTTTTATCTCAATGAGGGAAAAGCAATGTTTGAAAACGCTACCTTAGAATTCGCTGGGCTCACGATCGCTGCATGTGTGAGTCTCTTGGGTGTTTGTGTGTGAACGCCTGCACCAACCCTGCCTCTGGGAATTTTTAAGCGGTCGTGAGAGAGCAGTCGTGAAAACTGCCCCAGTGAGCTTCATTATAGAACATGTTTTAACATTACCGGTATGAAAAATACAGCAACATTTGACAAATACCCGCAGATTCTTTAGCTGGACCTGTTTATGTGTGAGGCCATTCTCTGCCTGGCGTCCGATGGGCTACTTGAAGGCGAGGCCAGCTGCACGGTTGTGTCTTTGTCTTATTGTCGACTTGTCCCACACCCATTACTCTCCCAAACACCTCACCAGTCACACACAAACTTTTCAAAACACACAGGCAAACGCACATTAACACATGACCGCATGTGCGTGGGGCGACCGGCCACCTGTGTACTTAGACACACATGCACACATCCCGGCTATTAGCTGCTCAGAGTCGGGTTGCAGGGTGACGTGCACCCTGAACCCAGGTGGTGCACCGTGATGTGCGACACTGCTGCAACAATACGTGCCTGCCCCTCCAGCACGTCCACACACACAAGCATACAGTGTGTGCACATTCCTCCGCATTTCACTTTCGCCCCGTAAAGTTTTATTTCCACACACTCCAGTGACAAGTGAGCCCTCTGCACTGTCCTGGAGCTCACGATTGCTCAGTCGATGCGGAGGTCAAAGGTCAGTTATTCCAGCGAGAGAGCCAGCTGAGTGGCTGGCAACACGACAGACTGATGGCTTTGTGTATGTGTGAAAGTGTGTTAAGCCTTTGCAACACGGTGTGTATTTTTATACATAAGCGAAAGCGCCCTTACTCTATTTTTGCACTGCACTGACAGTGTTTACTCTCAAATCCTCTTCTCCCAGTAACCCAGTCCATGGTTTATAATTCGGGCATTAGTGTGTCTATTCACACACGTCCCAGGGGCCACAGTGAGAGTATGAAAACGACATTAAGCCACGCGGATCACCTTTCACCTCCCCTCTTGAGTCCCATGAACAGTGCTGCAGGGATGGGGAGCTCCACAACACAGAAACCCTATCGCCACGCCGTTGTTTTGGGGACAATGGCTGCTGGTTAAGTATGTGGCAAAAGGTGTACGATATCTCGCATTATCTGCCCTATGGTGTCTGTTCGGCGACACCATAGACACACTCACAAAAATGGCTTGAAAGATGTAGAACATCACGAGCACTTCCCAGCACCATAACTCTTCAGAAAGATGAACGTGTGATGGGAAAACTGGTATCAAATGTATCCTAAATTTGAAATGAAAAACTGCAGGTGAAATCTGCATCTCAAAGAAAGTGGTCAGGATTGTTGCATATTATTGTACAGCTTCTAAAGCAGGGGCCTCAAACTCAAAATGACCTGGGGGCCAATGAACTTGTAGTCTGGACAGGAGGAGGAGGGGGTCAGCAGCTCAGTAGTGGTGGGGTGATTTGAGCCTAAAATTATACGATGACATTACATCATGATAGCTCAGTGCAAACCATTTCATAACAAAAGTGTTTATAAGTGAATAATATTCATGTATTCCCTTCAAAAACAGACAGAGATATAAAATAGAATCAAAAAATGTCATCAATAATAACATGTTGTACATTTATTAATGTAATGGTGGGCCACATGAACTCGACAGGGGGGCCACATGTGGCCCACGGGCCGCGTGTTTGAGAACGTACACTTTAGAATAGCAATGCATTACACCTGCTTTTTTCAGGTCTGGTGTGTTTTTTCTAAGCTGAGCAAACATGTGTTTTTATAAGTGTATAATCACCTCGAAATAGAAATCATTTTGTCCTTTGTCCTAAAATCGTCGCATCCTTTTCTACTTAGCATGAGAAGCATGCTCAGAAGGTTTTCGCGTGTCTGTGTGACGTCCACTAGAACTCTCCCTCTTCATGCCACGAGGCAGCCAAGGATAACAGCGGCGGCGCTTCAAACGGAGCTCATCAAAACAACCCTTCCACTGTCCAATTTCATTGCCTTGATCCTCGCGAATACCTCTGCAGAGGCAGAGGAATGCCCCAAGACCTTTTCAGCTCTCGCTGCTATTGTCCCTGCTCTGACTCAACAAACACCCCGACGCGCTGTTTATTTGCTCTGAAAATAATCAGGCCCAAGGACTGCTTTTTGAGCTGCGTTGCATAATCTCCGCAGTGGTGATGAGTCCATGTGCAGCACATTTAAAGCAGTAGTTAAGGCTTTTTGAAGTGTAGCTGTATGACGCACTGACAGGGCACCACTTCATAAAGTCTATGTCTCTTTAAGACTGTAATGTATTAACCTGTTAAGCTCAGCGACATACACAAAGTAAATGAAGAATTGCTCCACAATATTAAGGCCCATACGCACGTTCTTGGTGTCTAAGGACGTCGCGGGACCTCAGAGAACGTATAACCGGTGATAGAAATATTGTGTCTGTTACTATGTCTATGTAATGAACCTTAAATTTGTCATTTATCCCTCGTTTTGATTGACTTAAGTGACACAAACTGAAACTAGGCAGCAGGAGACCACCAGCGCCTGTGTCCTCATGAGCTAAAAACATTGAATTGTCATAAAGAACCTTTCATATAGTGGCTTAAATGTGTTTGCAGTGAGAGAGAGCGAGAACATACGTATGCTGATTCTTCTGCACAGTCTGTGCGCCAACTATGTGTCAGTGCTTCGTTCAACCAAAAAAGAATCTCAATTGTCACTTCAAGGAGTGAAAAGGGTTTTGGTATGATGACTGACGATGCTTTTCACCCGTCAGAAACAATACACGAGACGGTATTCGGTGGTAAATGTGGTTAGACGCAAACATCGCACTTCAAGAGACAGCCCTTCCGTCACGTGTGATGGAGTGTAGATTAATTTTTCCCGAATTTGTTCTCACCCTCAAATCCTCATCTAATCCTGCGTGTCCTTATTGTTATCAAGTTCCATATCGTTTGCAGACACTAACTGCCAGTAATTATCTGGTTTGAACTGTTTGTCCTCTGTTTGACACATGAGTAATCAAGTTCAGATCAGCTGGCTGCGCCGTCCTATTACGTGTTCTGAATTGAAGCATCCAATCTTTCTGCCAGCTTTCAATTTCCTGCATGTTTCCTCCACGTTTCACTCACTTATATTCCCTCAAGCTGCAGCTTCTGCCCTTGAGGACTTTTAATTTACCCACGTTTTTTTTTTTTTTATTGCAGCATGCTTGTCAGGTAGCCAGGTCTCTCTGGCTGCCTCGTCTTCCCTCTCTGTGTGGGCCTGTTCACCTCGATTATGTGACGTCACCCCACCGACAGAAACCTTTACTGATTTATTGCTCCGCCATTGTTCCTCTCATCTTCAAAGCTTTGCCCTTAAGAACTCAACAAATGAGGCATCATGTTTGACATTAACCATTGATAATGGCCGTATGACCCTGACAGTTGTTTAGGTAGAAGCAGGGGAGAAATCACAGGTGTGTTAGTGATTTAAAACACATTTGTTTGGTGCAGTAAAATCACTTATGCCCTCTCAGGTCATAAACTTCTCTGTGAAGACATTTGGGGTTAGGGGTCTACTGTTAAAACTGTATACGCTGATGGAACAGTAAAGGCCTTTTAAAAGAAAAGCGTCCAAAATCATTCTACCGGTAAATGCCCCTCTTCTTGTGACTTCACTGAGGAGGTCATTATCCACTGAGGCTGAAAAAAAACAACAACAGAAAGCTTATAGGGCCGGTCAAGCGGCCAGGTCAAGGACCTTAAGAGCCGCAAGAGGCCCCTGTCACCCCTGGGTCATTAATAATTAATGAAACCTGAGGCAGGGACAGGAGACCGTGACTGAACACAAAAAGAGCCGCAGTGGTAAGAGGGCAACGCTGGGCAGTGAGAGGAGAGAGCGGCGTCACTCAGAGAGAAAAAGGCGCTGAATGCAGCTCCGGCTGGACTCGGTACTTTCACTGTATGCTTCAAAGGCTTCAGACACAACACAATACACAACCCAGTGACGTTTGAAAATCAAGGGGGGAGCTGAAGTGGCACTTTCTGGTTTCAAACTCAAAGAGAGGAGATGGCAGTAGAGGAAGTGCAGGCTGGGAAGCTGTAGGAAAAAGTAGGCTTGCCCGATAGGAGAGAAAAAAAGAACATGGTTCGTGGAATGAAAAACAGCATGAAAGTCTCCTCGCTGTTTCCCATGAAATCCTGCCATCCATAGACTTCTGTTTAACAAAACATGTACTTGCCCTAGAGGTACTATCATGCCGAGACCTCCATTACGAGCATGGTCTGATGAAAGAAGAGCTAAGGGGGGCTTAGGAGGTTTGGCTCTTAACCCTCCCCCATCAGAGCAAATATGAAAGAAAATAATTCAACATGATATGATATTACAAGAACGCTTCAGGGGAGAAATCTGTTTTGACAATGTGAGCCAGTCTTTCCAACAGGTTCCAAAATGTACTAATTCTACAGATATCTTTAAATGATCATTTTCTTGGCTCATTCCAGATTGTTAATCTCATAAAAGTTTTCCAAACTTAAGCAAACTTCTGTGGTTTCTTTGCAGAGTTCGTCCGACGACTGTGACCCCCATGAGGGAATCCACGAAGGGAAAGAGGGCAAGTACCGCCTGCAGGTGACCCAGTTTGTGCAGAGGTTGGAGTACTGGCACAAAGACCTGACCAACACCTTGGTTACCTCTATAACCGTGGTACCAGTCCATGGCCGCGCGGTGGCGTACCTGGGCACTGCCGACGGACGCCACATACAGGTATATTAGCTCTCGCCGAGCACCTTTGAAAGACTGGGATGAACTTCCTTTGCATTCACAACATTACCAGTTTGGCAGGGTGTTTGACGGCGTAGTGACCAGTGCCGTTTGGCAGGATGTCAGTACGCGATGAGTGAAAAGCTCAGTGCTGGAGACACAACACAGAGTCAGCCGCAGGTGCCTGAGCTCTAGAGGCAAAGTTGGAGGAAACTATGGCCGAGCAAACGGACCTTTCTGTTTGCACAGTTTGCTCCGCTGTGACCTCTGCTCAGTGAGCTGGGCAGAAAGCCTGCATTGCTGTCAGCCATCTGAACAAACACAGTCCATTTGGCCTATCAATGTACAATCCAGCAGCAGCGGGCTCCACCTTCCTCTGCTCTTCAGTTTAGCAGCTTTCAGCATCTCATACATGACTCATTACTACCGCTTCTTTAGTTTTAGAGGTTTAAGTCATCTGAAATTTGAATGAACGTGTGATGAGAGGCTTCTCATTAAAGGAAAGTGAAGGGGGGAGCGAGCGGGAGTGAGGTGAAGAGTTCACCAGGTCCAAACCACCTTAACTACGATGTTTATGTCTCAGAGTAGGTGCAAAGATGGACTATATGTCTCCGTCTCTCTCCTGCTGTAAACATTTTTAGGTCTTTCACGTCATGATTTGCATGTTCAAGCGCTGGCCTGGATTACAAGTCATTTAAATTACACCACTGACAAAAACCACACAGTCTGAGGTTTGTTGCTCAAGGGTTTTTGAGTATCTAAGAGGTTTAAGTGTTTATGTGGCCCTATGTGGGGCCAGTCTTCCTTGCAGCAAACGACAGGCAGACATTGAGGTTTAATTTGGCTGAATGTGAATGTTTTTAGTCTAAATATCATTTTAAATTTGAAACCTTCTTCGTTAAGTTAAGTAAGAATATGTTTTTCCTGACACAGTGAATGTTTTTTTTGGACTTTTAGATCAAACAGGGATGTGGCTTTGTGTGTTGTAGGTCCATTACCGTCAATTGGACTCTCGAGATCCTTGTAGATACAAGGGAGGTGGGGTTGAGGGGGGTGTGAAGCGCTGTGATCCTGGCGACTGTATGAAACCACAATATGTTGATTGTTGGCTATTTGAAAGGTAAACAGACAGATAATGACCCAAATGCAAATATTCATGTAGGCTAAGGGCGAGTAGACAAACAGGCTAAGATGTCAGATGTCTCTGTCTCTGTGCCTCCACAGCAGCGACAGCAGTGGCCAGAGACACGGTGTTAGCAGGTTTGTTTCAGGTTGCTCGTGCACACGTGCGTCCACCTCGACAGTGTCTAATTGATCACAAATGCTCAGGTTTTGGTTGTAACTGCACATGTTTACATGTCACATAGTGGTGGACTGGCCATGGAGCATGCTGTGAGCCGCGTGGCTCTAATACAAAGCATAACTGCGTCAGCTGGTCACACAGAAATTGTGCTTGAGCCAGTGTTTCCAAGTCACATGAGAGTATGAAACCAAACTAACCATCCTTCACAAAATAAGGGAAAGCAATCAGGTAAACACATAGTCGCTACTCTTCAGCAAATACCAGTTCAACTGCCTGCCTGTCTGTCTGCCTGTCTGTCTGTCTGCTTTTCTATAACTTTCTTTGTGCCTGAGTGAAACATTATTCATGTCCGATAAACTCCACACAACCATGTGTGTGCGTTGTATGGTCACAAAGACAACCAGTGCATGTATAAGACGTTCAACTAAATACTGATTCATATTTGTAAATAATGTTATTTTAACTGTTACTCTACTAAATGGAATTTCTCACAGTTGGACAAGCACACACTTATCATGCCATTAGGAACCATTTCACTCAAAGTGGCCTTTGACTCTGATATGGGGACACGTCGTCACCAAGCGTAGTGGATTGATGCCCCACGAATGCTTGCATAAACAGTACTGGAGTCCAGTTAAACAGCTTAAAGCGGAACTATGCAGGATTTTTACCGTAATTGAACAGCTATGGAGTCATTGTGATGGGTAAATGTCTTGTTGCTGTCTGTTAGCAGAGTCCACAGAATCAGGAGATCCTGCAAGAAGCACAAATTGCTTCACGGCGCTACACACACACACATACTAGCCAGTTACTGGCTATAAAATCAAGGCAGCGATAGCGTTATTTTGGACGTTCATCAAGACAGAGCCGGCGAAAAAGAAGCAGAGAACACTTTTGTCAATGGAAGCGAGGAAGAGGAAACGAATGTCTGAATATTGGACCAGCTTTTTTCAAATTCTCAGCCCGCATGGATATGGCTCCATTGAAAATAAATGCACATGTCCAGGAAAGGGGAAGGGAGAATAAAGCGGTAGACAATGGATGGATGGATGTTGGCGGTGGTATCGCAAACTCATGTACCCCGAAACTGTAGGGGGAGCTCCGTAGAGGAAAAGGCAAAAAAGTGACCAGACTTGGAAAGTTCCGCTTTCACTGTGCGTGGAAACAAGATGACGCAATGTGCCGCAGTCTTGGTTTAAAACACAAGTCTGGACGAGAGTGAGATGAAAGCAGCGGGTTGACTTTCATCCTTGTGAGTGTAAGACGTTTCAGCTGGACAAACTGGACATTATGGACATCTCACGTCTCTCAGCAAACGATGTGTACTCCAGTATTCAGCCAGGCCGTTTTCATTTAGTCGCCCATCCATTCTACCAACACGTCTCCATATGTTGCTTTGTAAAAAGTAAAGTGCAGGAAATGGCGCCGCATTGGTGCATTAGTGCTGAGGCAAAAAAAGAAAAAAGAAAAGAAACAATGGTAAAAGGAATGAAAGACAAAGTAAAAGCTCAATGACTTCAAGTGTTTTTGAAACGCAAGAATGAAAAGATGTGCATGGAAAAAAGAAACGCAGGAGAGACGTGGAAAAAGGGGGCCGACAGCTGCACGACGTGGTGGGGGGATGTGTGTCTGCACGGCGGGTGGAGACGGAGGTAGTGGGGTGCGAGGGGGCTTACGAGCTGAACGGCACGTTAATGGTGAACGGGCGAGCTTCGCTGACACGTTCCCTCACACGGCATTTCGGACTGTGACGCTGAGTGTCCCGCACAGCTGTCGCTGCGTGTTTCTCCGGCATAAACCCTTCCAGTCCTCCCCTCAATCCTTTTTTGTGTGTGTTCTGAATTGGCTGAAGTTCATTGTCTTAGCCGGAGGGTTTTAGAAGATTTAAAGAGGAGAGCAGCTGTCCTGCACTGTTACACTGTTACTGTCCATGTCATCGAGTAATTATGTCCTGTTTTTTTGTTTGTATGTGCCATGTGAATTCAAATTGCCCTTTTCTTGACTTCGAGAGTTTTCCAGTAAAGAGTTTTTGAAGGTTCATACAAGAAAGAATCTGACAGTTGAAGAATTGATATTTGGAAAATCGTTTAACTGGTTAAAGAAAGTCACATTTAACAAAGGCAAGAGGGACATGATGTTTTTGCATTACAAGAGACTGAGGTTTGTGACTTTTATTAACTAAAAACATGGTTATGCATAATATTTGCAAACACTTTTAATAATGTTTGTGACATTTTCCACATAGGAAATGAGACAGGAATAAAAATGTCACTTTACAAGAGACAGCACTGGAATGCAAGAATTATTAAGGATCGTGATAAAGAAACAAAAGCAAATTTGTTTTAAATCTTCTTTGTATTGAATGATAATATCCTCCATCATGTGTTTAAATATCGTAAAGCTTTGTCCATCCTTTCCATCGGTTTATTAAATCGTAAGGAGACTTCTTGGCAGATTCCATGGTCATGTATGGTCCATGATAGTGAAGGCTTGACTCCAAAAACATACAGCAACTGTGTTTCCTTATTTGACCACGCAGTAGCAATAAAGTGCAGTGCATACTTTTATGGCGACAACATTATCAGAGAAATAGACACGATAGCTAAAAAAAAAGTGAAGGTCTTCCAGTGTCTCTCTGCGATGGGCCCCCTTCACTTCCCCTGCCCCGATCTTCACGCGCAGGCATTTGAACTGACGACCCTCCAGCCACCTGCTCGTTCAATCCGAAGCGAGCGCCGCGTGAGACGTGGTCGCGTTTGCCGCGGGTCGTTTCATTGTTAGTGCGTTAAAAAGAGCCTGTCAACATTTCATGCATTCAAGTTTCCTGGTCGCTCCCCGTGGACGAGGCAGGAGGGAACTTGGAGTAGAGGCAGTGAAAGAAAAAGGGCCTTGTTCGTCTCGATGGACTCCATTCTGGCTCAGGAAGTGTTTCCCTCAGCTTCACTTGGCCGACTGTGGGAATAACACAGTGGTCGTGTTTATAGGCCAAACTTCCCCCCGCCTGCTTAATACAATAAGCTGTAATTTACATTGCTATTAACTCCAGAGAGCAGCCTGTTGTATGGCCTCATCCTCCATAGGAAAGCCACCCATTATGCTCGCTGTTACAAAGCTAACATTGATCATGAGGCTCAAACAGTGGGAGGCATGACACTGGAGGCAAGGGTGTATTGGCCAACCAACAAAATCACATTAAAAGTTGCAATGCTGAGTTTTTAAGGTATTCACCGGAATCTCAGTCTCACAATAAGTAGACGGAGAGGGAAAAACAGCATTTTTCACTATTTATCATGTCGCTCAATATGTGAAGCTTCTTACAAAAGTGTGTTTGCTTGTGTGCACACACTGTATCTATTCCTGTGTGTGTGTTTATGTGTACGACAGAAGCAACGATATAATTTTAAAGTACATCATGTTACTGGAGCAACCGCATACTCCGGTGGAGACTCTCTTCTCTTCTGATCTGTTTGCTCCGAGGCCTGTAATTGCTGCAGAACCACAGATGATAAACACTGTTCCAGGTGTGTGTTTGCGTGCGTGTGTGCGTGTTTCCTCGACAAGACATGTTTTTCTCAGCAGATGCATCGTCTTGGTCTTTGCCCCCATTACACATTTACAACCAGGTTGAAATCCTCCATTACAAGAAGGTATTTCACATCAAATTGCAAGACGTTAACACTAAAAACATATTTACTTCTTATTGTAACATGTTCAGAGTTGCGTGTCGCGTAACGTTCGGTAATCTAAGACGTTTTTTTGACTTCAGGCGGAGTAAACTGTAAACTGATCCCAGCCTAATTTTATAGCTGTCAAATGCTAATTGCATGCAATCTAACGTACACCCACCTCGGTGAGCTGGAGGCCTGATATTGTATATGTAGATTGACTGGCTCGATAGGAACCGACATGTCAGGAACCGATTTCTGTACACCTGTAATTGTCTTGTCACCACAATTCAAAATGAACAGTATTTCATGAAAAGGGAATTTTCATTTCCCAACCTCGAAAGCGGATGAAGCACCGTCATGGACATACCTTAAATACAAATCCACTTTACACAATGGATCCATTAAAATCAGCCAAACTCCAGTCGAGGCATCTCCCAGGGAAAGGCAACATAATTTGGATCATATTCCAGTCACCACCTCCCAGCCAGAATTTTGCTGGTGTGGTGCCAAACAAAGCTTGTTGAGGTCTTCACTGTTTCCCATCCTCGGAGGTTTTTGGTTTGTGTTACTTCTTGTTTTATTCATGCCACGTATCAGTGTCCTGCTAACAGTGTGAACTATTATTCAAAATAAACATAGCAACAACGAAGAGCCGCAGGGATGGGTGAAAAAAAGATCACCTCCTCACTTACATGTGTTTGATTTGATTTAAATTGTATGGTAGCTTTAAACCACAGTTGTCGCCAGTGCACGGGCCTGATCTTTTACTTTTTGTTGTTTATATGTGGCGAAACACAAAGGGCATGCAATTCTTAACATTTATTCAAGGGGTAGTTCAGTTTTTTGTTTGTTTTTGTTGATGTGTGTTTGTCTGAGGTACTGACACACAGCCAACACAGACTATCCTGTGCACAAACCCAGCGCCAAGAACCAGCCTGAGACACTGACACTCGCCCTCATTGTAAACACAATGAGAGCCCTCCATGCCAGGAGGGGTCAAATAAAAACTACTGTAGTTACTTCACTGCTGTCGTTTGCTGTTAGGAAACTATAGTTGATTAAGTCACTATCCTGCACCAAAGTCCTTATAGAACGTTCAAATTTTAGCTCACGAGTACAAAAATTGCTGCCATGTGTCACTTAAATGACTTCAAACACTATACTCACAAAATAACAGCAGTGAATCAACAACTCCTGTGGGCTGTGATGTAAAATCACAGATTTTCTCTATGGATGTCATCTTCCGCTGTAGGCAACTGGACTTATTGAGTTGAAGACGTGGCGTCTTCACTTCTAACTAACTGGTATTAAAATTCCATGTATGTATCCTCTGAAGGCTGAATATTTCCAGTCAATGACATGTCCTGCTTTCTTTAGGTGCTGTTCTCCCGATTTGCATCCCCTCACGTCAACATCCGCCTTGACTCGAGACCTGTGTCTTCCAGCGTGGCCCTGCTGGACGGCAGTGACTCAGAGGGCGCTCTGCTAATGGCCACAGGAAACAAGGTGAGCTTGGAAGCACGGAGAACAATAAGAACACAAACAACACCCTGATTCTCTTGTTTCTCAACCTAAGTATTTCCAGTTGTTGCTGCATTTTAGATCGTCCTCTCATTACTGCGTTTCTGTCCCTCACACAAACAGCTTCACGACAGATCACAAATGGCGTAAACACAAAAATGACTATGGTGGATTTTAAGGGTCACACTAAGCGCTTTGACATTAACTCTCGTCCTCCTCTTAGCTCACCAAGATCCCTCTGATTGGCCCCGGCTGTGATCAGCTCACCACCTGTACGTCCTGCTTGCTGCTGTCCAGGGTGACTGAATGTGGATGGTGTGACGGGCGCTGCACAAGAGCCAACCAGTGTTCCGCCTCCGTCTGGACACAACAGTTCTGTACGCCAGTCATTACTAAGGTAACCAAGGCGGCCGACACATAATCAGTGCCTTGTGTGTGATGGCGGTGTGTGAAATCCTTCATTCAGACTTCAGACTTCAGACAGCACCAGTATTTCCTCTATGGACTCTGGTGTGGGAGCGTGAGAGGTTTACACTCATGGTTGAAGAGGCTGTCCAGCAGTGACATAGAGCAGCAAACATATTCTTAAAATATCATAATTAGGTGAGCCTTTCCTTAAAAGACTAAAGTGTGTTTTTCCATTCCATTTAGAATGCTCCAGCATTCTGCTGACTCACTTTTTTGAAGCGCTCTTTCCTTCGATATAATCTGTCCTTGTGTTAGACCTGGAATCCATATGTTTGCAGTGTAAGCGCTGTCATATTTCACACCACTGTGACACTGTGAGACTTCTCTGCGCTGTCTGTGGGTGGAGATCATTCCCTCCCACCTCATGCTGGTACACTGTCTCCATGCGTACCGGAGAACCCAATCACTGCTGTGGCTTTGAAAGCCACGAAATGGGTTAATGGGACACAGGGCTGTAAAAACACCTCGAAAAGACTTATAAAATGTAGATATCCCTCTCTGCACTCACTAGGTATTTCCGACCTCTGGGCCAATACGGGGTTCTACGGCTATCACGATCTGTGGGCACAACTTTGGCTTCGACAAGACAGAGAACTTCAAGGCCTCGCTGGTGACAGTGGAGGTGGCGGGAGCTCCCTGCAAACTGCCCAGGCATGACAGTGTCAACAGGTACGGACTATTCTGTGTTTGCACTGTGATAACAGTACCGTATTTGAAAAGAGAGGGAGAGAGAGAGAGAGAGAGAGAGAGAGAGACGGCGGGGAAGTGGTTGGTGTTTACGAGATGAAGAAAATGTACACTGGCGTCCTATAGTGGCAGAGCACGCTTTATAAGGGTTGTTGTGTTGAAGGAAGAATGTAAGGAGCAACAACACACACACACACACACACACACACACACACACTTCTCCAGCAGTGTGCCACATTCAACACATGACTACCCTAACTGAAAAATTGGTGGGGGGGAAAATCACGGCATACAGACTTTCCACTCTTTTCAAAACAGCCCATTCAAAAGTCCCTTTCCCTAGAAACAAGCTAATTACACCGCCGACCCAGTCCCACATGAAGATGGCTTCTTTGTGCATTGCTGCAGAGCAGTGGATCATCATTGAATTAGGATAAATACTTGAATGCTTGGGTATAATGCCTGGTTTGTACGTTGTTTGGTGGCTTGTCGGCATTTAGATGGACTGAGATGCAGTGTTACCCAGTGTTCACTGGGAACTTCACCCCATCAGGACACACAGTGAAGGTCATCACCGCCAGTCTCAACAAGGTGGCCAAGATGGACGGCTTCACCTTCGTGGTAAGAAGTGTTTTCATTCATTAAAAAGATTGATTATTAATTTCACATCATCACAAAAGTCATAGACATGGACCAGTTTACAATAATTGACCAACTTGTACAGTATGGTACAAAATAACCATTAAGGCCTTTGCACACCAGACCATGTGACTGGATTTTCCTCAGTAATATTGTGGCTTTTATATTTCCCATTAAGTTGTGCTAGGTACAAATCTTACCAATCAAAATGCATGTTGTTGACAATGTCTACAAACAAAACCACCTTCCTCAAATATAGATTTTTGAAGTTTGTCCTGAACCATTAGTATTTTCATTGCTAGACATCGCCTCTTCTTTATATTCCCTTTAATTTACCAAAAAACGATGAACTCAGCTCATCATCATCATCATGATCATCACAATTTCATGCCGTTTTTTTCATGTTGATGCTGATGTGCAATTTCCCTTAGACTGCGTTAAATTCGAGTTTCTGCTGATCTGTGCACTTAGGAGCCAGCAATCCACGAAATCTTTCCGACATTTGGGCCAAAGTTTGGAAACACCATGCTGACCATCAGAGGAGCTTTCCTGGATACCGGTAACAAGCAGGAGGTGACTGTCGGTAAAGCAGCCTGTAAAATCCAGAGGTCAGTTCACACCAGTCTCTATCTCTTTTACCTTTCAGTCTTTTGTCTTATTCTCTTCCCTTCACTTTGCATCACATAAGATGCTCCACAAAAGTAAAGTTTTATTAGAGTCACAAATCTCCCTTGACAGTACTGCAATTTTACAGTTTTGCCTGCAAGCCACAAGACTGTTAAAAGTTCAAGTATTTGTCCTTCATCTGCTCTTTTCCTCTAATTTTTCTCTTTTCCTCTTTCTGTCTCTTTTCCCACTCCAGCACAACTTATTAGGAATTGTCTGCAGGACTCATTTGGGAGAAATGCTTGAATGGGTCCTTTGGACAATGGCCCCCAGTGTTCACACTAACACAATAATATATCCTCTGTTTACTCTCTCCCCTCGCCCTTCAACCTTCACTCTGACCTCCACTACCAGTTTGTCGTCTACGATGCTGACCTGCAAAACGCCGCCTCATGCTGTTCCCTCCGAGCAACCGGTGAAGCTGACGGTGGATTCGGTGGAAGTCCACGCCCCCACGCTGTTCACCTACAACCAGGACCCCATCATTAACAGCATCCAGCCCTCGCGCTCCTTTGTCAGGTTCGACGTGACATATTTTCTTCCAGAGCTTTTAACATGTTTTCACTCCACATCGACCACGAGCCATTTCTCCCAGCTATCGCTCAACACATGCCTATGATTTGGTTGTGTTTACCCACAATGCCCTGCATTGTAGCCCACTTCCTGAGCGACCATTCCATTCTTTGATTCCCTTCCCTTGATGTACCAGAGTTAATGGTCCAGTCTGGGTGGAGCTAGACCGGCTCCACCCACGACAGTCAGCTAAGTGAGTGACAGAAAAGCAAACACCACTCCCTTGCGACTGTGGTTTCCTCAACGCCTGCAGTCTATTCTCATACAAAGCTTGACGTCTTGTTGAGACAAACAGCCACAAACCGTCGCATTTGTTGTCATCGCACCGCTACGACGTCATGCTATGTATCTCGCTGACAGCCCACACCCTGCACGCCAAGTAAAGGTACTGTTCTCAGTGGAAACACAAGCCGAACCCAGGGCTTCACCATTCCTAACTGTACCATACTGAACTCTGCCATGATGGAAACACTGCGTTATACTGCGCTCAACTCAATTATAACACCCACTTCCTGTGTGGCTCTGAGTGTTTGAAGTTGCTAAGCTAACTCAGCAACAAACACAGACCCAAAATGTTACAGTATCTTAATACTAAAAGTTTCAACAGAAGGTGAAAGAGCAGCAATAGTTGGGTCCACTTTCTGTGAGTGAGACAGGTTATTGCTTCAGTTTTACAGCAGGAGAATAAGAGTGGGAGGTGACGAGAGGCTAAACTGCTGATGCTAACAGCAGGTTCCTCCCAGTGGGAATATACTCAATCTGTGTCTCGTGGTGATGCCAATATTCATTCTCACCTCCCCCTCCCTACCACAGCGGAGGCTGCACGGTGTCAGCTCACGGCTTCTTCCTCCAGTCCGGCCTCCAGCCCCAGATGGTCCTCACCACCGCCCAGGACGCTGAGGTCTTCCATGTGGTGCGTACATGAGCAGTTTTATTTATCCAAGAATGTGACATCCACCGTTTGAAATGCAACATTTGTGATTTGGAATACATTTAAATGGATTGTTCAGGTTGTGTACACCCCATGAGACATGTAGGCTGGATGCTACATTAGTGTTTTAGTCACTCAACATAAGGCTAACCTCATTAAATTGACACCTGCTTTAGTCGCCAATAACTTGCTGTTTTAATTCACTTTTGGACAGCCTTTTCCAACTGGAAACTGAAGTTTGTAAACTGCTACTCTGCTACTAAAATCAGAATTTTTAACTCACAGAACATGGGAGTTGTTGGTTCAATGCTGCCTTGTCAAACATACACAAGTATGTCAAACACCAAAGACAAAATATCACACTGGGACATGATGATGGATGCTGCAGTGGACCAACAACTTCTGCGTGTCTCATTATTAAAAAAAAATAAAAAAATATATATATATGTATATATACACATATATATATGTATATATATATATATATATATACATATATATATTTAATTGGTATTATCTATATATATTTAATCTAATTGGTGTGTGAGCAAATATAAGAAATTCTAATTTTAAGCAGACTATGCAGAAGATTCATGCGAGGCTGATATTTCAAACAAAAACCCACATTTAATCCTTTATTGCTTTTTTACAATCTCATTACATTTGATTGTGATGCTAGAGACAGATGTTACCCTTCTTGTGTATCAACCTCCCTTTTGCATTTCGGGACATCTTGCTGCTTCAAAACCCATTCAAACATCATGTCGACATCGTGAAGAAAACCATTGTTGTTATTGTTGTGTTGCTTTAGATGCAGCGGAAACGTAAACAAGGAGGTGTCAAAAGGAATAATTGGTTCTGGTTTCAGTTACCGAGTTGGACCAGTGAGTCCTCATAACTCCTTATGTCCACAGTATGTTTAATTCAAACGGGCCGTGACAAAATAGGGGAAAAAAATACATGTCATATATCTGGTATAATCATTATACTCGGTAACAGTTCCAGAAACCATTAGGAAGCGAGAAAGAATTCTGAACAATGGAAAAAGAGCAAAGATGTCAGACAAAGAGGAGAAGGAGATAAATGGAAAATCCTCAGTGTGATCTCTAGGATTCAGGTGTCAGCTCTGAGTAGGTTTTTTTAGGATGCTTTGGCTCTCCTCACTTCCTTTACACTTTATTCTACCTTTTTGCAGGAAAAATTATACACACACATAATGTCACTACCGTAGAGTGCAATGACAGATCTGAGGTGTTTAAAATGTTTCATGTCATTTATGACAGCTTTAAAAGCTGGTAAATAGGTCATTAGACAAGAGGACTACTGTCGGTGCTACTGACTCATCCCTGGCATTAGGGATTAGACAGATGATACGTGTAACTAACTAGTGTTACCTGAACAGTTGGGTCAACAAACAAACAAATAGAATCTGTGATTAAATCTAGTACATGTTCCCACCGGTCTATTCAAATGTGTTATTATTTGTCAACATGTAAGAAAGGACGACTTTCATGACTGAATATAATATCAACGATTACCTGAGCAGACGGAGAATTGATCAATGGTTCCCTCTGTGTCTGTTTTTGGAACATTTTGGGCATTTCAAGTACGTCATGGAAAAGTCTTGATCCCATCACAGCTCAGACATAATATCCAGTTTAAAATAAAACAATATACCATTCATCTCTTTTGGTGTGCCTCGTGCAGCCTCACTAAAGTTTTCATGTTGCGGCCAGAAAAGAGTCACCGCTGTCTGAGGTAATAATACTGACAACAGAAATGAGCCACCATGGCTTCCCTCTCTTTCCCTGAACGCGGTGACCCCTCTGATCCTCGCTCGCAGGGCGCTCGGATCATATTCTCGCAGCTTGAAATTCTTCACCGTTCGTGAAATGATAAAAATGATACCACATTTTTTGGAAAAAGGACAGACGGAGCAATTTTATTCATCTGTAGAACTAAGACTCTCCATGTAAGGGAGTAATTGACTCTCTTGAGGGGTTTTTCTTTTTGAGCTTGTGATTTGTGTTTTCAGTCACACTTTTTTCTCTTTCTGTCTTGGCATGAAGGAAATCACGTCCTGTGTGCAGCAGCGTAATGTCGCCGGGTGACACAAGATCTACACGCTGCTTTTCTGAGATATACAGAGAGAGAGAGTCTTGAATGAATGAATGCAACAGACATTTGTTTACACTTAAAAGTTAAAACGTTACTTCTCTTTTAAGTCCACAGTATCTAAATAGTACGTTTATCTTGCCATTAAACAGCCAACCACACTTAAGAAACTGAAGTGTACCTTTTAGAGTAAAATTCAAGTGAGTCATAAAAAATATCTATGTTTACACGTCTACAGTGACTGTGTGTGTGTGTGTCTTAAATAAGCTGTGTGGACCACTCAAGCAAACCTACCTTTGTCTGGTCCACAGAACAGGCTTTAGTATTAAGACCTGGTTTTAGGGGCAGGGTTAGCCTTAGGCACTTAGATGTGATGGTTAAGGTAAGGGTAAGGGGCTTGGGAATGCATCATGCCTACGAGTGTCCACACAAAGAATGCAAAACCAGCGTGTGTGTGTGTGTGTGTGTGTGTGTGTGTGTGTGTGGTGTTTGCATTATGGTGGCTCGAGGACAAGCAGTGCTTTGTTGTGATGCTATCTGTCATCCTCAGGCTTATGCTGTTTGCAGGTTCAGTCAGTAGATGATATGCTCACACAAACACACACACACATACTTTCATGGAGTGAGATCTCCAGCTCAAGTCTCAGTGGGATGTCCCTTATCTCTAATCTGCCTGTCCTCCCTTGTTTGTTTCCCTCTCTGTCTCTTTCTCTCTCTCTCACACACACACACACACACACACACACTCTGCCTGCAGTGTCTCGTCTTTCAGTTTCCCTTTCCTTGGTCATTGACCTGTGTTCAGGTCAGAGGTTGATGGGTCTCTGGGGAGCTCAGACTTGAGCGCAGCGTGAAAGGCTCTGAAATCATACGTATGATCCAAACGTGCATGGCAGCTTTGAGTCTTTCTTTCACTTCGCAAGTACCTGCCTCTCTCTCTCTCTCTCTCTCTCTCTCTCTCTCTCTGCCGCCGTGGCTCAGCAGTTACTATCTGCTCTGAAGAACAATGCAGACAGCAGGCACTTGTTGCTACTCCTGCAGGTTTTCATGCGTGAGTGTGAGCGTCTGTCTGCGGTGGAGAAGTTTGTTTGGTCAGTTTCCCTCTGGATGAATGAAGGGATAGAAAACAGTTGTGTGGTCAAAGAAGCGTCTTCGGATCTGTTTCCATCACATACAGTAAAGTGCCTCATGATACATTAACTACTACATGTATTATTTCATGGCTGTTGTTGAAATGTGTTGGTCGTCAGTTTTAACCCCCGGTTGTGTCTCTTTCACCTGTGAGTGACACAGGACAATGCAAAAGCACTGTTGCCATGGATACACACAGTTTAATATACTTTGTTAACTGAGTCAGAACACTGAGTAACAGATTGGAACGCTCTGTGACTCAATTTAGGGCTCGCGTCCTTCAGAGGCTGCACTCAGCCGTGCCGTTTTGAAACTCCTCCTAATGCAGCTGACAAAGGTGATTCCTCCCCAGCCCAGATTATCCCAGGATTCATTGCATCCTGAAGATAAAGTATATACATCCAAGACCTTAAAGATGTGAAAGTTTCCCTCAACTCAAACTCGGTAAAATAAACAATTACAGCCTTTCTGAATTTGTATTGTCTCAAATTGCAATTTGAAAACAACATAATTATTCCTCCTGCTCTACATGTCTGACAAACTTAAAACACTTGTATTACAGATGACACATTTCAACCTATCTTTCTATTATCAAAGCATAATAACGCACTGATATGTCTTCAGTGATAGGTCAACCTATCACTAAAACCAAGCAGGTGGATTCTAATCGGATTTTTTTACACTGAGAAAATATCTGAATGACTGAAAGCTCTTTTGTTGAAGCTCTGATAGTTTATTATTCATTTGAAACTGGAATAACAGATCAGAGAGCAAAAACAAATTCCTAGCTTCCTTCAGAGAGAGAGAGAGAGCGGATGAAGCGAGCAGCCTGTATAAAATAAGACTATGATATGCTAATGATTTAGGGTGGGATCATGCCCTGTATGGCCCCAGCTGTCGCCTCTTAAATTCTTTCCAGTAAAGGGGATGAGTTAAGGCTCAGCCTGGGAAGGGACAATATAAATGTCTTATTGTCTTAACCCTTCAAAATAGAGGCAAGGGTCTGTCACAGATGGCCGTGATTCCCAGAGGTTTCCATCGCCGATGCAAGGGCATTCTGGATAATGAGAGTCTGTCATGCCAGAGAGGCCTTTGTCTCTGAACCTAAACGTTGGCCATGGTCCCAAATAATGTTTAGTTCAGTCAGCAAAATCAGAGTCGGAGAAGAATCGCCACACTGTCAGTGTCACGGAGCGAGAGGGACAAACCTGCTGAAAGTCAGCAGTCAAGGTTAAAGGGTCTCTGCTGGAGCCAGAGCATGAAAAACCTCACACCCAGTGTTGACTTGATATCTGCCTCTCAGATCTCCACTAAAGCCTGGTCTCAGTCAATCTCAGCTTTCCCACACAAACATGAAAGCGGTTCTTTTTTCCCTATGTTTTTATGTGATCCGTTGTGAAACGCTAGCATGGTCACAAAATTAAAGGGGCTGAACTTATGCAAAAAAAACGTGATCTGTGAGTTTTCCACGCGGTAAGTGGAGTTCCTCATAGTCCTGGTCTGCGCTGGTTTTACAAGGGTCTTCACTGCAGCCAGGCACCTGTCGCCTGCATTCACAAATTGGCCTGTTTGGTGCTGGACTCCTCTTCCTATCTCATCCCACTGGGCTAGATCCCTCCAGCTGACACCTGAATGCCTCATGAAGCCTCTTTTCCTTTCCCATGCCCCCCACCACAGTTGAGCAGGGGGGGGGGGTTACTTTGAGGGGGGGGGTGAAGTGAATGAAAGTGAATGAGTGACATGTTGTTGCCCTGCAGTCGAGAGGCTTCAAAGCTCCAACGGCTTTCAGCACGGCCGCTGAGTGGCCAGTAAGTCAACACTGTGGTTGTGCAGCGTTGTTGTGAATGTGTTCATCAATGTAAAGTGATTCACGTTTCTGATGACGCACATAGCAAGGACAGATTTTAGCCACGAATCAGACTGATGCCTGCTTTAAGGCCCTGGTACTAGGCTGCACAGCATGTGCGGAAGTGTGCAACCCAGACTGAATTACCGCCCCATCGGTAGGAAGTAGTAGTCGCCAAGGATAATCATCCAAGCCTCGATATGGCGACCCTCGAATCAGCTGACACCCCGACTCCCCTGCCCGGTGGGAGCTGTAGCATTTTTCTCTTCTTCTTTGGTAGGAATGCGTCCTATTCCCTGCGTCCAGACTTGTACCACCACCCGACGGTGAAGTGAGATACTTACAGGACCCTGACGCGCGAGTATACCACGGTCCTTTGCAGCTTTATTTTGCCCTTAGGCAGCATTTTCCCGCTGTGCATTTAAGTAAATTGCACCAAAGTCCATGGAGAACCTGCTCATTCTGTGTTACTTAGGTGAATCTGAACAATTTCAGTGTTTCAAACACTTGATTTAGAAAAGGCACGCAGCACATCTGAATGTTTTGACGCATGCAGCAGTGGCTCAACATCTCCTGTGTGCGCCGCGGTGTGAAATGACTGATGACTGTGGTTAGAAGGTGGTGACGTGCACTCATTATGCAATAAGCTGCAGGCTTGGGTACATCCAACATAAATACACAAACAAGATTGATAGCAAGATGCAGAATACATCATGTGCAGTTATGGAAATGTCTAGTGTAAAAAAAAGGAGAAAAACATTAGCAGAACGAAGCAAATCACAGATTAACTTCAGACCCTCAATGCAAAATAAATGATAACACAACACCGCTCAGCGTGGTAGGAAACAGTGGGAAACTGCAGTGCCATTAATCACTCTAGATTTGACAAGCATTTTGTACGTGGGAGCTCCATTATGACTTTTCTTCTTCGAGGGCTGTTACGCTAATGATCCTTCGGGGACAGCGGAGGTTTTGGGATCGCTGGTGCTCTCATCACCCCGCAGTAAACCTCTCGGCCCGCTCGCTGCTCCGCTCTGTGAGTGATTGTATTTACAGCTGCTCCCAGCGCACAGGCTCTCACCTCCTCTCCCCGAAATAAGAGGAGACATCGGCAGAACAATGAACATGACTGAGGTTTCCACTAATTCACTTGATATTTTTCCTTTCACCACACCATTGGGAGAGGGAGCAGAGGTGAGGGGGGGGTGGGGGGTGGAGGGGTGGTCACCCTTTTTCTACTTATGCCTTATTGGTGCATGGGGTGAATTGCTTCACTTAGGGGAACCTGCTACGCTCACACAGTCACTTTGTATATGAATGTGTTTTGGTATAAATCGTGTTGTGTGTTTCTCTAAAGTGGCTTTTTCTTTCTTTCTGTGTGTGTGTGTGTGTGTGTGTGTGTGTGTGTGCATATTATTGTGTGTATCCATCTGGGCTGCTATTGCTCACTTACTGGGAGGGAAGTGTGTGAGGAAGTTTCAGTCACACTTACACAGAGCTGCTGCTGCTGCTGCTGCTGCCGCACACCAGGGAGTGAGATATCAGAGCAAAGTGTTGGTGATTACAATTCAGATTCACTGGTCTAGACTCTTAGTTTCTTCTGTTAAAAACCACTGACGATAATAAAATAAAAGTCTGAACACTGACATCTTTAAAACTGAGGCTCCACTTTGACAAAAATCAATATATCCCCCTCTATTTCAAAGCTTCTCCTTTAAAACACAGAGAGAGGTTGTCTGTAATGGAATTTTGTCTGTGATTCTGTGATTCACTTACTGGACATCTGGCTATTACTTATTGTGAAGACTGTACTGTGTATAAAAATTAACTGACGATATGCATGTCTTTTCCTGGTAGGCTGTCAATCAAAAGGCAGATCTGTTCTACAGTGCACTGCTCCAATTGTGTCTCCTGATAACGCTTGAATTTAAACACCTATAGTTATTTGTCGCGTTATTAGTGTTGCATTACTAATTTTAGGCAAACACAACACAAAAACCTGTGAAACAAGTGAGAGGAATATCACATATTATTCCCACTGAGGCAGAAAGTAGAGGTCCTCAGACTTCTCCAGCTGTTTTTTTTGTTATGTCATGACACATTATTGAGACAAACTTATACCAAGGACAGAGATAAAAAAAAGTGAAGTTCAAACGTAAACACACTGCACCCCTGATGGCTTTATACCTTGTTTGTCTTTAATATGAGAATATAACATTTTACGTTCCCACTCGTAATTCGTGGAACAGCTGTGGAGTCATGGTGTCACTGGTACGAGTAAATAAAACAGGTCATAAAATGAATGATTGTGTTTCCATCGAGTGTTCGGATCCTGATCCTGATTGAAGCCCAGTCCCGGCCCACCTGCTCTCCTCGTCTCAGTCACGCTCTGTAAAACGGATCCATTCACTGACCACAACAACGACGCAAGTGTCTCCTCCTGACTTTTCAGTTTGAAGACGGTGTGGGATTTTTTATTTTTTTTTTTTTATGTTAAGGTCACAAAAGGCGCATGGATGTGGACAATCCACTGAGGGACACATCCACCTTTGTAGCCCAGAAGATAAACACTCACTGTCGTGGCTGTTAACGCAGCACAAATATCAACAGTGAGCTCGCGACGTGTAGACAAACGAGTCTGGTGTGTTCAGAGTGCACCTGTGTGGAGGAATAGGACTTTTAACTGCTTTTGTGGCCCCTGTTCGCAATATTTACCTTGTGCGGTGAATAAACAACAATCCCCCTTATTATGAAACACACCCTGCTTTTGTTCGGGCCTCAGCTTAACCACAGAAATGCTGTCGCTAAAGTCTGGAGTCTGGACATTAACTAAAACAAACATGAGAGGTGTGTGTGTGTGTCTGTGTGTGTGCTGATGTTTACAGGCAGACACTGGATCATAGTGGAAAATAGATCGTTTTATAATAACTGGTCTCAACTGCTTCTTCTATTGTTGCTTCATTTTGTGAGGACGTAAATATGTGTACACAGTCACATTATGGGGACTTGTCTTCCTTATGGGGACAAAAAGCAAGTCATTAGAGTAAGTGGCTAGGGTTAGTGTGTGTGTGTGTGTTACACATTTCTCTACATGTGTTGTGGAGTGTTTTAATAATTAAATTTAAATAATAAATAATTTAAGTTCCCTGATTTTTTTTTTCTTAAATGTGAATATTTTCTGGTTCCATTGCTCCATTTGACAAAGAAATCGTTAAAACTGAAAAAAGAGACAAGAGAACGCCATCATTTCGAGGTTCGGGAAACCCCGATCAACATTTTTCAACATAATCTGACATTTTATGGACCAAACAAATCATTAGTTGCAGCCCTAAATCATTTATGAACATATAGCAGAGAAGGAAGGAAGAGGCATGATGAGCCACATTTCTTCACAGATTTCTTGGGATAGTTTAGGGTGTTTTAAAGTGTGGTTGTATGAGGTTCTGTGTGTTTGTGTCACAAAATCACATATTTGAAATTCATGATGGTAGCACCATTGGTTGATCAACTCCTGTGTGGCATGACGATGGATCGCTGATTTCACTCCTTATGTTTACTGGAAACAAGATGGAAAATTGCCACGCCTCAATAAAAAGGGACTCATGGTTGTTTTCTGATTTCAAACTCTCTATCTGTCACTCAGGGTCTTAGTGAGCACAAAAGTTGTGAGATACCTGGGTTGACATTGGGACAAAGCTCTGCTGTGCCCTCAGGACACACGTGTAATGACGGCAGTGGCAAGAAACACACAGTGTCTCATATAACGTTCTGCCGATAACAAAAAGCAAAAATCCAAGGATTAGTTGGAGACTTGGAGGGAGGGAGCTGATGAGAGACGTTTTATTGTGTGTGGTGTGTTTGAGCAGTCATCTAGACTAGAAAAGGGCTATAGACTGCGGTCTGAGATCAGCTCCAGCAGAGCTGCGATGTTGTTTTCATGCGATCAACATGCAACTCATGTTCCGGCACTTAATGTGTAAAGGCTTTGTTGGTGATTTTCCTGTTTTGTTAGAAAGAAAAGAATTGACACAATGCAAGCGTGAGCAGAAAACGATGGACTCTTTCCTTCCCTGAATGCCTGAGCTTTGAAGAAGAAATGTTTTCTCAGCTGTATCTACCAATACATGTCCTTACAAATGGATGTGTGGACAAGCGGCTGCTTGTTGTTCCTTCATTCATTCATTCATTCTTTCCCCCTCTCTCTCCTCTAGAGCTGCGTCTATGGCGAGAACAGGACGTCCATCCAGTGCACCACGCCCTCGCTGGCCAAATTGGCCCTGCAGCCGCCGGTGGTCACCAAGGTGGCGTTTGTCCTGGACGGCTACTCCACAGATCAGTGGGACCTGATCTATGTGGAAGACCCGCTTTTCCAGGACCCCAAGCTCACATCCAAGGATAACAAGAGCATAGTCGAGCTAAAGGTAAACCTCAAGTTCACAATGAACCACTTTCAGAGTTGTAAAGTTGCTGTATTTGAGTCTTAAAGGAATGCTTCAGGTGTTTGGAAGTTCAGTTCTATGAAGTTCTAATGATGTGTGAAAGCAGAAGCTTTTATTTTTGCTTGGTTTCATGTCTACAGGTCAACCATTGAACTTTTATTGTTGCACTGTGGTCTGTGATCTCTGTTACATTGTTAGATGTTGTATTTCTCCGGTGTGGGTGTCACCCTCGGTCACCTCGTCCTGGTCTCTGATTGGCTCGGCTTGGCCCGGAGTTGCCGCAGACAGAGATCAAATGTCCAGCATGGAGGATCATGGGCCATAGGCTGCAATTTGCAACTGGAAAATTTGGGGGCTGGAAATCATGTAGCGTGAACTGGACTTACAACAACACCGTCACTGTTCTCAAAGGTGTCATGACAGGTGGCTGTTGACAGTTTGTCCTTTTCATTCACTACAGTGTCAGAGAAACAGCAAAGGTCAGAGGTAAGATGTGTGCTGCAGGGCAGAGACAGGTGCACAGACGGAGAAACACTAACACCAGCATTAGGTTGTTAAGGAATCACACGGTAAGTCCCATGCAGGAATTATGGCGCCTTCAAAATGGGACTTGTGAATTTGAGCTAAAATGCACATTTTCTCTATGGACTCTGGTGCGAGAGAGTGAGCAGTTTACGAAACTTAAAAAATAAAGCAGCAGAAGTAAAAGTGTAAGTGATTATAGACAGTGGTACATTTTAGGAAGTCGTTTACAAAAATGTAAAAAGTTAACAATCTCAAAACAGAAATACTGATCCTCTGCTAATATATATACAGGTTTGCAGAGTGTAAAAGTCGAGTGTGTGTAGTACGATCTACACGGTCTACATGCAGGACTGGATAATAATAGTCATTTCATTATTGTTTATTGTGTATAGTCACCTGAAACTAAACACTGGCTCTGTAGAACATCTCAAGTGTTTATGACACCTGAACGCCACCATAGGTTCTTCTACACTTTCGCTTTGTTTTGCTTGGCAAGCACCGACCAATATCAAATCTCATTATGTAAATATTCCCGCACCAGTTAATCAAAATATAAATGATGATTGATAAATGAGACGACTACTAACTTGATTTTCAACATCAGCAAACATTTTCTTCAGGGCTTAATGGGCTCAGTTGCCAGATTCTGGTCTTCTTCAACAGCTCACCATGTCAATTTTGTCAATTATGGTACCACTTAGAGGGAAATAGAGGGAAAGCAGGGCACATATGAGTGGACACCAGGGCAGTGCTATCCAGGTGCCTGGCAGGCGACGTCTGGTTTCAAAATCGAGAATCTCAAGGCTTCAAAAGGGGATTTCATTTCGCCGTGTCCATAAAGGTTAAGGACATCACGCTGCAGACAGACAAAGCTTCTAATCTTTGAGTCAAAAGACTCACTTGAAAGCCGAGGTGTGGTTGCAGAGCTGAACTTATACTGTAACGACGCAGGTTGATGTTGTTTCTGCCGATCGCAGCCTCCCACACATTCACACCTGCAGCCATACATGGCGCAGGTCAAGTTGGGAAGGAAACAATACTGAAAGAAAAACAGGAAGCAGAGTCTGTTCCCCATTGTTTACACACCCAGCCTGACCCCCCCTCACGGCTCTGCCTCTCTGTGTATTCTCTCTGTTGAATTGTATTGTTCGAGCTGCCAGGGTCAAAGCTCTTGACATATTAATGCTGCTTTTCAAACAAGCCACCACGGTCCCCAGAGTGCGGTCTGAGAACACAATGAAATGCATTTTTCTCCTC
Organism: Solea senegalensis; assembly: GCF_019176455.1. NCBI lineage: Eukaryota > Metazoa > Chordata > Actinopteri > Pleuronectiformes > Soleidae > Solea > Solea senegalensis. Next base: position 5,875,544 of record NC_058030.1, on the reverse strand, counting down.
TTGTCTTTCCTTCATTTTTTTTTTTGTTTGACTGCAGCTCGACGGTTCATGGCAGCTGTGCTGAAACCTCTCATAGGGGATCATTTTTTTTCCCTACTTCTTCTTCTCCTCTCTCTCTCTTTTCCCAGACATGACCTTGGCCCTGATGCTAAATCCACCTCCAACCCCGCCCCCCACTTCATCCCTCCCTTCAGTCCAGACAAACCCCCAGCTTTTACCCACGGGGGACGGTACCAGGCATCATACCAAAGCAGGACACATTTAATGCCATCTGATAACCCTGTTCTGCACTGGCCTCTAGCAAAGGGCAAACACTGGGCTCATTTAGTGCCATCTGATAGCTGCGGCCCCAAAATGGCATCCAATAAATAGGAATATTTCACTCTGACTTTACAAATCCGCACCCGAATGAACCAAGCTGTTGATGATGGCCGGTCGCCAGACTCTTATCTCTGTCGATCAATTTATGGGAGCGTGAGAAGCGTCTCACTTGCAATTATCGTGGTGGCAGTTTATTTAGATTGACTGGTCGTGCTGTCACAGGCTGTTTAATAACTTGAATAACTCCCTCTCTGCAGTGTGTACAGCGCGATCGCACCGGCAGCCAGGGAAACACACAGAGCAAGGCTTGTTTTTGGTGTAGTTGTTACAAATGTGTTGTCTGTGTGTTTGGCATAAGTGCAAGCAAGGAGGGGAATTAGTGAGTTGTCTTGGTGTTGGTAAAAGTGCAGTGTGTGTGTGTGTGTGTGTGTGTGTGTGTGTTTGAGAAAGAGAGAGAGAGAGAGAGTGCAGGAACAGGTGTGAGCCTCCACTCTGTGTCAAATTGGTAAATCCCAAGCTGTCACGCAAGGAATGTGATCATTCTCTTTATTGCCTCCTGCTGCACTCAAACAAGTGTGTTTACGTGTGTGTGTGTGAGAGAGAGAGATCCTGAAATGACTAAGAAGAAAAGAGAAAGAAACAAGAGCGACTCTGAGAGAAGGCACATGAGCAGAACTGTTGTTTTGTTGCCGAAGATTCCCATCAAGCTCCGTGCTCTTAGTGACTCGGTCACACACTCGCGGTCACGTGTGCTTCCAGTCAGACGAGTTTGGTTGTTCTTCCCACCGAAGGGTCACCATGAGGGGCTTCGTCCAGGAGAAAGAACCTCAACATCAATGATAGATGCATCACATGTAATCACAGTGACTGAGGTTATTTCTTCAACACGCTGCTGTGCTTTGTTGGCATGCAGGATGCAGTTCAGACGACTGTAACAACTACACATGATTTTAGATTTGCCAGTGTCATTACATCTGGCATGAGTACTATTCCTCATGGGTTAAAAAATGCATACCATGCCATACTTGGTGGGAACACCCCATTAATAAAGTCATTTTTCAAGGTTTTACTTATCATAGTTGGTGGCTTTACCATTGGGTGACCATAGTGATAACTCTTCTTCTGCAGCTTCTAAGTTGATCTCACATACTTGTCTCCGTCCCCATCCCCAGGGAGATCGCATGGACAGGGAAGCGATGAAGTGTCAGGTGCTGACGGTGTCCAATCACAGCTGTGAGAGTCTGATTCTGGTGGGAAACACCCTGGAGTGCACCGTTCCCACTGAACTGCGCGCCACGACGGCAAAGGAGCTGCAGGTGGAGGTGAGAATCCTGCATTCAGAGCACTCAGAGTTCGATTGATTCAAGTGGATTTGTAGCATCGTCATGCACTTTGACGCAAACCTACAAATAGATGTGTAGATGGTGACACATATGAGCATAGTTATACATAGAGGGACTCCTCAGTAATAGCAACAGTGTCTCCACCTCTGCACACCTTCAGCACCTCCCTGTCACCTGCGCAACAGTCAGTCAATAAAAAGTTACTGTCTTTTATTAACACGGCCTTGTTGCCTAGAAAGACACCCAGTTCTCACAATTACACAACCACACCCCCCTAAGCACACACACACAAACACACACATTCTTACCTCCACTCAATAGCACATTGTTCCAGTTTCCCAGCGTATTAAAAGGAGAGAAAGAGCTTCAGTGTGTGTGTGTCTGAAGCAGTGTTTCTTTGACAGAGCAGGGTGTCGGTGAACTCACACATGATGTCCTGGAGGCATCAACTGAAATGATGCCTCCATGCGTGCATGTTGACCGGGGCTCGGTCACGTGTCACTGCACTGCATCGAGGATCTGTTGCTTTGCTGCCAGCTCGAGCTGAACAGAGCGCTCAGATAAGGCCGTTCTCGCTGACTGCAGACGTGAGCAAACTCTGGGTTTGAAGTCGGCCATGACTTCTCTGGGAACTTCCAAACTCCAGGCATGCCCTCCCCAAGTGTTAAAGTATGTGTGTGTGTGTCAGGACCAGTAGTCCTCATGGAGACCAAAACCTGGTCCTTATGAAGTAAAACCTCATTTCTGAGGAGCTGGTTATGTTTATGTTTATGTTTAGAGCTAAGGCATTCATGGTTAAGGTTAGGGATAAGGCTTTGGTTAGGCCGTCCAAATGAATGGAAGTCAGTGTGAGTCCTTCAGAGGATAGCTGCATGAACCTGTGTGTGTGTGTGTGTATGTGTGTATGTGTGTGTTTGTTGGTATGCAGTCCTTGACTCTACTTTGCTGCAAATGGAGTCTGGAAATCGGAGACAATGTAATTTCTTTCTTTTTTTAAAGTAGAAAATAAGTCTTCCAACATGTGAGAGTGTTTTGATCTCCATCCAATAGTAAGTAGATTTACTCATTAGTGTTCATTGTCTTTAATCCGGTCAACAGAGCTGTCTCACCCTGTCTCCCCATGCTCTCCCTCATTAAAAAATACTTTTTTACCAACTAAACGGACACTTAATTGCACAAATTACACATTTAAGTGGGTGGGTCTTGTAATGATGGTAATACACATGTAAAAGTTGTGCGATCACATACTGAGAAAGATTATCACCTTTAAAGAGCGGATCTGTTTGAGTGGATTAGACATGATGCTGTCAAATGAGTGGGTCGTTACAGCACGACAATGATCTGTGAAGCTGCTTCGACACAAACGAAAATTCCCATTTGTTTACTGGGCTCTCGAAGGGAATTTCACCAATAAAACCTATCATATCATATCACAGCATCTGCCTCTGAGGAGGGAGAGGCTGGCAAACCACACAGCAATAACATCACACACGGCGATGACAGAGCAGCCGTAAATTTGCAGAAACTAGTTACCGTACATTTGTCATGATAATCAGTCGCATATTTATGGGACTGAGTTTGACGTAGCTGTTTGACGCAGGTTGTAGTTGATTTATTTATACAACTTGACAATTGCTAGTTAATAAAAAAAGTGAGGAAGAAATGAACAACAAAGTCGCAGGATCATTTTGCCATCGGCAAAACACACGTCTGCAGCGTTCCGCCTCCCCTTTCTTAACGCAATCCCTTAGATAAAGAAAACGGCTAAGGAAGAATGTATTACACAGTGTGGTGAGTGAAGGGGCTCACCATCCAGCTGTCTTGTCACTTGAATATAAGTCGAGCCCACTCTGAAGGGAAGGGAACGTGGAGGAAATGCATGCCAGGTCGGGCGTTCATGAGAAATCACTGTGTTTGCTCTGCCAAAAAGACAGTAAAAAAATAGGTAAGATTAAAACACCACACTCAACCCCTCCTATCATTCATTCTTGGCATGCTCAAAACAGAAACCGCTTCTCCACCCGCTGTGTTTGTAAATCTACTATCATCACACGTGGTCTATTTTGACTCATTTTCACGTTGTCCTCACCAAAACACGAACATGTCATATTCAAGGATCGCATTTCAACACGTCACGGGTAAGCTACGTGATATCTGACGGCAAGAAACATCTCCAGTGAATATCAGGTTCTGTTGTCAGACAGGAGCACATGTTTGGGGGGACACACGTTGGACCGTAGCAGAGAGAATCACAGACTAGACAAAAAGCTAGCACATTACAGAGGGGTAAAAAAAAAAAAAAGTTAATAATCAAGTTATCATTAGGTAATTATTACTTAATGGTTGCATAACATTAGTACCTCATTCAATTTCAGTGGGTTATCGAAAAGTATTCTTGAACATGTAGGGAATTAAAGTGGAATATTCTGTATTGGGAAAACATTGACTGTCGGTCATATACAGTAGTCGTGATATAGGTGGTAATGTTAAAAATGACAGTTATCTTTTAAGACAATTGACTTGATTGACTTGAATGGCGAAAACGTAATAATTCTACATTGCCTGGCAGTTGTCGAGATGAGCGTATCGTCTGCATAGAAAAGCAGAATCATGATTAAAGGGGATCAGAACATTAAACCAAATTGCTTGTGTTATCACTCCATGGAATCAACATGAAAATATTGTATTTAATGTTTTTAATAGGCAGCCAATTTGCAATAGAAAGACAAAAAATAAAAATCGATTTAAGAGTGAATGTGATTGGTTGGTGGTTTGTTGCACATCATGTGCTGTTTGCGTTGCTCCCTTTAACAAGTTGGTGTAATTAAGAAAGAAAGAAAGAAAGAAAGAAGCTTAAAGGGGAGTTGAATAGGACTGATAATAATAATGTTCTATCAGATGGACTCATTTTGCAGATTAAGCCTGGGATTAGAGCTAATTCCATTGTGTTTGAAGTGGAGCAGGAGGATGAGGTGTTTTGATCTAATTGACCTCACTTGTCCCTGCAGTGTCACCGTGGTGCATCTTCACGTTGTGACGATAATCCTTTGATGATATGTTGTGTTGTGTAGTTAAATAAAAAAGTCTGTAAGAGTATTAAACGTCATCTCCTAGGTGGCAGACCTAAAAACATAAACTAATATACAAGTGATGTTAAGTATAAAGTGAGACGCTGAGCTTCGTCATCGTCATGTCGTCCTTGGAGACAATATCCAGTCTGAGAAAACAGACATTATCAGCTCCATCGCTGCTGACTTGTGAACGGCTCTTCAGAGGGGAAAGTGCTTATCTCTGGGAAGGGTCAGACAATATCCCTCAGCTCTATAAACACATTCATATATCTCCTCCAGACATGCACACGTTTACACGTGTATTCCTGTCTCTCTCTCACACACACACACACACACACACACTGTCCTGTCTGCAGCAGCAGTAGAAACCTAATTTCCACTAAACCTAATAACAGCAGAGGTAATATCACTGATGTAATCAGCCCCCAGAGTGTTTTCAAGAGGCTGTGTGTGTGTGTGTGTCTCTTTATTAGGTCGTAAGAACACATTTCACATAAAACCATTGTTTGTGAGGACATATTGCCTTTGAATTAAAACTTTGTTTTAGAGTTAGTTTAGGTCTATGAATTATTCTTGTGCAAGTCTTATTGTTCCCCTATCATTTTGCATTCACATGACATGGTCGGTACTTTATTGTCATTCCTACACAATGAAATTCTGTTTGGCAACAATAGCAGCATCTACTTAATACATAGCAGCATTGTAAGATAAAATAAATAAAACAATCCTCAACATAAAGCACTTTGAGGCAACAGGGATTGTTTGAGCGTTACAAATACTTTGACCTTTGACCTTGACCCTAAAGGTACAACTGTGTACCGTATTTTCTGGGAGTGGCCTCATGTGTGGCATTCTCTTTAAGTTTAAGAGCCGTACCTAGTCTTTATTTAGGAATAAGATGATGTCATTTTTATTCCTGTGCTCTGTTAATGTTATTCTTGAATGACTTTAATCCAATATCACAACATGAAATGTTAATGTTAATGTTAAATGGTTGACATTAAAGTCAAATGTAAGCAGGTGCATGACCTCTGGCCCCCCCTTCTTATTGGCTCAAACTCGTTCATTTACCCGTTTCAGTGGCGCCAGGCAGATTCCATCAGGACTCTGGGCACAGTGACTCTGGCACAGGAACAGGACTACACCGGTCTCATTGTGGGCTGCGTGTGTGTCAGCCTGCTGCTGCTGCTGCTGGGAACACTGCTGATGTGGAAGAGGAACAAACACATCGAAGGTGAGCACAGTGGAGGGGAATAAAGGCTGGATCGGCTCGGCTCAGTTCAAACGTCCTAGCACCATAACCCTTTAATTAGATAATAGGAGTAGTTACATTAATTAGACAGTGATTATGTTAATCACACCCTCCGTGTTTTAATCCGAGGTATTTTTAGATAGCAACGACCCATAATGTATCAGGAAGTCATTATTTGATGTTTTGAATATTGAAGTGCTTTTAACATATCAAACTGTGTACAAAGTGGAGTGGATATGACAAAGCAGTTTTACATACTGTACAATGCAGTGTGTGCAACCCCTTATCTCCAATGAAGGACAATCTTATCGCTTCAGTATACCAAGATTCCAACTTTGTGGCAACAGTTTGACGAAGACCCTTTTCTATTCCAACAAGAACCTTGACTCACTCTTTCAACTGATGTCCTTCCTTTCTCACCCCTCTTCCTCTTTCCCTCCCTCTGTCTCTAGATTTGTCTGAGGTGTGGTATGATGGCCGGGGTCACATCCAGCATCTGGACAGGCTGGCGAACGCGAGGAGCGTCAGCCCCACTAATGAAATGGTCTCCCACGAGTCAGTCGACTACAGAACCACCCTGCTGGAGGGTACGTTAACCACATAAGCCCCTCTCCACCTCCACCTCACATCTCCTCTTTTCTCTTTTTTGAATCATCGTCACGTTTTCAGACATAAACTCTGGGCACTGTCAAAGTTTATGTCTGCAGATGTGGTGTCTGCATATTTTCCCGGGGTTTGATTTTTCACACGTGACAAGCGCAGCAGGACATTGTCTGGGTGTGACTTACTTCCACAACAATACAGGCCCGGCTGCAGCGTATAGAGGAAGCAGGACACACAACAATTCACTTGCTTTGGATCCCCCCTGACGTTTCTCCTGCCGGAAACTTTACTCAGGAACAGGCAGGAGAATCTTCAGAGAATTTCCAGAACAACATTTGCCAACGTTTGCTCGACAGCAGCAGCTACAGTGTCCATTAACGTTCATGTATTTGTGTAGAATACATCTCTAAGAACATTATCATCATACTGACGCATACGTCATGGTACAGACTCATCTAAAAATGTGCCTGCCGTTCCTGGAATTGTGGTACTTGTGAATCATGAAGGCTAAAAAAAACTTAATAAAGCCAAAGAATTATTCATTATTACTAGTTATTTCATTAACTGAAACTCAGTGAAAGTCTACATTTATATTATATAATTCAAAATGTCCTTTTGGTAAGAAAAGGTTTTGATTTTGATGAATAATTAATTCCAGCTCATGCAACTCTCAGGGTATATTTTATGTTATTTTGCCGTTTTTACTCAACTATTTAGGCAAATCCTGTAAATGTTAATGCAGTCTGACGTAATCTGAGTCCCCTGTACGTCTGGTTCTCTCCGAGCTTGGACCCTAAAGGTATCAGGGGGAGGGGATTTGTGCTATGATCCTGACAAGAAAAAAGGGCAAAGCAATTTTCTTGCTGTTTTAAAGATCCCAAATGTGAGAGGGTTTGTAATGGACTATCACTTGTCCTCAGGGAGAGTCAGCAGTTGTACGTCTCCACTCTCTGTGGTCTGGTTCTGGCTCTTAAGATTAAATTTGTATACGTTTGCTCGTGCTTTCCATGCTTTGTGTTGTCGTGCCACTCTCAGCATCAGATGAGAAATCTGAAACCTTGTTTTTACAGCCTCCATCATAGTGTCCAGTTGCCCTCTGCCTTTGTAGCTGAAACCTTGACCCCCCTGTGGAAGCCTCGCTGATACACTGTCACTGACCTTTGCTCCCCTCCTCCATCTCCCTCACCTCTCCAGATCAGGGCACAGACAGGCCCGAGACGTGTCGGGCAGCCGCTCCCATCTATGGAGGCAACGGGGAGCTGATGTCGCCCAGACTGGGGGCGATGGGGGGAGGGATGGGTCTTGGGATGGACGGCGACCTGGTGTCACCTCTGCTGATGGCCCCGGTCCACATAGATCCGTCCTGTCTCCACCCAGATTTGCTGACGGAGGTGCAGCACGTGGTGATCGCCAGGGAACAGCTGCTGCTTCACCTCAACCAAATCATCGGCAGAGGTCAGTCTCAGAAATTCTCTTCAAATAACTCTCTGTAAAACATTACTGGCTCTGTGGTGGTAATATAAAAAACTCTATATCTATGTACGACATATTATTCTATCGAGTTATTCTAAATGGTATAATTTTAAGAGAAGCTACCAGCTGTTAATTAAGCAGACATGTATTGACTTGGAGACATTATTTATGAAATGCTATGTGCTGAGGGTTTTAAAGCACATGTGCATAACTGTGCAGTCATTAATCTGGCTGCCAGTGCAGGAATGATTCATGACGGTGATCGATTGACTGTGAGGCTCAGTATTCTGCCATTACAAGTATGGTGAAACTGATTTGTTTTTTGTTTTTTTAATGCCACAGCTACAAATGGATGAACCCAATTGTTATTATAAACAGATATATTCTAACATCCACAGATATAATATGATAATACACAACAAAGACCAGGAAAACCCTCGTACGAAAGATTTATTGGTCCAATATGTACCATCACATGTCCTCTCTGTGAGTCGTTATTGAGCTTCTGTTTTGGTTGTGCGGTCCACAATGCTTAACCTTGTGTTTGAACATTGTCTCGTCATATCCGTGTCTTTTTCCGAAAGCTCGGGATGTCCCGTACGTGACTTCCCATGTCAACAAGTGTTCAACTCCGGTTTGAACGCAGAAGATTTTAGAAAGTCGATCAAAGCCGACTCCGACTCTCAGGATTTACTTCCAAAGAAAGCTCGTTCTTTGGCTAAAAGGGCTTCAGATAGAGAGAGAGCGATACCATCAGGGTTGATATTGATTCAGCTATAACTAGCCTTTTTCCCTCGTTGCATACATCAAACGATGTTTCTGTTTTCATTTGTTAATCAGCAAGAATAGTTCTTCTGTTCAGTCTGACATGTGTGCACTACTGCAGTGACTCGTGTTGTTCATGTATGACTCATTGGCATAAAAGCATAAATTGGTCAAACACTTTAAATTCAGATCACAGCAGCCTCTTCTGCACACATACATTCCATCCTGCATTCCATCCACGGTCCATTTACGTCGCAACCGGCATCTTAAATGTGCATATTTCGTTGGCCGTAGTGGCTAAATAGGGTTAGGTAACGCGACATCGTGTTTCCTCACAAATAATAAATTCTGGCGGGAAGCGTGTAATCGAAGTGAACATATACTTTGGTCCAGAGTGCCCAGATTTAATTTAGGATTTATGTAAAGCCACGCAAAAGCTTAAGTCGACCACAAGCGGCTTAATTGCGTGCTTTATCAAAAAGCGTAAGCCTGACATGCACACTCACAAAATCGCCTCATATAGTGGCTTTTAAAAAAAAAAAAGGACTTTCAGACCTACAGATCAAATTCAACATCAAGAGGAGAAAGACCCCCAAACCCCCTCCATGTGTCAGAAAACAGCCCTCTGCCCCCTCAGCTGAATTATCCCCCGAAGAAAAGAGCCTGGATTTTTTTTAAAGCGGCGTAGGATGATTTGTTCACAGCTAGTATTCCCAGGGTCCATTGTTGGGAGCCGTAATCCAACACTCTCAGCCATCTGCAAAGACGTGATAGGAGAACGCCGCGCTCATTTCACTCCACCTCTCCCAGTCTGGGGCAAGACCTAATGTCTTAAGGAAGAGATATAATTCAATAAAATGCACAATAACTCAGTGACGTTTGGCATAGGTTATTAGCTTGTGTGGGGTATTAATGAATAAAGCCTCGTACTGGGTTACTTGAGGGGGCAGATTTAGTGTGAGGGCGATGGTAACTTTAGAGATTCAGAATCAGCTCTTAAAACGGCCAGCAAAACAACCCACAGGGGGGTTCAGATGTGCTTGTTTTCAAGCCATCGTGTTCCAATGCATATATAAGCTGCATGCACAATAGAGATTATCTGGCGATTTCTGTAATTGCTGTGGTCACGGAGCCAAAATCCCAAAAACATGCATCTCTGTGAGCTGAGTGGTTCATTCACATGGTGCCATACGGTCGTGTGTGCACTATATGGACAAAGGTATTTGGCCACACCTGTTAAGTATTCAATTCAGGTGTTTCAATCAGGCTTCAGGCTTGAGGCCCCTTTATCTCCAATGAAGGGCAACATTGACGTTTCAGCATACCAAGACATTTTGGACAATGCTATGCTTCCGACTTTGTGGCAAACGTTTGAGGAGGGACCTTTTCAATCCAACATGACTATAAAGACATGGCTTGATGAGTTTGGTGTGGAAGATGGCACAGATCCCTGACCTCAACCCCGTCAAGCACCTTTGGGATGAACTGGAACAGAGATTGTGAGCACACATCGGTGCCTGAGCGTCATAAATGCTCTACAGAATGAAATGAATGGGCACAAATTCACATAGAACCACTTCAGAATCCAAGAAGAGTTTCTAAAGCCTGTGACATTGCTTTTAAAATGGAGTGAACAACACAGGTGTAACATGATAACAGTGTTTTCATCACAAGTGAATGTATGCAGTTGTTTTATTAGACTTTATTGATTTATTTGACAGGGATGGGTGCTTTTTTAATAAAATGTAACTGATATCCTGTGTATCGGTGCCTTAGATTTAGCTCTTTCGCTCTAGGGTATTTGCGGTCCAGCCAGTGCTCAAGCAAAACAAGTAGAGAGACTATAAACATAACAATGACTAATAATTACAATTAAAAGTGTTCGCCTGTTTGTTTGTGTTCGTATTATTTTTATACAGTTTTATACACCGTTTATTAAACGAAAATTTGTACGAAAAACAAACAAAAATTGTCGGGAAAAGCAAAAAGGGTGTTGGTCACAATTGTGACTCACACAAATTGCGTAGCGGCAGTGTGTGACATAACACTGGGTTGATGGGGTGGGAGTCTTTTCCCAGATCATTACTGACTGCTTCACAATGCTCGGGCAGGTAACATCAACAAAACATGTAATGCTTAAACAAACAGAAATCCTCTCTGGTTACCATCCTGACATGCTAAATGATTCTTGGCCACCTTACAGTGCATGGTCCTGGCTCACAGTGTTCACCTGATTGTTGTCAGAGGAGAGAAGTGCTGCATCTCATATGTCACGGTCTAAGAAACACTTGGCTTGTCTCGAGTCGAGGTGGAGAAATGTTGTTTGGGAGATCTTTACAGGTTTGAACATGAGCTTTTGTATTCACACTGACGAATTCTGAATTTAATACCGTATGTCGTGTTGTAACTTGCAGGTCACTTCGGTTGTGTTTTCCACGGAACGCTGCTGGAGTCGGACGGGCAGAAGCAGCACTGTGCCGTCAAGTCTCTGAACCGTGAGTACAAATCCCTTACAATGAACAACAACTCAACAGTTCTCTTCAAGAAAACAACCTTTAAGAACCATGTAGCAGAATCAGAATTTGACCTTTTCTCATGGGCACCTGGGTACGCGATTCTACATGAACTTGGATTCTCCATTCTCGAGTCCTGTAGTCATCCACATATCAATGTGTCTGGTTTTTACATATTGTAATAAAGATGACCAGTCATCACGACATGGAATGACAGGATTGTGTACCCGTCATACGGATCATGTGCACCCACGATAGCCAGATGTTAGTCATGGAAAAATGGCAACGACTTGTTTAACATGATGTTTAGAAACTTAAAAGATGTGTTACTATCTTGTCATAAGATGATGGTTTACAAAGCACAAATATTCCCCTTATCTATAGGCACATCAAAGAGGAGTTAACGTAAAGCAGAACTTTGCAGAAAGTCTGGTTTCTCTACAGAGCGCCCCCTATAGTTTTGGAGTACAACACCACCGTAAACATCCATCCATTGTCTCGTTCTTTGTCCTCACTGTTGTAAAAACTCACCCCTGAAGCTCCCCCCTCTCCTGGCCATGTGCATTTGTTTTTGAACACAAGCCATGGAGGTCGGCATACATGTTTTTGGAAAGGCAATTTGTGTCTCGTGACCCAAGACTTCGCGAGATCTGAGGACTCTGGGTCAGCAGCCTGGTTATCCACTATCAGACAAATCCCAATCTCCACACAAGAGATTGAACCATCCCAATGACTCCAAAGCTGTTAAATCCGGCATTAAACTCCCTCACAATGTCCCGCAAACATGAGCTCAATGCAGATTCACATACAGCCATAAATATTACATCCTACATCTGCTTATATCGCAATGGCCAACTTATTGGATGATATCATGATGCTCCAATAATAGCATTAAGGATCTCATCTCATCAGAGTTAGGACAGTGGTGATGAATGAGTGTCTGACGGTGAGGACGGCATTAGGGCCCCGTCTAATCGTGTAACCTGTCAGTTGGAGCAGGAGAGATTGATGTTGGAACCATGTGGAGGAAAGACCCACGCGCTCACACGGAACCTCCATCCACAGTGGGATGGGATGAGCTCTGCCTTTCGGGGCTTGAGTCCTCTGGGATTTGCTTTTTTATTAAGTTCAGTGAATTCCCCAGGCGTATATCGTATTTGCGTTTATTGTATTTGTATTTGTTTTTGGTTTTATTTGAGACCATGCGTCGTTTCAACTAGTTGAAAGGGAAAACGACACATTCTGTACCTCCAGAATGAAATAAGATATATATGTACATATATATATATATATATATATATGTACATATATATATATATTCTCCCCACACAATAACCTAATTTGCTTCCCTAACCTAAAAAACAGAGGCTCTAAAAACCAAATCCATCTGTCTTTGGGCTCTGGTCTCTGGTTTGAGGGCCAAAACGCCTGGTTTCTGTAGACCTTAAAGAGCCTCCATCTCTAAACAGATTACAGCAGAGTCAGCGGGGCTAAAGTGCAGGACATCACAGGCAGGGATGCAATTGGCAAATGGGAATTTGACATGACTCAAGTCTGTGTGAGAGTATTCAGGGAGGGCATCATTCTGATTCCCCAAAGGAATATGAGGAATGACCTTCTCTGTGATGTCAGGAGAGCAGACATCCAATCATCCTTCCTGACCTTTACTTACCCTAGAATCTTGACCCTGGGTGTAAAACTTATTTATAATTTGCATAGTAAGACTGAGACTTTACAGCATTGTGTGATGGCCTTTTCCTTTCTTTTCACCTTCCAAGGCATCACAGATCTTGAAGAGGTGTCCCAGTTCTTGAAGGAGGGCATAATCATGAAGGACTTCAGCCACCCCAACGTGCTCTCTCTGCTGGGCATCTGTCTGCCACCTGAGGGTTCGCCACTCGTGGTCCTGCCCTACATGAAGCACGGCGACCTGCGCAACTTCATCCGCGACGAGTCCCACGTAAGGACGCGAGTACATGCAGGCGAGCCCCACGAGTTAAAAACAGAGTCAGCTGATAGTTCTGTTGTTTTGTCCAGAACCCGACCGTGAAGGACCTGATGGGCTTCGGGCTGCAGGTGGCCAGAGGGATGGAGTATCTGGCCAGCAAGAAGTTTGTCCACCGGGACCTCGCCGCCAGAAACTGCATGTGAGTTCACATCCATTGACATTGTATGTAATCTCATAAGAGAAGACAGAGAAGAGAATAAGGAATGAGCTGTTGTTTGTCCTGACAGGCTGGACGAGAGCTACACAGTGAAGGTGGCGGACTTCGGCCTGGCCAGGGACGTTTATGATAAAGAGTATTACAGCGTCCACAACAAGAGCGGAGTCAAGCTGCCGGTCAAATGGATGGCGCTGGAGAGTCTGCAGACGCACAAGTTCACCACCAAGTCCGACGTGGTGAGGACGCAGTCACACTTTCCTTTTTATCATGTCATCATTTTATTTAAATGACCTCATAAAAGTTAAGGTTTTTAAGCGATAATAGGAGACTAATACTGGTTTTCCCTTAGTGGTCATTTGGCGTGTTGCTATGGGAACTGATGACCCGCGGTGCCCCGCCCTACTCTGATGTGAACTCCTTCGACATCACGGTATTCCTCCTGCAGGGGAGGAGACTCCTGCAGCCCGAGTTCTGCCCCGATGCCCTGTGAGTGTGCACACACACACACACACACACACACACAGACACACATGCATGAGTATGGAATCAGGAGAGAAAAAGCAGGTAGATGAAGGAGATGCTTAAGTTCTTCTGTTCAGTCATGAGACTCGGACTCTAAAACACGCGCTCAGAGCGTCTCAGTTCACTGCAGATGTGGGTCAAATAAAAAACACATTTCTTGCCCGCCCGCTGAACATTAAGTCATTTAAATGCAAATTCAATAAAATCCTGTAGAGGGTTTACGTTTTTGTTGCTAAGCACCTGTTGCTGTGGAGACTGTCGTACATATAACGTACATATAGGTCGTATGCAGGAATTACGACCTATATGTACGTTTTCAAAACATGCGCCCCTAGTGGTTGTATACATAACAGCAACCACTTCCGCCTTAGACCCGGTATCTGGAGCGCGGTCAACAATGGTTCAGTCCCTAACTATACCACCTTTTTAATATTTTTTTTAATTTTTACTACCTAACCCTGTCTTTTTTGCCCTAACCCTACCCTCAGTAACATCTGTGCATATTCGAGTTGGAAAATACTACCTTTACGTCGCATTCAGGGGTTTGAAAAAAAACGACCCACAGTCACGTTTTCAGAAAACGACCTGTAAGTACGTTTCAGTTGAGACAGGTTGTGCTGTGGCAGATCAGTGTTTTCTGCTGAGAAAGATCACACCAATCAGTCTCACCTTCTCTTTATGTCATGATCAGTATTTATCGCTCCCTGTCCATCATTTTTGTGTTTGTTGTTTTTGTGGCAGATCTTTTAATTAAGCTGTACGATTGTATTTATCGGGAGTAAATGAAATTGTTCATTGTTGTCTGCTTTCCATGGTATCCCTGATGAGACACATAGATAGACTACACAGAAAGCAGTGACAGGGTGCTGATACAAAGGCGTCTGTGTTGCCATTGGCACTGGATTACACGATGACTCAATACTTGTGAAATTGACTTTAATCTAATCTAAACGTACGATTGCATGTCCTGGGTTATTTAGTCTTTTTAATGTTGAATTATGATGACTTCAGGTGAGTGCTAACGCACAAAAAGCACCAGCAAAAATATGCTGTCATGTCAGTGTCAAGGTTTGGGTGCCCGGGGCGTGATTTTCTGTCAAAGTTTGTTTTCGCTTCTCGTTTTCTTTGGAAATGTTGTTATTAGAGATTGCAGGCAAAACCCACTGATTACAGCTGCACCAATAAATCCTACTGATGGATTATTCGTAGTACTTTTTGAACCTGCTGGTTGCACTTAACTGAACTTGTGGTCTGAAAGTTTGTTCCTGGATAATCCAGAGTCTTTTAGTTAGTCATTTATTCAGTCATTCTTTATTTTGAAGTTTCTCCTTGCGTGTACCTGTTGCTTCCTGTCCTGTGTTCCCTGTTGATTGTCTGCCCCGCCCCTAATGTGTTGCACCTGTGTCTTGTTAGTTTCACCTGTGTCTGATTGTACTAAAGCCTGGCCTGCACCACACAGTCAAGTCTGACTTGGTTTGACACCAAGACAGGACGACAGACGCAGCACAGACGCAGCACAGACGCAGCAGACTTTCTAACTGATATTTTTTAATGTTTTAATCCTGGACGATCTAGTCAAGACGCAGGACCACACACTTGGCCTTTAATTGAACGACGGCATCGTCAGTTCATAGCTGTTGTGTGTGCAATGTTTTGTGCTGAGAAAACACAAAAAAAAACTGTGGAACAAAAGTATGCAACATCCGTTTCCCGTCAACTCGCTCTCATTGGTCATTGCAGGTTTCTGCTCACGCCCCCAATCGCTGTTTAGTCGTCAAACATGTTTAGAGCTGAAACAATTTCTGAACCAAACGATTCCTCGATTAATCGAAAAAGTAATCAACAGATTAATCGATTATGAAAATAATAGTTAGTTGCAGCTCTAAACATGTTTAATACTTACAATTTGAAATCGGGAAGACTCTGATCCGTCCGATGACGTTAAAATTGTGTCTGGACACACTGCAGGATTGTCGGAAGAGCCAGATCGGAACCGAAATCTGGCCAATTATCGTCTCGTGTGGGGCAGACTTTTGTTTCTGTGCTTTGTTGGTTCATTTGTTTATGTCTTGACGTCTCGATCCCGTCTGTCGTCTGCTCCACTTTTTTACAACTCATGACACGCTCCCTGTGCTGAGAAGCAGCCAGTATAAGTCTATAGAACACGATCACCTCTTTATCTTGTCATTAGACTGTCTTTTCCACCACAAAAGTGAAGTCTTTGTAAACCCCTTACTGTCTGCACCAAAGTCCATAAAGAAAATCAGCAATTTGACATCACATCACATCACAGAGGAGTTGTTCTGCCTCTATTAGTTCGTTTAAATGTCCTGTTGTTTGAAATCCTTTCAAATCAACAGTAAACTAGCAGGTACTAAGTGAGCAGCTCACTAAAGAGACGCGAACGTTAGATTACAGTTGAATCACATGGCATGAGACAGTATGGATTTATCACTCCAGAGCACACGTCCACTCACTCACTGCTTAAATATGTGAAGTGTCTTTATTGTTTAATCTTCGACCCACATGTACTGTTAAATGAATACCAAGGGTGAGCTCATGCAGCACAGATAACATCCTAAGGTACGCCGTGTGTGCGTGAGTGTGTGTGTGTGTGTGTGTGTGTGGGGAGTGTTCAGGTGAGGGAGGTTGAGGCCCAAAGTTTCCGAGCTGTAAATTAAACAGAGACATCAGGAGGTGATGCACACTTGCAAACATTCCCACGATTCCTCACTCGTCAGAGTTCCCAGGGCGCTCGGTGATAGCAGTCACGGGCAGATATTATGGTATGTAGTATGGCATTTTAAACACTGATAGAGTCCGTGTCACACAGAGTTAATAATAATAATATTTAGCTTGTGTGGCATTTTTGGAATGAAAGCATTCTTTTAAGTTGATGGTTTTGACATCACCTCACATCACCAGATACCGGGCATGTGGTGCACTTTGTACGACAAAAAAAATAATGGTAACAGTTCATAAACATAAGTCCATTAGCTACCGCCTGTACTGGAATGTTTACATAAAGTGTCCTAACTCCTCCTCCTTTCCTCTCCTCTCCCCTCTTACAGCTACACAGTCATGGTCGAGTGCTGGCATCCAAATCCGGAGCGCCGGCCTTCCTTCTCCGAGCTGGTGTCGAGCATCTCCTCCATCTTCTCCAGCTTCAGTGGGGAGCACTACGTCCTGCTCAACACCACCTACGTCAACATCGACAAGATGAGCCCGTACCCCCCGCTCCTCGCGTCCTCGTCCACCACCGCTGCCGCGTCCCCTTCCTCCTGGTCCTCATCCGACCCCTGCACCTCCACGTCCCTGCCCTCCCGCTCCCAGTTCCTTTGCCACGTGGAGCGCGACTGCTGCACCTGAAGGAGACGTGGCAGCGGGACAAAGACTCGACGAGACGGACGAGAGCAGGCGATGAAGAACTACTGTATGTACTTGCCAAACACTGGACACTGTATGCTGAGGAAAAACAGGACTGTTTTTTGGAGCCTTGACTGTTCACTCAATGTATATAGACCCTCAACGACAGCAGCCTGGTAGGGCCGACCTCATCGACCGACCTGTCTGACCTTTTGTTGACCCCAGGGAGCAGGAGGCCAGCCCTCCTTTGTCTTCTGCGAGACAGTTACAGGACAAAAGGAACACCTTCTCAACAAGGTTCTACAGCGGATAAAAAAAAGCCATTGTGACAGAAGCACAATTCATCAAAAACACCCCCCAATAAAAACCCCAGTCCCAGTGACTGCTGTGCCCACGCTATGAGAGGATGCATTTCCTGCTCCTGTCACGGTGGTCTGTGCTTCGAACCTTTTCTTTCTCCTGTCTCTCTGAATGTGAATGTTCGACAAATGGCCGTGTACCGTGTCTTATGAACAACCCGCACCTCCGCACACGCTGTAAATCAGACTGGCGTGCCACCAGAGACAATGACGCCCCGGCCCGCCATGGATTCCCTGCTGCCTCGGGCCGCGTAAAAACCGAGGCACACAGGAAATGAATAATGACGGCAGGTAATTGGGAGGTGAGGAAGTGTGGGGGCGTAACATGGGACGTGTAAAGAAACTGCTGCCTGTGTGCAGGTCACTGGATGCTCTATTCGTATAATTATCTTATTTGGATAATTCTGTTTTTATTTTGTGCTTGATTAAAAAGAAAGAAATGCTCACCAAAAGCTGCAGTACGCAGGATCACTGGAGGAATAGCTGATCATTTAGTTTCAACCACAGGTTGTTCAAATATTACAGTACAGTAACAATATAATAATAGTATGGTAATACCATCTTATTTCAATTATAATAACTTGAATTGAGTTGCTGGAAGATAACAATGGAAAATGTGAGATGGGCATGAAATTCACCTTTATAACATGGTAATTACCAGTGATGTCAGGGGAGACTGTCCTCCAATAAAACGTACATATAGGAATTACGACCTATATTTACGTTTTCAAAACATGCAACAGCAACCACTTCCGCCTTAGACGCTGTATCTAGTGGCTTTGCCATTGTCGGCGGTCCCAAACTATACCACCTTTTTAATATTTTTTTTAATTTTTACTACCTAACCCTGTCTTTTTTGCCCTAACCCTACCCTCAGTAACATCTGTGCATATTCGAGTTGGAAAATACTACCTTTACGTCGCATTCAGGGGTTTGAAAAAAACGACCCACAGTCACGTTTTCAGAAAATGACCTATATGTACGTTTCAGTTGGAGGACAGGTTGTATCAGGGCATTATACTGATAAATTATTGATACATGATGTAAAAGATCCTGCTCACTGTATGTTTTAAAGGGCGTCTCATTTCCCTTTTGTATTTGTTCTCATTTTAAAATAGAAATATGGCTCCAGCTTTAAATTTTCGGGGGGGAAGACATGAAAGAATTAGAATCCTGATGTGGGCGATTTCTTGTTCTAGAGTTTCACGATTCCTAAAAAAAAGAGTTCCTTCATCAACGATGATAACGTTGAAAGTCAACATTTAAACACAAAGAGCTGAAACATATCACGACATGGAGTAGAGACGTTGACCTCCGAGGTTCCTTTTGTGGTCAGAACTAGGATGTTATATGCGAGCATCAGTGACGGCTGTCTTTCACTGTATCTTTATGACGCACGCGCTTTAAGACATTATGAAGGAATATTTTTTTGAATTCAAGGCCAAAACCAGGGTGTTTGCAAATGTTCATCCCATCACTACAACTTTTGAATCGTCAAAACATGTTCAATCTTTTTGAATTGTACACGTGATTACTGCCACTGCCATTCGCTTCTGATTTCTTTTTGGAGGAGGAGGTGAAATCAAATTTAAAGAATTGTACGAATGAAGAATGACTCAATAAATAGTTCTAATTACTCCACTGATGTACATATTAGTGTAGTAATCTACAGCTTGACATACAGTAAAATAATCAGAATTTGTAGTAAATGGGATAAAAATGCAGAACCCTGTCGAGGTCCGTGCCCCTTATTTTTCTTTGCTTTGTTGTTTTAGTTTTTAAATCTGAATGGCTGCTGATGTGACTGTGGCCATTGATGGACAGGTATGAATGTTTATGCTATGACAAGAAAAAGTGCTGTACTATATATTTTTGTATCAGTGACGATCCTCTTCCTTAAACCTGGTCCCAGTGGTGGGGACCGGTTGTGTGTAAAAAACGGCGATGAACAAAGCCACTCAATGAATCCTTTTTGTTCTCAAGACGAATCACTGCCATTTTGTAAATAAATCAGGGTGCATTGTGGGGGATCCGTGTGGGTTCGTCTGCAGCTTTTTCCCGCCAATCGATGTCGCATTTCCACGTAGCTTTTGGTCGCGACCGCTCGATCGCTGTGAACGACGTGAAACAAACGGCTTCTCTCCGCGACTCTGTGTTTAACACTGTCTGTTCTCTGTGTGTGTGTGTGTGTGTGTATATGTATATAAATAAATATATGTATGATTTGATGTCTATTAAAAAAAAAAACAACAACACACATCCTGAAGGTACATGTTCCTATGTAATGTCAAATGAACTGTGTCAGTGTAATAAAGCTATACTATCACACGCTGTTTCTGCACATCGCCGTTTCAGTCATGTTTCAGTAAACATTCAGTGAACAGACTTGTGCTAGTTGTAAAAATAAAAACTGCTCGTACGCTGATAGTACCTAAAACTAAAACGGATTTGGCTACTTAACGAAAGATTCATCGAATAAACTCCTTATTTCTGAGATATCTTAAAATGACATTAAAAAGTTCCATTTAAGTGACACAAATTGGCCAAACAAGGCAAGTCCACTGTCCCAGTGTGTTAAAAACACTGCTTTTCTCTATTGACTCGATTCAAGAGCGTCAGTGGTTTGGCAACTTCATTTTCCACTCACAAAATTCTGTCTAATGATGGAAAAAAAAGAAAAAAAAAGAAGCAGCGAACACATTAAGCTATCGTTAATGAGAAGGCCTAGATTTTATGAGCCCTTATATAACTGGCCAAAAAGAGTTTTTCCTTCTGTCCCCACTGGCAGCCATGTCTTCAGGGAGAGAGGCCTCGTTCAGACTGCTGCCTAAAATCTGATCAGGGTCACAATCTGATCTTCCTGACCAACTGTTCACATTATATTGCGAGTGATCTGCGTGTGTGTCCATATTGACACTGTCTCGTCTAGTTTTCCACCTGGATTTCTATAGTTATAGACCACGAAGTAGTCTAAACAAAATAAACAAAATAGACGAAGGAAATCTGTGGAAAATCTGATGTCTAAACTGTTGTCTTCCACTGTGTCAATCGTTTAAAGCAGAGATTTAAACGGATCTGTAAAAACCAGATCAGAATCACGTTCAAAATCACCTCCGTATGTGGTTTGAATCAGCTTTGGAAAAATGGGATCTCACATGTGTGTTTTTTAGCTCTCCAGACAAGCTCGATATAATCTGGATATGCTAAAATAAAATCAGATTTGGTGTCTCCTTGTCTGGTTCTCCATGCAGTGGTTGCTTCATACAACCACACCTTTTTAAAAAAACCTGAACTATCCCTTTAAAGAGTAAGATTTTTGGTTTTCAGGACAGTTTTGAGGGTTTACCAAAAACAAAAACCATGATATTGACACAAAGATGGACGTTTTACTGGCTCAACACCCTTCACAACATTTCAAAAACACAGTCGCCGTCTCTTTGTGCCTTTGTTCACAGACATTCAACCCCTTTCAACTTCTATTGGTTGGTGGTGACCTATGACCCCTCACCTCTAACTCCCCTCGCCTTGCCTCTGTCTGTCTGTCAGACTGAGCCGTGACCGTGGCCTCTTCCAGGACAGACTGTCCTTTCACGGTTGCTTGGCGACTCGGGAGTTTGGCAAAGTCACGCCATATATGGTCTCAGCACGTCACGTCAAGCAGACATGAGACATTTTACTACTAAGAAACATGTTGTTGTTATTACATAACCTTTTTCAGGGGTTTGGATTGAGGATCTTGTTAGTATGGCCTATATACTTCTTTTAACCTTTTATATTCTGGTGTTTTCTGACTTTTACATCTGAAATTGTCTCATGTCCCTAACAATTTATGTTATACTATATACTATTTATGCTGCTCTCTTGACCAGGACTCCCTGGAAGGAGGGATCTTGTATCTTTCATTGTTTCACACAGACAGAAAAACATGTAAAAAAGGATCTTTCCTGCACAATGTAGTTGATGTAGTCTTCATGTTTGTCATAATATGATTAAATTCTCACAGACTAAGGAGAAAAGTTATTACAGTTTGCACAAAAAGTTGCTACGTTATGTGTTGTTACTTTATGGCCCAGTTATTATGTTTTTAATTTTTTGTCATTGTTACATTATCAGCTCTCACATGCCAGGATGAATGGGAGGGTTGTGTCAGAAATCATGCACATAATCCGCTGTGACGACTCCCAAACAGGGAGAAATCACATGTAGCTGAAACTGCCTGTTCTCAGTCACTTAATCATTACATTACACGTCATTTAGCAGACACGTTTCATAATTTATTACTTGCTCGCAGGGTGTTGTCATAGAAACGTGATGTTTAATTCCTTATTTGGGTACTCCTCTTCATCAACGTTGAGGATTAAAGTATTAAAAATGTGTGTGTGTGTGTGTAAGTGTGAGAGAGAGACAGAGAAACAGCTGTAGTGGAATTTTCCAGCATATCATGGGAACATGGAGTTGATGTAGGTATATGCTGCATTGTCCTTGTACTGAAGCTTAAATGATCCAGTTCAAATCCATGTTAAGCCCCAGTGAACATGAGCACGGAGCACGTCTGTCTGTGCGTCTCGGCCTCGGCGTCCGCGTCCCTCCTGCCTCGACCAGCCTTGTCTTGTCTTTCATCCCCCGTCGCCGACTGTTCTCGTCGGAGCCTCAGTTTAACTCGGTGTTTTGACACTTATCAGCGTCAAATATGAGAAATCTCTACCGCCGTCGCTAACAACCGCAGTAATGACCATATTACCACTGTTATTACTGTCTTTGTGTGTGACCACATGTTCTCACATCACACATTCTATTCATTTGCACAAATCTAGTGTAACGTGAATATTTATTATGGAGTACGGCGATGTATGAAATGTGATTTCGATTTTATGTGCATCCCTGCTGCCAAACTCTCACTTGCCCAAGATGAATCTCTCCTCTCTGGAGACAATAAAGGCTTATCTTACTCAGTGGACAGTGGATTTACAACATAATCACATGCTCCAGTTACTATAGAAGGAATAGTTAAGGAAATGACACATTTTCGACATAAAAAATGAAAGATATTGCAAACAAGTGCTGTTTTAATCAAAGTAAAGCACGATACATATTATATAACTCAATGTGTGTCAGTTTGAGGAAGTACAACAACAAAGAGCTACAAGAATCCTCATTAGAAGTCGGTACAGAGACAATCCAACAATTTGAATTTGTAGATTATAATAAGTCATGTATAAATATAATATAATCCTAGCAGAAAAGCTAAAGAAACTAAATCTAATATTACATTTAAATAGATAGTAAAAGCCAACATTTTGGCTTCATTTGAACTTTAATAATGATAATATAAGATGCTTCATCTTTCTGCAATTCATGGTTTTGGAATGTAAATGTAAATGAAGTTCTGTTTACAGTCTTACAACTAAATCTATCTCATCAGTGTTCCTTTTTACCTACACTGCACACAGATGCTCTGAAAGGGGAAAATCTCTACCTCAGCACGAGAAGCAGCTTCCTACACCACAATGAAACATAAAAAAGAGAAATAATCTTAAAAGGAGTCGGACAATAATCACAATAAGCATGTGTCGAGATGGAGAGATTGTCTCGGGTCAGAATATGAGTATTTTAACAACCTGGGGATGAAACTCAACAATCTATTTGTCCAGTAATTTGCCTACTGTAGCTTTAAAGTAGGGAAACTGTTTTAAAATGTCATGTCATATGGACACACACACACACACACACACACACACACCCTCTCCTCTCTCTGCTCCTAATCCCCTCTGTAATCTTCAAGTCAACACCAGCAGCCTTTTACATCAACCTGCGTGTGTGTGTGTATGTGTGTGTGTGTGTGTGTGTGTGTATGTGTGTGTGTGTGTGTGTGTGTGTGTGATACACACACGGTCAAAGAATGGACAGGTGTGATGATTAGTGCTCGGTTATCAGGGTTAAAAGTTAAACTGGCTGCAGGTTTTTTTGTCTGGGGTTCATCAGGTGAGTCAGCAGCAGCATATGCGGTATGCACACACACACACACACGTGCACACGTAGGCACACACACACACACACACACGTGTATGTACATGCACACGTTGGCGTTTCTTTTAAATGATGAAATATAACACCATACGTGAGATTTGTAGTTTCCTCAAGCATTTTGAAACAGTCACACACACACACACACACACACACACTGCATTGACATCCATTCACTTTGACAGGCAAAACAAATTGTTGTTCCGAAAACAACCACTTAACCAGTATCTCGGAAATGAAGTTCTGCCTCATTAGAACCAGATTGTGCAGGTCCTGATAAGGTTAGTGTTTGTGCCAGGGATCTTAAGAGGCAACACACACACACACACACACACGCAGACTGGTTTCCATGACTTCAGAGGACATTGCATTGACTAACATTCATTTCCTGGAGACTTTCCTGGAGGCCTAACCCAAACTAAACCTCAGCCTAACTTGTCTAACTAACTTTAAAACATGTCTTTACCTTAAAATATAATTAAAAATTGACTTGATGTACTGTATGTCCCCACAACATAAGGAATCCCCACAACATAAGGAATACCAGGCACGCACACACACACACACACACACACACACACACACACACACACACACACACTCATTAAACTGCTAATGAGTTTTGGCCTGACTGAGACTGTGGAGGTGGACGGCACCAGGTGGAGTGAAATCCCCTGTGAGACACACACACACACACACACACACACACACATATCTTTGTTGCCCTCATTAAGGATTCTCATGAGATATCATACAATCTGATGAAATGCCTTATTCTCCTTGTGTTGTTGGCGCCCCCTATCGACTCTGTCTGTCTGCTGCTCTTACAGAAATACATCAAACAGAATAATACAGGTGCCACGATAGTACATCATCACTCGTGCGGGATCACAATATGCATGTTGATAAAAAGACACTGCTGAATCTCCAGAAACTGTCACAGCATTGGATTCCACACATAAACAAATGGTAATAAGCTGAATAAATAATAAAGAAATTAAAAAAAATTGCACTCAAAACTAAGGTTATAAAAGTTTGGGATTTTACAATACTTTAGTTTGCTTTTTTATTAGTTTTATTAGTTTTTGTAAATGCTTAATTAGTTTTAGTGTTAGTTTATTTTGTGATATGGAGTATTTGCCAGGTGTAAAAAAAAAATATTAAGACAGATAAACAACCATCCCTGAATCAAATAAGAAAGTACATAATGAATGTTATGTCTAACTTGCACAGCCTTATGTCACGTTGTAAACCAAAACAAACTGAAAACATTTTTTTATAAATTAATGAAAAGCCCGCAGAGAAAAACAAATACACTTCATATGAACCCCAAAATCTCACACAGGCAGAAAGTGTTTTCAGGGGTTAAACATGTCGTTGTGGACAGAATAGAACATGAGATGGGAGTCGACTTGTTCACCTCACACATGGGATGTTTCATTGGGAAAGGGAACTTGGCTGTGGGCTCCCAAGTTGCAAGTTCAAGTCCCTGCCAGGTCAAGGGCTGGGGCTGGGGGGGGTTGGGGTGGCCCTGAGCCAGGTACCCAATCCCCATTGCTCGTTGTTAACTGGACACTCTAAATTCTAAATTGACCCTAGTGTACTCTTAGTGCCGGTCCCAGGCCTGCAGAAATGGAAGGGCTGCGTCAGGAAGGACAAAATCTCTGCCAAATCAAATATGTGGCTTGTCCGCTGTAGCGCCCCCTAGAGAGACCTGGAAAAACCCCTGAAGTAAGGAGAATAGATTCCCAATGAATTCATCTCCATGAAATCAGGAGGGCTTTCTTTCCTGAAGATCTGTGCAGCAACAAAAGTGTCACATGTCTTGAATGATATTTAAAAAGAAGTAAATGTTTTTTTTCTTATTGCACTCAGAGGAGGAGGAAGAGGAGAACACTGTGACTTTGAAGGATTGCCTCCTTGTGCCATGTAGGCGCTGAGTTAAAACAACTTCATTTCACGGATCCTGTTCAATATTACATACGTGTTGATAGTTTGAGACGGAGTTGATTCAGGTGCTGCGAGCCCCAAACACCATGTTCTTTAAGAATGTATATCATGAAAAATGTGTTCACATTCCCAGTAAATCATCAAAATGTGTTTCCACTCGGCGAACGTCTCACTTCGGTGTGTGGTGTGTTTTCCTTCTCTCCTTGGGTGCTACTTATCACGGGCTTGTCGTCAGTAACTCAGCATTTTTCGCAGCACCACCGTTTGCTTTCGAGTGAGGCCCAAGTCCATAATTCAACATGTGGTTTGAGACACTTCTCAAATTCAGACGTTCACTCACATCACGCACTTTTCACCACGACGAGGCCGACATGTTGTAGTGTTCAGCAACTTTCTGATTCGGATTTCATCTGTCTGTAACACAACCATTTTAATTCTAAAGCTACAAAATGTAAAGTCTCTCATGAAGTGTCCGGTCCGGTGTGAAGCTTCCTCACCGGAATAACTCCACCATCGCTCATACAAAAATGTAATCACCATGAAAGGGCCAATAATCAGGACTGGGAGTGCTGGTGTACCAGGGAATTCCAGGGGAGTGTGATCACAGCCAGACTGGCGTTGAAAGCTCATATCTGTGGTTTCGTGGGGCACCGAAGTCCCACAAGACCACGTGTAGTGTCGGTCACAGAGCATTCACACATTAAAAGACGGCAACTGTGTCCTGAAAACATCACTTCATTTAAAATGAAGACGAGAAACTGAAATAAGGTCATCTTCCCTCTCTTTAAATTAAACGTACTTATGTTTTAAGTTTATGAAATATAACCCTTGTCGTCAAAATTCCTCCTCACAAAGTACTGTACATATAATTAGAGTCTAATCGAGCAAATATGCACAAATATGCAAATATGAAAGACATTTTCCTGAGAAGTTAATGATCTCAATCACTAGTTCTTGAGCTTCCTCAATAGAACATGATGTCAGCTTTGAAAACTATGTTACTGCAAAATAAAATCAGATGAAGAAGAGTTGGTAATGGTCTGTATTAATATGGGGTTTTCTAGTCTTTTTTTTACATCTTTCATACTCATTCACATGCTGCAACATGGGCATAAGTGTCTTGCTCAAGGACACATATAGACATGCAGAGCCAGGAATTGAACCCACAATGGCTCAATTTTTTAATACTTTTACTTCTAAAATGTACATTTTTTTAATCAGAAAATTACCCAAGTACAGTAAAAGTCATCTACGTTAAGACTTTTATTAATTATTACGTAATATTATTAAAAAAGGTCATTTTCTGGTGAGGTACTTTCATACGACACTGCCCCTCCATTCATCTGCAGTGCTGCTGCACACATTTCAACACAGCAGCTATTAAACTGGCACAGAGCAGACGAGAACAGATACTGTCAAGAGGTGCAGAAATACGGTCTCAGTCATCCCCGTGGCACTGCCTCCTTACACTTTGATGCACTGCCAAGAAGATAATTCTCACACTGATACTCAGAGGGCAGGAGAGACAGAGAGGGACACTATTATGACTCCGTGTGGTACGAACAAAACGACACTCATGTAAAAGCAGTGCTTCTTTTTCTGCACCTTCAATACCGACATGTTTTTCCCGAGTCTTCTGGGTGATTATTATCCAAGAGGGAACAGTGTAATGAGTATCCGTGGTGACTAACCATTTGCTGGGGGGTGAGTCACCACAGCAGCCCCCTGTCTCACATGCAGACTTCTCAATTCTCCTTTTGGTCCCCAGAGGTGATGAGTCGCTCCATTGTTGGCACAATAGCGGCACTGCAGGGCCGGGCCATTCAAGTTCTCGGCTGATTATGGGGCTTTTAAAATATCCCTGGGTTTATCCTCTATAGTGTGCCGCCTCATCATCATCATCATCCCAAAAGTGAAGCTGCACCATTATTCAGCCATTTGTGCTGGGGCCTCTATAAGGAGGGGAGGGGACACACAGACTCAGTGGACTTCATCAATCATAATTTAAAGTGATAGTTTAGGTTTTGGTTGTGGCTGCCGGTGGGGACACAAGGAAAACAAATGTTAACCACTTAACGGAAGACTCATTAACCCTTAACACGGAGAACTTTTTCCATCACCATGGCTATAAGAATGTGCAATATAGAGTGTCTTATATCCTTTTTTTCAGCACAACTTGATAAAAGAAATATAATTTTCACCAAATATATAAACACACATGAGCTAAAAGTACTCAACATTTTTAAAATCAGATTGAATTTTGGTCTATTTTATGAAATGTGGTCTATTTTGTGACCTGCACAATTATTGCTACTAAAAAAAATTAGATATAAAATGAATCATATCTTTGACTTTACTCTTACTCTATAAGACGAAAAAAACTTTTTTTTTAAAGCCTGAGTATGTGACCTGTAAATACACACAAGGCCATGGGTGCACCTGCATGAGTACTATGGGTTAAATACCAGCGTAAGTGTTCACTTACTGTTCTAACTCACAATAATACAGTTGTATTTTTCTCTGTTGCTTTGTTAACACAGAGAGAATCTGAGACTTTACACCACAGCACCACAGGAGTTGTTGATCCACTGCATGTTTTATTTAGTGACTTGGGTGTATGCAGGGTGCAGACAACACTCACTGTGTGTCAGGACACTTCAAAAGACCAGAACTATCACTTACTTTAAGAGTTTCATGATTCAGTAAAGAGAAAGTGACTGTGATGAGACACACACATAGGTCTCTGTATGTGTGTGTGACTGTAATGACAGATGCAGTAATGATATATTAGAGGACTCTATTGTTAGTTCAAAGTAGAGTCACAGACGAGAGAGCGAGAGAGAAGGTGATGGATGGACAGAGTCAGACTTGTGTGACGTATAGATTACTATCATCATTACTCTCACTGCTTTTTTGCCCTGTAATAGTGGTATATTACACTGGCAGCAGCGAGCACGACAGTGAGCCCGACCAAGACAAACATAGCTGCAGCGGTGGCACTGCATCAACTCAGTCTTTTCAAAAAAGAAGAAGAAGAAGAAGAAGACGTATCAATTACAGTCTGGGAGGGAAACTGACGGCAAAGGAGGCTGAGGAAGAGCTGAGCTGACAGGTGGCCGTTCAGTCTGAAGTGATCATTACGGGGCTCGCGGGACTGGAGGCGACTCACAAATCCACCTGTGTATGACAAGCCTGACGGCAAGACAATGACACCTGACGTTGCTGTAGTTTAGCTGGAGGCGTTTAGCATTTGCAAAGGCAGGTGGATGAAGTTTGCCAAAAGCTTGCTGGGGTTTTTTTTAGTGCTCTGCTTCAAAAAGGTCAGGTGAAAAGTTAAAAAGTCAGTGACCAGGAAACTACTAAAGACTAAAGACCAGCCTTGTATAAAGTACCTAAAGGGGATACTTAAGTATTCTACCAGAAAATGACTTTGGTTGAAGTCACGATTTAATAATATTACTTAAGTAAAAGTCTTATTCCTGGCTGTTCTATTCCAACATGACTGTACCCCAGTGCATTAAACAACTTGACAGGCCCACATAAAAGCCCTGACCTCAACCCCATCGAGCACCTTCTCGTCAAACACCAGTGCCGGGCCTCATAAATACTCTACAGAATAAAATAAAAGGACACATATTCACCATAGAAACACTACAACTTCAACACAACCAACTACATATTAAAATACTGTATAATGTATTTGTCATTACAGCGTATTTGTCAGGTGTCTGAATAATCTTGTCCATATAGTATATTTTCTACTAGTAATAGACGTATCTTAGGGTATACATGTCTGCAGGTGTGAGTGTATATGACTCACTTTCCATCTCAGCCCTGGAAAAAAATAATGGTTATTGATGAGCATGGAGCCTTTGAACAGCAGCCTGACCTGACCTGACCCTGACCTTACACAAACTGGACAGAGCCATGGAATATGATCAGTAAGCGTGAAAAAGAATGAGTCACAAACAGTGAAACTGATCCCATTTCTCGTCATTGAAAAAAACAGACCCTTGCGATTCCGTCAGCTCTGGAAAACAGTATTCTGTCGCCATCTAGTGGTAGAGACGTGCTGCTTACACAGTGTGTGAGAGCGTCTCATTGAAATCACAGGGTTTTCCCTTGTTTTTTATCCTTGAGGATCAAACAAACATTACATTCTCAGCCATGTACACAGTGATGTTCACAATGAAAAAGGCCATCCCAACACATTTCAATGCAATATCACAACACGACAATACAAGCCCCAGTTTTATATTCACAACAATGAGCCATAATGAGAGAATTAGAAAAAACTTCAACCTCAGAAACACAAGTGCTGAAATCATGAATCCACTTTTTATCAGTTATCAGTTTCAATTATCCAACACACAAATAATGTAAATAGATCAACACTCCATGATTAAATAATAACATGGTTCTCAAACTGTGGTAATATAATTGAATTTTATTAATCCCCTTAGGAGCAGTGAGCTGCCACACTGATTAGAACCCGGGGAGCATTGGGGGTTGGGTACCTTGCACCGGGGTACCCCAGCCCTTATTGGCTGGGTGGGCATTTGAACCGGCTACCCCGCGGTTACAAGTCAAGTTCCCTGTCCACTTGGCCATGGGCTGTCAATTCAGTATGTGTACCACCAGTGGTACGTGAGCTTCCTCTGGTGGTATTTGGAGGAAAATCAGAAATACTGTTCTACTGTATACAGTGGAGCTGAGGACTTTTGACTTTAGATGAAACAAATAACAAAAAAAGAATAATATAATAACCTTATCTCTGGTTCCATCTTAATCTAATTATACTTGGTGATAATAGTAATGGTAGTACTTGGGTATAAAAAGTTGGAGAACCACTGAAATAATATATACTACTTTGTCAAAAATAAAGAAAATTCAACTAAATATCTGGGTTTTTTAGAATATGGCTTGTATGATAAAAGTTTGGAAAATTCACTCCACTATTTTTATTTATTATTATAGTTGTCTATTTTTAAATGAATAGTGTTTGTTGTACTTCCTTACATTTGCATTCTAACACAAAAACAGGGTGTTTCACTGAACTGAGCCCAGCTGGGAATCCACCCATGCGATGACGTCACGGCGCTCTGACAAGCTGGTGGTGCCGGAAGAAAAGATGGCGGATCATGAGGAGCAGCTATCCGAGGAGGAAAAGGTAAAATGCTCATTAAATTGCAGGTTTAATCCAACACCCAGGCGAGGACGTTGGCGCTCACATTTTGGTTTGCACTCGAACCCGTGTCTCGCTATGTGCCGGCGTCGTTTTTTAATTTTACAGACAAGAAAAGGCCTCGGCACAACCGCTGCTGCTTCTGCTTCTATTATTTTTAGCTCAACTTCCGCTCGTTTGCGAATCTCAAACGGAGGCTCCTTGTACGGTCCTGACTCAAAATAGGATCCGTGTACATATTATAAATTCGCTCACACTTACCACCAGTGTCCTTTTACTTCGGTGGACATGTCCTTTCAGTTCCTTGTTCATGACTGCATGTGTTATGGAAGTTTTCATACGCCAAAGATCGATAGCTAGTAAATGTAGCATAGCCGCAGCTTGCTAACATAGCCAGACCTGCTAACACGCCCTTTTCGCTCTTTAATAGCCCCATTTCCCCTGTAGGCATTAGTCAAAGACTGCCAGTGGATATTATTTTTTAATTAGACGAACCAGAGCAACCAACCTGAAGTAAACAAGGTTTCCCACTCACTAAAAATAAGTGGGAACTTTATGAGCTACAGCTGATCAACGACCCAATATGTAACACTACACTCAGGAGTTATAGTTAAGAAAGTGTCTCACAGTAATGTCACTTCACAATGTTATTAGTTGGCAACTTTTATTTGCTTTGCATGTTTTAGTTTCTGCTAAGTTTTGTCTATTTTGGAGAATGCACAGAAAGCTTATAGTCGAGCTATTATAACTTAGACTTGTCAGTGTTGGTTAGGGTTTGTAATAATTAGTTTCATGAGCTCCAATAATGTACCAAAACTGTTAAAGGCACCCGGTGTCAATCCACTCTCCAGGTCTTGCAAAGTTAACAATTGCTTTAAAAAACCTGGAGACATTATTGTAACACCACCCAAAATGTAGTGATTTCTTCCCAGGGCCACAACCCACACCCATTGCATCAAATTCAACCCTTTACTTTTTGAGTTACACTGCTCACAACCAGGCAAACAATCCATCCAAAAACAATAAAACTTAAGCTCAGTTTCCCAGATTGTCGATACTAGTGATGGCATTATACCACTTTTTCTTGTCTGATGCCAATATCACAAACTTAAATATGTGCCGATATCAGTTTGGTACAGTCTGTTTATAACTTTTATACTAGGAAGCTGTTAACACATTTGTGCTTCATGCCATTCAAAAAACACATTTCTTCAGCTGTATAACAAATATTCTTTTCCCATATACAAGAAATAAAAATCC
This sequence comes from Solea senegalensis, assembly GCF_019176455.1. Taxonomy (NCBI): domain Eukaryota; kingdom Metazoa; phylum Chordata; class Actinopteri; order Pleuronectiformes; family Soleidae; genus Solea; species Solea senegalensis. The sequence continues at coordinate 5,843,372 of NC_058030.1, read as the reverse complement.
CACAACATGACACAGCTAAAATGCTGTTGCTGCAGATTTTTATATACATTTTTACCAGCCATGCATAGTAAAGCATAGTAAAGCATATATATGTGTATATATATATATGTATATGTAGGACTTTTGGATTGTATCGCATTTTACGTTTGTATCTGTTTGACATTTGACATCCGAGCCAGTGATTTTGACCAGTAGGGGACTGATAAAATCTAATTGGCCATAACTTACTCTGTAGAAAATATCAGCAAACCATATCCCTAACTTGATAAGATATGATTCTTAAAAACAGACAAACCTATTCTCCTTGTGGTAGAATGTGGTAACATTTTGTAAATAAAATAACCCAGCATTTAAATGCTTAAGTAGCTGGTAAATGAATTTCTTAGTGTGTGTACATGTACACAAATAACATGTGTACTTGTTGTGTCTGTTATAGTTTTACAGTCTTGTCACACTTGTTAATATCGCTTTAAAACCATTATGCGCATTCTTCCTCATTAATGTGTCACTGTGCGTTATGTAATACACTAGTCACAGATTGAACAGCATCTGGTTTTGTTTTTGTAAACTTCGACATCGGTGTGAGTCAGAAGTTTTTTAGAGCGAGTGCAGCTCATTGACCCGTGGGTGTGACTGCATCATGTTCATCAACACACAGGCACCAGCTGTTAGCGAAACATTTCATTACAGGCCTCGGGGGTGTGGGTCACTGTGGTCACCATGCAATATTCTATTGTACAAGCTGCACCTTGTATAATGATTTCAGACTTGTGAAACAGTGGTGAAATGGTTTACTGTAGCTGTCGGTGCTGTGAATAGGATGGAACTTTCTTCCAACTCTTCTCGGGAAGCTGCTTTTACTGGGTTGACCAGTTTGATTCAATAGAACTGAAAGAATGGCTTCTGGTGATAAGCCAGACAGACTGCCATTATCAAACATTATTTTATCTGATGGAAACTGTTCTTTTTATGTCTTTATGATTGGCGTAAGATTAAATGGTTACGCTATACAGTCGTTTGGTGCGAACATTGCAGTTGTGTTTTTTTGTACACATAAGGCAGTCTCTCTTGTGTATTTGCTTAAACCTATCAGCCATCTGCTCTGGCCCCTCGGCCTGTTCTATGGAGCACAGAGGAAATGTGCAAAGGGGATGACATGAGTGCTTTTATCTCCCCAGCATAGTAACCACTGTTAATAGTTTCCAATATTCACTCAAAAATGTGATTATCTCACTTCACTAGCCAGGTGTGATGAATGGGGTTATTCAATCAGAGAGCAGTAGATAGGAAGCCAAGCCTCAGTCAGAATATTTCATCACACAGCTGATGGTGTTTCTCCACACTGAGTGACAAATCTGCAAACAAGCTTTTGTGGGAATTCTAACTCTCATCTGATATGATCTGACTGTGACGACTGTTTGATCTATTTTTAAAGAAGCAGCTGGAAGACATTCCCATAGGTAGCCCTAGAAAAGGTAACCACGTCTAATTTTTCAATAGTAAGGCTGCGTCTGTGTCGAAATACAAAATATCTTTGCGCTTCTTTCTGGGAAACACTTCCTGAATGTGTCCCAAAGGAGTGGGGGATTTCTGGCCTGCTGCTGTTGTCATTGTCCACATACACCACTTAATGAATCTTAAAAAGTACAAAAAAAATCCCTATTTGGGAATTGCTGAGTAGCTTATTCCACTTTTAAACGATTAAACATCAAGACAAGTCTCAGAGAAATGCGTGCAGTCTTTTAAAACCATTTGGGCGCTTGCCTGGCAGTTTCCTGATTACTGCAAAGGAACCACACAAGTATTACAGGAAACTCTCATTACTCAATGTGGTTGCTGTTGTTTCTCTCATCACTAATTATGTGTCTGTTCAGGTAACAGAACGAAAAACAGAGCACTGTCACTTCTTTTCTTGATTTATCTCATTAGGAAAACACCTGAAATTGTGGTTTCAAAGAGACAATTTTTTTGTACAGTGGTTTGACAGTTATTTATATTTCTGTGAAGTGGTTTACATGTGAGAGGGGAAGTAAGATGATATATTTAGTATTAATCTTTTACAGGTTTTATCCTTGTCATATCTAATCATAGTCAAGATGGATGTCTTCAGTTATAGAGGTTATCTCTAAATTCACCATAATTCTACTTTTAATATTTTACCATACGGTTAAAAATGTCATGCATTTTCTTTAACCGTTATTATTATTATTATTATTATTAGTTGTACATTTGCAGCAAATAAGGTATGTGCGCTCATTTTCATGTTCTCCTTGGGATTAGGTTCATTGGAGATTCTAAATTGACCATAGGTAACCTACCTACCCAACCTACCTGTCAACTGGAATCGGCTCCAGCTCCCTCCTGCGATCCTGAAATGAAACAACCTCTCACTAAACTTTATCAGCAGTCATTGGAAACCCACGTACACTAAGGTCGGCTTCTGAATAGCTGTATTAAACCATAGTTTAGTGTAAAGTGTAAACTTTGTTGCATCTCCCTTTTAACTGAAGAATGTGAAGAGAGAAGAGCTCTGTCTATGTGCCTGCAGTAGTGCCAGTGACACTCAACTCTTTGCTAGAATGCCATGCACTGAAGTGCCCAAATACAGGCAGTTATAAATTAAATACTAAATAAACTTTCTAGATCGGTAATCACATTTTGGAAGTGTTGTTTCAATCATGATTAGAAACTTGTTGACTTGTAAAGACTGGTGGCTTTTCACCATGGTGTCTCTACAGGGGAGGCTGTAATGCAAGCCAGTAATATTCCCTACATTCCATAGCTGCCTGCTTGTGGTAAAGTGACACTACTTTTATAGGTGCAGCATAAGGAGAAGTAATTGGGCAGGTTGAATGTGACAAGTGAGGACATTGGAAGAAGACAAGGCAGCATTATTTAGATTCAGTAGTGGAGTGAGAGAACATCTAAAACTGAGTTTGATTCCTGTCAAAATACACACAGTATATTAACACATCTTAGTTGTTTCCACTGTATACCTTGTAATGGTTATGTGTTATATTAGTGAACTTAAACAATGCTGGAACACAGTGCAATGCTCAAGCTACAACTCTCGGTGCAACATGTATTTTTAAACTAGAAATTTTATATTCAACATACATGCGTTTGCCTTTATCATTTCCTCATTTTTCTTTGGAATTGACTAGTTGCCACCGCCTGTTTTTAATTAGCAGAAGAATAATTCCTACTATAACCTATGGTTGTTGACTATCCGCAGGCCATCACCCAACACCCAATATTTGTACACATCAGACTGAGTTCCCTCTAAACTCTGCCCTGTCTTTGGTATAGAATCCCCAGCGTCTTTATCTGGGCTATTGTAATGGAGGACTGCCAAGAAATTGGATCATAATTGCAGAGAGACATTTTTATGTTTTATCATAATTTAATTCATCTGGCTTGGCGTGATAAGACAGCATTAATGCCAGGATTAGGATATGTGTGGTTTCAGTGTCACTGGGTGTAGTTTGGGGTAAAGAAAGGGTGCTGGGACAGCACGATGGGGGGGTTATTGGGTAATATGAGGCTGAATATACAGTGAGAAAAGACCAGCTGGTGGCAGGCTAAAAGAGCACCAAGACATGAGGTGGAGCCAATGTCCTTTAACCCATCAATTCACCAAGCCAATGCTGATGTTTAATTATCCGATATTGATTCACTAAATCAGTCTTATAATATATGCCATTTCCTGTAACCTCTGCACAAATCTTGCGAGACTATCAGAGTCATGCAAGGTTTGACTGTCTCTTATGACTGCTTTGGTGAAGCCAATATTGGAGTCTGCAGGTTTATTCATTGCTTTGCCATCTATGAACCATAAATACTTGTACACACTGCTTTTCACATGCATTGGTGTCGTGATTGTTGCTCAGGAGGATGATTTAATTTCTCTGTGCCCCCAATATTAATTGATTTTACTAAATTTTGTGTCTTCTTATCATTAAAGATAGAACTTTTAAACCTTTTGGCAAAACCTGAAACATCACAAATTTGTGGAGGCAGAGGGTTTGGTATTGAAGCAAGTAGCAGAAGTGCTCATTTGGCAATACTTCCTGTCTTCATATGGTTTGGCAGCACCAAAATGTTAGGTTTCATTCCTGTAGTGTCAGGACAAGCACAATGTAGGCTGCTCTTCTGCTGCATTAGTGGAACTGGTTTCATGTACTTAGGGGAACAGGAAGTAGCTTGCTTTTAACAGTCTGTACTTCACTCATAATCTACTGATGGAGTCTATATCTGCTCTTATTAGTGATTCATTTCACCCACATCTACCCTTGGCTTCTTCTCTCCTGAGTCCCCATGCACCTTTAAAACAGTCTCCGACTTCATCACTCCATTTTCATTTAAAATGCATAGGTTCTGCTCTGACTGATGTGTTTTAGAGCTGAAAATGAGTAAGTTTGAAAACACTGCTGTCTCTGTTTTAGTGTGAAAACTCTGGGACAGTGCTGTAGCTTTTAGTTTGGACGGGCAGAAAAAGAGAATGGCCAAAACTCAAGCTGTGAACAAAAAAGCTCCATGAACAATGGATTTCAGTTTCACCTTGGCATTGGTGTAGCAATGGTAACAGAAATCCTTGTTCTTACTTTTCATCCTGTTGTTTCTGATTAGTAGTACTTTCTGAGACCAAGCATCTGCAAAGGAGAGAATTAGCTTCCTGTTTACTCTGGCACGCACATGTCCACTGTCTAGTGCCTGAATAGTCATGTAATATGCATTTCCAGTAGAGAATAATGGATGCACCGTGCAAATGCATGCAGTTATTTTCATCACTGTTATTGATTATTTTCTCAGTCATTTGATTAGTTTTGTCCATAGAATGTAGCAAAACGTGAACAATCTGCCTCTACAATTCAACAGTGATTAATACTGCAGTGATTCTGCTGAACTTGAATGTCATCAATAGACTCAATTGAAACCTGATATGGGCATAGATAGAGTTTAGTTTGGTGTCAGGTGTTTGAACTATTTGAACGGAGCTTAGTGAGGTCAAACAGACGGTTGTTTTCTTTCAAAACTTCAGTCATTGAGGCGTTGTTCAAGGAGACAAAAGAAAAAGGTTACCATGTCACATTTTACTCAGCAACTTTACCACTTGCAGCCTTGGCAGATGTTTGTGCTCTCTAGGTGCTTTCTTTAGTTTATTTTTATTATTTTTAATTGTGCAAATATCTCTTCCCATTATGAAGTCACGAATATACAGTACATGTGCCATGATAGTTATTATACAGAAAATTAGAAAAATACAGATAAACTAGTCTCAGAATCTCCATCTCTGTCTCTCTCTCTCTCACACACACACATACACACACACACTTCTACCCAAGTGTCTCGTTATCTCTCAGCATCTTTCAGTAGCAAGAATCAATCTGCAGCTCTGTGTAAGAGCCCAGGCACTTGTACACACACACACACACACTGCTTGTCAGGGCCCGGGGGACAGACACATACACACAGAACATCTTTCCTTGATATAAGAGCGTGTGACACTGGGGGGGAACCTGGCTGAACCACTGAACCCTGAAAGAGATAAAGAGATGTGGAGAGATACAGCGTGTGTGTGTGTGTGTGTGTGTGTGTATTGGCATCTTCAGCATGTTTTTATGTCCTTATACGGTCGTGAGCCATCCGTGGGAAGGAGGGGCCGGCTATCTTGCTGTCAGTTTGACATGTGACCTGAAAACAGGAAGTGTTGTGGTGCAGAAGAGAAGTGAGGAAGGGGAAAATGACTGCTGTAGACTTAAAAACGCCTGACTGCCTCACTCCTCCCTCTGAACCAGTGAGAACAGTAACATAACACCCTCTGTTGGCCATGTATATGCTGTACATTCAATATTTACATTATGAATCGCTGGCATGGGCACAGCTGACTAAGCAGACCAAATGATAGCAAATTCTTATCATAAAAAACACTTTGTGCTGTCAAAAATGTTTAAACGATAGGACTGTTGCAAGTTTTCATGACATGGGAATTGTGTCTAAACACTGAAAGTGTAACAAAGTCTGAGCTATAATTTGTTATATATAAAGAATGTTTGAGATATTGTCACGTAGGCCTACAATGGTTAATCATTTATTAATGGACTTTTCTGTTTTATTTGCTCCATAGAACAAAGGAAACATTAAAACTGAATAATTTTGGTTTGTGGACAAAACAATTCAACATTTTTCAACATTTCATGAACCAAACAAATAATTGTGTAATCGAGAAAACACTAGTTTGTATTTGATGAGTGACATCTCGTCTTAATCCCTGTTTTGTGTCTTTGCAGGTACGCATAGCCGCTAATTTTGTCATCCACGCCCCACCAGGAGAGTTCAATGAAGTTTTCAATGGTGAGTCCTGTGTGTTAATCTTTTCAATCAGTTTCTAGCCAACATGTCAAAAACTGTCTGAGGCTCTTTATTTTTGCGAAATTTAACTTCTATTCACAATTTAGACTCAAGTTTTTATATAATATAAAAGTACCAGAAAAAAAGACACTATTGGGTACTCAAAAAATACCCACAATTGATTCAAATCTAAATAGTTGCCAACCCTTGTGCTAGCTGTTTTAGTCATTCTTAATCTATGTAAAAACTATTAGACTCAAAATTGGAACAATTCCAAAAGAGGCAGACAACAAATTTGTGTGTCGTTCCCTCCCCCAAGTCCCGCCCCTCCCCCTTAACTGAGGCAAGTGCACAAAAAGTACAGAAAAACAGAGTTTTCTGCAAGGGGGCGCTGTCACTGCAGTGGATGTGTCCTTGCTGCTGAGACTGATGACAAAAGAACTTGGCACACAAGTAAATCTACCACACATTGAGTTGATTACGTAAATAATGCAGAATTCCAGACATAATGAAGATTTTGGTTTCATTTTATGTAAAAAAAATATATATAATTTTTGCAATTAAATCTTATAATTAAATCCTTTTTTGCAAACGAGAATACAGGGAAGAATCTGTACTGTGTCTCACTCTCTTTTCCCCAGTGAGCTGAACACTGTGACCCAGATACAGCAATAAAAACTGAAACACATATGGGCTTGTTGAACTGCCGCACCTCTACTACCGTCTACCATAATACATTATTTGTTATTGGCAAAGCATGGGTACGCAGTGTTAATAAACGTAGCAGTATTCACAAAGCTGTGAAACTGACGTTTCAAGTGTTACAGGATCTCATGCCATTGTGGCCACTGAGAGCAAAATGCCGCCGTGACTTTTCAGCCAGATAATAGCAGACCTCGCTGCACAGATGTTGACGGCACACTGTCAAAGCAGCAGCTCTTCAGAGAGTTTGTATATGTGCTTTGGCATTAACAAAGCTTCATCCTGCCTTGGAAAACCGTCATCACCTCACAGGAGCGCCAAAGGGCTGTCTCTCTGTCTACTTCTTATCACAGCCCGACACACACATGCACTGCAGAACAACAATCCCCCACTGCCACTTCACCCCCTTTCATGTCTGTGATTTTCTTTACAGCCGTTTCCACTGAGCTAATTTACCATGTCTGCTTTACTCCCTTGACATAAATGCTGCAAATATTGACTGCAGGCAGTTTTGTCATGGTGCTAATCTGATGTGCCTGCCTTCCATCTCCTCTCCTCTTTGTTTCTTTCTCTCCTTCCTTCTCTTCTTAATCACAAACTCACCCTTTTATTTTCTTAGATGTGCGATTGCTGCTCAACAATGACAATCTTCTCAGGGAAGGTGCATCACAGTAAGTTCTACCCTATTTAGCTGTTTTCAGGTTTTGGGAAATTGACCCAGTGTCTTTCTGCATAATGTTGTTATCATTGAAAACATGGCAGCTGGACATCAGTTACATCAATCAATGAGTAAAAGTAGAGAATAATCTCTCTATGTAGAGCATATCAAGATGTGGATTTTGCCTGCTGATTTTTTTTTAATCTGTAAATATGTAAATATTTGGTGATGGGATAAAGCAGTGTATGAGTTGTGTGTAATAGGAATGGGGTAGGTACATATAAGCTTATACTTCTGCCTACTCCTTTTCAAACATGTGACGAGATGTTGCACATGTTTGAAATAAAAAACTAAAAAAAATCTCAAATATCAGCTGATTACTCAGTCTACCTCAATATCCAATATTAAAACACATTACTGACTTGTGGCTGATCAGCGTATTAAAAGGGAAAAACAAGTAATTGGTTGTAGAATTATTCTGCTCAAAGCACAGACATTAATGGGTTATTATGTGTTTTCTGTTTGTCTTTCCAGTGCATTTGCACAGTACAACTTGGACCAGTTTACCCCAGTGAAAGTTGAGGGCTATGAAGAACAGGTACGTTTCCACATCAGTCCCAACCAAAGATGGTGACAGCAACTAACATAAGTGAATGTATTGGATGTTTGAACGACATCTTTGGTCGTAAATCTGCTGATTATTTAGTTTTCTGTTGCTCTTACTCACCACCTCAATCAGCACATTTGCTTTGGACAGTGTATGGTATCGTTTTAGTTCATGTTACAGTTCGCCACTGTTAATTACATGTTCATTTATTTTTTGCTGAACCATGACGTCAGTATATTGTACAGTTTATCCATTTATCACATGATCCTGTGCACGCCAGGGAAAAGCCCCGGCTTAATAGAATGCCATAAAGCCACACTCACACAACAATGTAACCCAGTGTGCTTTATCAATGTTACAATGGTAGAAAGTCGAGAGAAAAACAGAAACATAATAAGCAGCAGTGAAGAGCGACATAGTGGGTGAACAATGTGCTCCTTCTGCTTGTACCAGGGCTGCAACAATAATCGACTGCTATTGTCAACTATTCGGTCAACCTGCCTATCACTAAAACAAGATTTTCCAGCTTCTTAAATGTGAGTTTGTTTAGGGGTTTATTTGCTCCACATGACAAAGAAATCATTAAAAAAATGACATTGATTAATCGAGAAAATAACCATGAGATGAATCAATTATGTAAATAATTGTTAGCCCTGTGCAGTCCTGAATCAGAATGAAAGCACGTTAAGAGGATTTGACAGCAGGATCAGAGCAGCCTCGACTCATCAAACAAAGCTTTATTTTCCTACAGTTGAATTGTTCTCACTGCCTGTGAGCGTCTGTGAAGGTTGAACATGCTGCTGCTGTGTGTTAGCATCAGTAATTATTGCAGTGTCTTATGTAAAGATGTCATCATGTTCCACTGCTCCCAAACAACGGGCTGAAATTCCCCTGTCTCATAATCAGCAGCCTGAGCTCAGTGTTCACGCGGATACCTGTGTTTCTGTCTTTCCATTTTCCTGTTTTTTTTTGTTTTTTTTACCTGTCTGACTCATTGTTTATCTTTTTCCATTTGCGATTCCTTATTCTTCTCTCACCCCTGTCACCTGTCTCACCCTTCTTCTCTCTTAGGTCTTAATCACAGAGCATGGTGACCTTGGAAATGGCCGCGTTCTGGACCCCAAGAACAAGATCTCCTTCAAGTTCGACCACCTGAGGAAAGAGGCCACTGACCCACGGCCCCATGACGTCGAAGGCTCCCTGGAGGGATGGAGGAGCTCAGTGGACTCGGCCGTGCGCGCATATGTCAAGGAGCACTATCCCAGTGGAGTCTGCACCGTATGTCCCAGCTCCATTTATACATGAACTCCATTCATTCATCCATCACTGTTTGATTCTGCAGTAAAATAGCATAAAGTTGTAAATGAACATTGAATAATTGAACGCAAAACACAGAATGTTTGTCTGTAGCTGGATCTCATTTTGTCTTTTATTGACTAGTATCTTTATTGATTTAATAACCCTTTTTAGAATAAACAAAGGGTTAGGGTCATTGCAAGTCATGGCAGCAACAATCAAAAAGTAAACAAACAAGATGGGAATCAAAATGGCCAATATAAGATATCAAAAATGGGTTTGGTGTGTACAGAAATTTACATGAAAAAAAGTGTAGTTCAGTGCCCCACTGGTGCTCAGCCAGTAACTACACATTCTTGATAGAGTTCATTTGTTGATTTTATAATAATCCTCTTTTTTTGTGTGTGTAAACACACACTGTATGCCGTAGAGTAGCCAAGTTGCAGGTTGGTGTGAGATAATTTTGTAGCTGTTAAACGCAAACCACTGGGATTCAGTGTACAGCTGCAAAGTAGAAGTTGAACCAGCACCAAGCAGAACTCTTTGCTCGGGAAATCTGACCTGAGATCTTGTTTCCTTCCGCCCACAGATTTATGGAAAAACCATCGATGGACATCAGACCATCATCGTGTGCATCGAGTGCCATCAGTTTCAACCAAAAAACTTCTGGTATGTTTCAGACAGTCACCTAACAGATCTTTTTACCTCTACATTTTGCACCGTTGTCATTTGAAACCTCTGGTGCGTGTTTCTGCTGCGGCAGCAGAACACTTTGTTTCCGGATTTGTCAGGTAGAATTGTCACTTTTACTTTGGTCTCTTTCAGACCGTGTACAAATTCTAAATCAACTTTTCAAAGAAGTGTTCAAAAGCCCCAATTGTTGTTTGAGGTGTCTAAGAGTGTTCAATGGTATTAGTGTAAGTAGAGCTTAGCTCTGGAGCAGTTGAATGTTGGCCCTCATAACTGTTGCTGAGCTGGTTCTGATCAGGTTAATCTAATTGGATAAGAAATAGCACCAATCCTCTTTGCTGCTGGGTTTCACTGGGCTTATAGGTTTTTGGGTGTAATGATTTCTCACCTTCTATATCCCACTGACACTGTTGTCTCTTTCGGTGACAGTGGCACCTGCAGGGCAAAACTGGGCTAATATTATGGTCTATTGTATATGTATATGCTTGTATATTTATATACTTGTCAGTTTTTGATTCAAGGTTCATTATGTTTACATAATTTGGTTCTTAGAGTCAGCAGTGAAGTGTCCTTAGATTTGGGAAACCATTTAGCCTCAAACCAACATTAGTGTTGTGATCTGATGTTGACGTGAGATTTCTTGCAGAACAATGAGCGAGTAAGCAAGAAAGAGTAAATGACGTGATGCCTGCCTGGAAAATGCAATTCCAAGATCTCTAGCTCACCAAAGAACATTACAAAGACTGACTTGTCCAAGATCCCAAGGACAATCAATTGTCCAGATGCAGAGCGTGCAGCAAATCAATACAAGTGGACGCCATGGGCAAAGCGGCTTTTACAAGTTGCCCTCCTATCTTAAGCCGTGTCACCTATAGCACATTATTACACTCCAACACCTTCTGGCTCTTCTTCTCTCTCTATTCTTGCTGGTGTTGATACACACACGCACTCTGACACTGATAAGTGTAAATCTTTTGGTGACTCTCGCTTATCATAACATAATATGGTCTTTTCAGAACAGACACGATGTTCATTGGTAATCGCATAATAGCAAAAGGAAGTGACGCATTCAGGACAGATTATAACGCTGTCTACTTCTGATAAGACCTTTTGAGACAGATGATAAGACCAGATCTGAATTGGACCTGTGTGGTGTGATATTGTTGTAAGGTGACTCACTAGTTGTGACTAAGGGTAAAAGCACTGGACGCCTATTTCAGGCTGCACTTTACTTGCCTCCCACTTCCAGCCCATTACTGTTTTTAAAAATTCCATTTGATACTGAAATCAATGACAGAGCCTCAGAACCGCAATGGCATGTTTTGGTTAATATTTAGGTTGGCATATACAGCATATATTTTTTATTGTTTTATTTTTTAGTAGTGTTTGTTTTTGTCCAAATGTAAACAATTCCACCCCTGATTCTGTCCTGGGCCTAGTGCCCTCCCATATGATTACAATTGAAAAACAAGGCCTGTAACAGAATGATAATGCTGGGCTGATGGCAGCAACACTGACTGAACTGTGATTAAAATTTGGTTTTCCTCTTCCTCTTCACTCAGGAATGGACGCTGGAGGTCAGAATGGAAATTCACCATCTCCCCCTCCACCACTCAAGTGGCAGGAATCATGAAAATCCAGGTATTTAGTTTAAATATTCCACTGTTTGGAGAGAGACAGGATTATTGTGGTGTCTTTGTTCAGTGAAAAGTTATAAGTGCAGGATTTCTCTGTTTATTCACAACATAGAGAACAAAGACTATGTATTGAACAAAGACTATGTATTGAATGTATTTGAGCAGCGCTTTCGCCAGGAGACATGAAGTGGCAACACGTGACTAGTCAAACTGGAAGGGACTGTTTACTTTAGAGCATCTTAATTTGTTAATTAATGTATCAATATTTACCCTGGCATATTGAGGAGGGATGGCGATATATCACCAAATCTACATTTTGACCAACCCCCATTTGCTACAGTTTATATCGCATGATTTTTAGGTACCAAACAAACTAAACCTCCCATCTTTCAGGTTCATTACTATGAGGATGGAAATGTTCAGCTGGTGAGCCACAAAGAAGTCCAGGAGTCCATGTCGATTTCTGTGAGTATAGCTTCACCTGTGACACCCAAGAAAATGTATTATGCTCAACCCACACAAACCTGGTGCTTCAGTGTAAGCTGGAGCAGTCAGCAAAATCCATTAAGATACCTCATATAACACTAATGGCGTCAAATGTTCTCATTTTAATCCTATTTACATCACTTTTGTCATTAAAACTGTTTTGCCCTGCTGAAATGCCTCTTTTCATGCCTCTTTGCCGTCTTTTAGAACGAGGGTTCTACTGCAAAGGAGTTTGTTAAGATCATGGAGGCTGCAGAGAATGACTATCAGGTTTGTAATTACAAATGTATATTCTCTTTACAATGTGATTTTGGGTCGATGCCTAGTAATTGATACTGATACTTTTAATAGTTTTGTGTGGAAAAAGAATTGTTTCAAACATCTGTCTCCACATGTATCTGAAACTTGGAGTTATCCATTTATTAGATTTTTGAAGGTCAAATAATGAGACATGAAGTTTTACTATTGCCAAAATTTAATCATGAAGTCCTTGACTTTGATACTGTGTGAGGAACTTAGCTTGAGAGGATGAGGAGTCTTTTATTTTTCCCAAAACAATTACAACACATTTTAACAACAAAGTTTATAGGTCTTTAAAGGTCAAATGAGCAGTTTTAAACTGGAACAAAACACAAAATCAACTGTCATTACCTTTTCTCACTGTTTTTCCGTTTTATTCTAAGACGGCCATCAACGAGAATTACCAGACCATGTCGGACACTACCTTCAAAGCCTTACGCCGCCAGCTTCCTGTGACACGCACCAAGGTCGACTGGAACAAGATCCTGAGCTACAAGATTGGCAAGGAGATGCAGAACGCTTAAGCGCAGCAGAGAAGAAAACAGACTACTCCCCAGTCCCCCACCGCCCACCCCCCTCTGAACAACGTTGCATGACTGGATAGTTGTTTCGTCTTTGTACAAAAATTAGAGAACCAGGGACAAAAGAAAGGTTTGGTCTCATAGTCGGATGTCACCTTACACATTGGATGTCTAATTATGCTGGTGTCCTTATTTTGTTTTATACAGACACTGTTAACTCCTCTGTATATTAAATCTATGACGAAAATCATGTTTTGGGAAAATATTACTTGAGGAAATATTACGAGACATAGGAAATGGGGTGGACACTTGTATGCAAAACACCACTTAAAATACTGTATCATGTGTGCAATATTTATTGTGCCAGTGAGACCATACCTTTTTATTTGACCTGCTAAAATTCTGATTAAATTTGCAATCATGGTGATGATTTTTGAGGGAGATATGTGTCTGCTTTACCTTAAGAGCTCAGTTATTATGGCTGAAAAGGACGACTCCTTTCGCAAATAATGTCCAATACGGTCAACAAAAAAACAAATGTTTGTGTTAATTGACAGGTAAATCTGGCACAAGCAAAGTCACCACTGTCAGCTACTCGATTTTCTTGTTCCTTCATTTTGGTACTTCCTCCTCGTTTGTCCTGTATGTGAGAGCTCCAGCTCGCAGTGCTCCTGGCTACATTGCCTTTTTAACTCGTCATCTTCGGAACTCTCACTCAGCACAAGGAGTTCTGTGACCATTTAACAAGCTTAATTAACAAAGTCATTGGTCGCTAAGTCATGTGCATAATGTCCAATTTACAATAAAATCGAAAAGTATCACTTTCTCTTTCAGTGCTTATTTTTATTAAAAAAAAAACAAAACCAGAACCTGTCTGTATTATATAACAAGGCACACTGTAATATATACCTGTATGAAACATCCTGTCTGTCAGTTGGGTGATTTATTTCCATGAGAGTAATTGTAATTCAGTCACAGTTCTGTTGAATTAAATGACAAATTTTCTATTTACTGACTCACTCATAATTTCTCATGCCTATTGATGATTGTGTTACACAAATTAAAAATACCAAGGTGAAACAAAAGACTTTGCAAACCTTACCAGCCTAACCTAACCAAATCAGCCTGTGGCCAAGTGGAAGGGAACTTGGCTTGTAACTGGAAGGTCGCCGCTTCAAGTCCCCACCAGGTCGAAAAGGGCTGGGGTACCCCTGAGCAACCCCCATTGCTCCCTGAGCACTAATCAGTGTGGCAGCCCACTGCTCCTAATTCTAGGATGGGTCAAAATGCAGAGAGTAGTTTCCCTAAGGGGATTAATAAAGTATCTAAAAAAAAATAAAATAAATAAACTTCACATGTGACAGGAATGATTTCATTGCACTCTGTCCCAAAACTCAGCTTCTTTATGATGAATATGTTAAATTGGGCCACACAGAATCCTGAGTCTTGAATGCCACATCCCTTAGATGTGCAGTCTGATTGGGCTAATGCTGGTGGACGACCAAGGGTAAAATGAATTTATCCCATAATGGTGGATATTAAAAAGATTTCAGGAATCCATTTTTTTTAATGGACCAATATTTGAATATAATAATATCTAAATATTTATTTTAGCTAATGATTTTTGGTGGTGTAGCCTTTTTGTGTGTGGCTGAACTCACCTTGTCATACTTGTAAACCAGCGACAGCGACACCGTGCGGCGGGAGAAGCTAACTGTCTAGTTAAGCGAGCAGATGGCTAACTGTTAGCTAAGGCAAACAGACACGTACACACACAACGGCGCGCGTGCACACACACAGGTTTTCACAGCTATCCTTGCAAGGACATCTGCCTTGACTTCAATTTTCCATTCATTTGGACAGCTTTATCCCCAACCTTAACCATAACCAGTTATTGCCTAACCCTAAACTTGACCTAACCACAGTCCACACCATAATCTATACTTTCAGTCAGAGTGTGAGAAATTAGGTTATGTCTCATTAGGACGCGACTGGGACGGTCCTGCTGAGAACTACTGGTCCTGACGAGGTGAGTGTAAGAACAGGTCCTAAAGAGGCAACAGAACGAGTACACACACACAGACACAGTGCGCCGCCGCTGCTGCTGGATACTAGACACATGTTGAACTGCTGTTGGGAGAAATGCTAGCTACGAGTGGGGCTTCAACCGGCTTTCGCACTCACACAAACTGAGGTAAGCTTCTCTTCCACGTGTCGCCTCGGTCGCCTCTTCTCTGCCGCCACTGCCTCCATGTTTACTTAGAAACTTTTGCCCGTAATGTTTTGCAAAAATTACAAGTTTGGGTTAGCTCGAGTTAGCCCCACAGCTAGCAGAGTGAGTGGCTAACTCGTAGCCAGGTTTTAAATGGAAAGTCTTCATGGCTTCATGGAACGTGCGTGGCTAACGTTTAAGTTCACAATAGAGCATCAGTGGCTTATTCTCGGCTCGCACGTATTAACTTTCCTCCTCCAGCACAGTAAAAGCAGCCCAGAGGAGCAGAGCGTTGTATTGTTGTAATAGTGACGTCTATGATGCGCTGCAGGGTTTAACAGTGTCAGCCGTGTGTTACTGGTGTTGTCACTCCATGGCTGTGGTCTTTTTCTAAATCAAGTGGAACATTTCTGTCAGTAAACAGCTAAACGTCAGAGGTCTGCGTCACAAAAACTAAATGGCTTATTAAGTCGGAGTTTTTCAGTGATCCTGGTTTAATTAACCCTTTATACCATGGTTGAACGATTTGGGTAAACTATCTATTTGCATTTTTCCTTTGGACTGACACGTTGCAATTTGAATTCCCACATAAATGTTAGGTCAAGTCTCTGTTCGATATGTATCATGTTAGAATTAGAATCAGAAGTCTTTATTGTCATTGTATGAGCACATATAACGGAATTAAAGGCAGCCACTCTAGGGATGTTCCTAAAAAAACGAGCCACAACACACATATACAAAACATAAAACACGTTTAAAAAGATAATCTATCCCAAATATACAATTAACTTAACTATACTGTAAGTATGTCTCTGAGAAATTAATATTAAGAACATTTAAAGGTGCAAGGTGCAGCTTAATTTAATGGTCTTAGCTTTTTAACAAGGTGGAGCATGAGAAACCATCAAAATATTCCAGGACGAGAATGCACAGATATACCTTGTTTCAAACATTTACGTATTGCATTTTTTATTTGACATAAAACGGAATAGTCAAAAATTTATCAAATCAATTGCTGCCCTTGTGATTTGTTAATAGTGTTGTTTCAACTAACATTTTCAATTAGACAATGATTTATTGTTCATCCCCACCATATGGCTCAGGAAAGCAGTAGCACATAAGTTGCCATGGAGATCAATTCTGCGCATCTATCTGGCTTAGTCACTTTTTTATTACTGTTCATTAAAATACTACAATTCTAAGCTATGAACTAATTATGCCCATAAGCTTATCCTGGTATCATGATAATCATTCATATGAAAAAAAAATTATTGGTCAACTGTAATATATATATATATATATATATATATATATATATATATATATATATATATATATATATATATATATATATATATATATATATATATATGTATATAAAGTAACTCTAATGTATATGTGAACTTAATGAAGAGTGGCTATCTGCTGCTGTGGCCCTTCTTCTTCTTCTTCAGCATAACTTAGAGGTTATGTGGATAACTGTTGCCTGTCTATCATTTTAACTGTGTCTGGTCATTATCCTCTGTCCTCTGGCATCCACAAGGCATTTTCACCCTGAGAACTGCTATTTACTGGATATTTTCTTATTTGTAGGCAATTCTCTGTAAAAACTTAGAGATGGCTGTGTGTGAAAATCCCAGTAGATTAGCAGTTTTTAGTAGAAATACTCAAACCTTTGGCACCAACAGCCATGTTAAGCCTGTCCCACAATAGAGGATAGGATCAGGCCCTTCCGACAATTTTGAGGGCCTTTTTTTGCGTACTCTTGTTTAGAACTAGTACACACCAAGTTGATTCTGTCTTCTCGGACATAATTTCGTTTTCTCAGCACAAAACATCACACAAACGACAGCTAATAACTGATGATGACAGTCCGCCTCCATGTCGTTTATATTCTGGTCACATTAAATTACACACGTTTCTGTGAGATCCCAAATCCCTGGAGTTTCCTCCCTGAATATGTTTGATTAAATGCCAAGTGTGTGGTACTGTATGGAATTAGATTTGTAGATGTGTGTCAATATTTTCAAACAACACTTTCCACGATAAAAAGTTTGTTGTGTCTGTGGTCTCCCATGTTTTTTGAATCAAGTTAGATTTGAAAATCTTCTAGTGTTGGGCAGGCTTCACAATCAAAGTCACTTAAATCACCGTTCATCATTCTGATACTCAGTTTGAACAGCAGGTTGTCTTGACTGTGTCTACATGCCAGAATGCATTACGTTGCATTGCAGCTGTGACTGGCTGATATTTACATTAAGGAATAGTTGAAGAAGTGGCCTGTAAGTGTATAGCAATATCAATGATATGAGGCATCATGAAAAGAGGAAAAAAGTACCCTGATTGATTACACCAAAATATTCCTGTATTTTGCATCCCACATTAGGCTTGGTCTACAAAAAAGTCAGGATGGAATGATCGGACTCGGTCAAGCCTGGTTTTACTCTGATTCTTCATGTGTGAAAAAACTCCTTTTGATCTAAGTGTGACTCAGTTTTCCACTGCTTGTTAGCCTTGTGGACCTTCAGTATCTGCCTCTGCTGGGCATTGAGCTGCAGCTCACTGCTCCTGTTGGCATGATTATGTGTCTTCTTGCAGCCAGTGATGAGTCTCCTGTGACTGTGCTTAGCTGCAGATGGAAGAATGTGCTCTTTCAGCAAGCCAGCTGGCTGGAACCAGAGATGTCAGGAGAGCCTTTAGGCTGCATGAGGACTCTTTAATAGTAGTGTGTGCATGTATGTGCATGTGTTTCATTGACTGAGCAGAGGAAAGTACAGGCGTTGGAGCTGTATGTGTCATGTTTAATGTGGCTTCGCTGTTGCTGCTGACTCTCACCTTGTCACTTCTTGCGCAGAAAGGTGTTAATTTACAGTATGTATGTACACAGCTGCTAACTCTCGAATTGACTATTTGACAGACACCTGACACAGTATATAGCTGCAGTTGGCAGGATCACACAGAGAGTGATAATCCAAAAATTCAACAATGAAATATTTTTCTGTCTTGTGCTCTTTTCATCAGACGAGCACAGACAGAAGCACTTGTTGCGTACTTGAAGAATGAGCAAGGCAATCTGTCCATCTCTGACCCTCTGCTGACATTGACACATGTTTTATTGTCCTCCTATCTTTTCGACTCTTTCCTCTCTTATTATGTTTCTTTACCATGGGCCATTGTTATCTTTGCCCGAGTGGGAATCATTCCACTGAGGGGACCTGAATGCAGAGTAGGTATAGAAGAACAGCCAACAGGAGAGTCTGCTCTTTCTCTTTGAACTGTCTTGTAATATGTCAAAGTCTCCCATTACTTGTATACCTAGTACAAAAGGGCCAGGATTCCTTAAAAATGTTCTTTGATACGTATCAACTATGTTTTTTTGACAAAAACTGCACTCATGTAATTTCTCATGGAGATGACTAAAAAACTAATGAAATATAATATGATTCATCATAGGGGCACACGGTAGTGTAGTGGTTAGCACTCGAACCCCGGTTGGAACAAGGGCCTTTCTGTATGGAGTTTGCATGTTCTCCCCGTGTGTGCGTGGGTTCTCTCCGGGTTCTCCGGCTTCCTCTCACAGTCCAAAAACATGCAATGTGGGGATTAGGTAAATTGGACACCCTGAATTGACCATAGGTGTGAGTGTGAATGTTTGTTTGTCTCTATGTGTGTGGCCCTGTGATGGACTGGCGAGCTGTCCAGGGTGTACCCTGTCTATCGCCCGATGTAGCTGAGATTGGCACAGCACCCCCGCGACCCTCTGGTGGAGGATAAAGCGGTAGATGATGCCTGACTGATGATTCATCATATGCATACTCTTTTTGTAGGTTATTACGCTGCTGGTCTGGCAACCCATGCTGCTTTGAGAGTGTGTGTATTTTTTTGTGTGACCCAGGGAAAAGTGGTCTGGACTCTGGACTCGACATGCCTGATCGTTGCACTTTACTGTCCCTACACACTAGTGCTTCACAGTTGTAAACATAGAAGCAAGGGGAAATGAAATGGAAGCCAGCAAAACTTCTCCCCGAATCTACAGACAATTTAAAGCAAAATGTGATGGGCTGGTTCATGGCAGTGACAGTTTACCCATAACAGTAGACCACACTACACCATAAGCTACATATTTAGTTATGGTGCTGTAAACAGAGCCCAGAGAAGGTGCAGCAATGTCTTTCTCTCTCAGATCATTGATGCACATTATGATTGAAATGCCTTATGGAATTATTTACCAATAAATAATTTTATAATAATAAAATGCCAAAAGAAATCCTCCCCATAATACTGACTTTGGAGTTTCTTTTTTACTGGGTTATTAAAAAAATATTTAATATTTATTACCCTTTATCAGCTTATTGTATACAATTATTATTATTTCTTGCAAAAAATGGTATACAAGGAATATGCAGTACATTACTGAAGTGACAATGGCAATAACAAATGATTATCTTGGTTCATTTTGAATGAATACCGTTTTACTCTGTGTGTGGCATCCTGTAATCCACTCTTCATACTGTCCACGCAACCAGTCAGTGTCCAGAATTACCCACCCAGTGGCAGATAAATGTGGTGGTACACTTTTACAGTGTAACCAAACTTCGAAAATAAAACATACTAAAGTATTTTTTTCACATTCTGGTCATTTATAAACATCATCTGTTCCAGTAGTAAGAATATGTGCTGTGCACATATGTACGTGCATGTGTATTCCGAAGTGGCGTGACAGATTTTCATAACAGGCGATGGAGCATATTTTCATAGTCAGATTAACCATATCAGTACTGCTGATGTGTCATGTTTTCCACTGTGTAATGTTTATTTAGATATTTAGGGTTATCATAATATGACTTTGCTTGGAAATAATGTCAGTGTTACCTCGCACCAGATCAGGTTTAACTACTGACTATCACTTAATAGCCTTACAGGGAAATTACTTTTACTTCCTCTTCCTCTTTAAACAGAATATATTACTGATGTATACTTCCCCATTACCATAAAGTATAGTGATCAATTGAACTTTTAACTCCATCAGATGTTTCTTGTGTTATAACCCTGTCCACATGGAAATGGAAATGATCTTCCCTGTCGTTTTGAAAAAAAGAAAAAAAAGAAATGTGTGTACAGCTCCTCAGAGACCCTGCCTGGGTTGGGGTCAGGGTCGTTGCATGGCTGTACAACAAAAGAAAAAAAAACAACTGTTGCTTTAACAACAGTAGGAGAGAGACAGCATAAGACATGGGGAGGTATATGATTTTATTGCGATTTTAAAGCATTGAATTTCAGCAATAAGCTGTTTGTAATTGCCAAACAATGGTTGGTCCTAGACTGTGGAATAGGCTTCATTATTTTGATGTGTAGCCTCAAAAATTATAATGTCAAAGCACGCAGTAGAATTTATGGATCATTTTGCACTAACATACAACGGTTGCTAGTAGTCCTCAGTGGCCATTTAGCAATGCCGCAGTTTCAGTGATGGCACATAATGTGTCTCACAGTTTTAGTAGAGAAAGTTGGCATGCTGTACGCCTGTATCTGGGTTCAGACATTTTCTGCAGGGCATTATTCCAAGGCTTTATATTCCTCAGAGAATTAATACATGCATCAGAAATGGAAATTAAATCTCTTTGAAGATTGGATTTTTTTTTTTCATCCTTCAGACTTTCAATGCAAACGGATTCCAACACTGAGTCTGGGATGGCATTAATGTCTCTGTATTAAGAACAAGGTAGTTCCACTGCTCTGCAAGCAAAAAATAGTCTGAATAATACACAAACCAGCCTGAAAAAGGTGAAGGAACATTTGTTGTACATGTCCCAGTGCAGTGAGAAAGTAATCTTTTCCATACATTACAGTGAACTGTGTGTTACTGAACTGTTAAGTCCAAATTTTAAAGTATTGGTTTTTAAAAGTCAATGGAGTGTACGGAAACCCTGTGAGTTTGCAGCATGATGTGACTCACACACGCACATTCACCACAAAGCCAGATCAGACTGGTCAGGAACCTTTATTTAGAACCTGCGTACCACTTTGGTAACTCGATCTCAGCCAGAAATGTTTGCCCTACCTTTGACGGTGAACACTGCCCTGCCCTGCACAGAGGAAAAAACTCACGATCGGTTTGTTTTCTGTCCATTTTCTCTCTGCATTCACTCAGCTGTATCCACTGAGATCTTTCACTTTGGAAAGTCTGGCTCACCATGTAGACCTTTGCACCTGGAATAATCCAAAGTGGTCACTTAAAGCAGTTAACTCCCTAATATCTGGCCCATGATGCCAGTGAAAGCTCTGCCCAAGTGAGAGAAAGGTCACAGCTGCTGTGTAGGCACCCTCATTCTATGAAATGTCACAGTACAGAGATGCTGAAGGGAATTCAATTCTGCTTACTAAATCTTTAGTGATTAAAGTAGATAAAGAGTAACTTGGAGACTTGAAGAGATAGTTGAGAGTTTTTTTCTGGTGTGAGGTACTGCTGCATATTTTGTATTTCCATTATGGTATAGTTTGGTTTGGAACAGTAAAGCCCTGGGTCAGACTTGCATTTCGATTGAGAACAATACCCTTAGTTGGTAGGCTGGGTGTGGGCTGTGCCTGATGGCTGTGTTGGTGAGATAAGTAGTGTGTCGTCCTACCAGGCAACAAAAGACAACCTCAAATGCGACACAGCAGACAAAATGGAGGAAATCCAGCTGTTTTTTTCTGTTCGGTTTGTGGAGTCAGTTGACTGCCGTGGGTGGAGCTGGTCTAGCTTCACCTGTACCGTACCATTTTACTCTGGCACCCCAAGAGAAGGGCCAGTTTTTTGGTGCTATTACTAATGGAAACACAAGAAAAGTGTATTGTACCAAACCCAACTGTTCCACTCAGTAGAAACACGGCTATAGTCAGTGCTGACTGCACTGTGTGGGCCCCTGCTTCCAGAACCAGCCAGACACAGGCTAAAAAAACACCAGCGAAAACATGGCTGTCAGTTGGAATACAAGAAAAAACTTTATTTTAAAGTTATGTTTTAAAACTATGTACATATCTCAGAGTAAGAGAGCCTTTTATGACTGGAAACTGAAGTCAATATTGACTTTAGTTTGTGTCTCCTAAGGTAAATCTTAATGTAAGGTTCTAAACCTCACAGCCACAAAATAACACATTTGAACCTTTTGTTGAAGGCTGCAGTGAACCAACAACACCTAAAATACATTATGATAAAACCATGTCACTGTCCTCTGGCTGTTATAAATATTTCAAATCATAGGAACCAGAAGGGTATAGCTTTCCACCAAACTCTGCACAGACAGATACGTTTGTGTTGTTTTGGCAGAGGAGGGGAAATTGTGATTTTCTGATGATGAGTGCATTTTTGCAGGAAGGCTGCTTTTTAATGAAAGCATAACCTGAGTATCTCCACCACATCATAACACTGACATCTGTGTAATGTTTGATGTTCTGTCAAAAAGATGAGTTAATCACACAAGGCTAACAGCTATAGCCAGAGGCTGCTAATATGAAGCAGGTGGTTTATTCCCCGCCCTTCCTCACCCCGGCTTCCTGCTTTGCATAAACCGTATGATGAATGATGAGTCCATTTGGCTGAATTTAAATGCATTTTTTAAACTCCAGATTTGACTGGCTTCACATATTTGAATCTAGGCAAACAATATGAAGAAATTAACAGGAATCTGTGCAGTATCAGACAGGCAAAAGACAGGGGTAAGGTACGTTCTTTAATCCTGTATTATATTTCATAATTTCTCGGTTCCACCTTTGTTTCTGCTGTTTGCATTGTATCATATCTTTTATTTTTATAGTGAGTGCTATTTTGTCTTCTTGTTGAGGGAAATTCTACCATATTTCTATACCAGACTTCCTCTGGCTACATGTAATTTGCCATAAGAAACTTGCTGTAGTCCAAAACAGTGGTCCTGCATATTGGATAAGAAGACCATGAGTAGTAGGGCTGTTGCTTTTTCCAAAAAAAAAAAAAAATCAAGTATGGAATGTTACATGGGATGCTTTCCACACATGCACAAAAACATGGTGAAATTTATTGAAGCTAATGCCACGTTTCCATTATGTTACGTATGGTCTAGTGTCACCCAGACTGTTCCATACCATTTTGCTCTAGTACTCAAAGGGCAGGGTGCCGGAATTGGAACAGTTGGGAACAGTTATTTTGGTACTATTCCTAATGGAACGGTAAAAAATGTGTACTGTACCATACCAAACTATACTGTTCCACTCTGTGTTAACACTGCTTAAGAGGGGAGTCCCTTACTTTCCCATCTATTGCAAAGTAGATTTAACTTGTGTTTTAAAAGTGTTTTTTCTTAATAGTTACATCCAAATGAAGACAAGTGTTAAAGATCAAAAGCAGAGTTCTGTTGTGGATCTGGTTAGTGACAGCAGGCACACACCGCTTGCTCTGGGCACTCCCCTGTTTGAACAGGTGTAAGCAACGCTATTAGAAAATGAAATGTAAACATAGTCAGGCACTTGATCCAAAATGTTGCCCTACAACTGAAGAGGAAGATACTGTTCTTTTACAATTTTTACAGTCAACACATTCAATTTGCTGCTAACAATAAATAAATCATATTAAATGTCTCTTTGGCCCACAAGGGAAACCATTCAATTTCTGGATTCAATTTTAATGTAATGCTAAATGCTATAAAATTGAATTTGTTCATACAAAAGTAAATTGGACAAAGTTAGGTTTGTGATCACTTTCTTCTCACCTTACATTTGTTCTTGCACTTTGACTTTGGTCGATGCACTCCCTCTACTGGTATGAAACTTGGTCACTTGGCTAGTCTTTGCTAGATGGACTTATTATCAAATTATATAATATCTTGTGAATCACCAAGCCTGATTTACTTTGACTTATCCAGATTAGTAGTACTTGTCAAGAGACAACAGAAGGAACAGTCCAATCAGTCAAGCTTTTTACTCTGTGCAGTCACTTCAGAGTTTTTATCTTTTAATTTACTGATAGTTCTGAGAGAGATTGCTGTGATTTGTCTGGCCCAAATTACACTAAGCATATTATTACAAAGAAGACGTAGTCTGTAGCATCAGCTGTAATATATCCAGTGTGGGGTTTTGTTCACTGCTGTAAAAGGTTTACTTAAAGGTCTCACTGTCCAAACCAATAGACTCTGTAGTCCAGTAATAGCAGTCCTGAGAACCAGTTATGTCCAGCTGGTGTCAGCAGTGATAGTCACAGCGTTCCTGACCCAGTTAACCAGTGAAATGATGCTGCTGTGTTTGAATTGTTGAATAGTGGAGGTAATCAAAGCCTTGCTGACCTTCCTTTTTTGGTAGTCTCAATCCTCTGAGGGGGAAGAAAGAAGATTATTAGAATGCTACCAATCCCCGCTGTTGTCTGCATAGTAATGTAGTGCATACAGTATTCCTGTTTCGCACCACCTCGCTCTTATGTCAGGAATTGTCCACGATATATATGCTAATTTTACCACCAGCGAATTTGCCTCTACAGGGCTCGACATTGATAGCCTGATGGCCTGTGGCCAGTAAAGGTTTATGCAGGGGAATTTGATTGACCTATCACTGGTCGATTTGGTCAAGTGTTGGGCCTAAAGACCTTTTAAAAGACTAATGGTAAGATGGTCACTCAACTTTAGGAACAGAGTTAATACAGCATCACAATATGTAACTGAAGTGGTATTCTGAAGGTATATTTAAGTTCAGAACTGCTGTAAATCTGCTCATTATAGTGTTCAGACCCAAAACCTTACTGTTATTGAAGATGTGATCTCATAGCAGTCTATTTTTAGACACTCGGCTGAGGTATTTTTTTTAACCATCCAGCAATGTAGTCACTAGCCAGCTGTGTTGAGTTAAATAACTACAGCAATTTCTGACGTTGTTAAAGCTGTAGTGCCCTGGAGCAGAGGTTTTTTTTCCAACAACCCCAGTTAAAAACACATTTACATGAGGTGATCATTTTTGAGGTGTGTTTGATTTAGTATTTTTAAACTTCAAAGCAAGGCTTTGTGGGAAATAATTGTTGAAATGATGAATGAAGAGAAAAGGCTTCAGCTTCAAATTGGGGGAGAAGCTCATTTAAATTTGGGTTCATTAAAAATATTCACTAAGTGGGTAAAATGAACACTGGCTGTCACATAGGTGTGAATTTGAGAGTGAATGGGTGTTCGTCTCTGTATGTTGGCCCTGCGATGGACTGGCAAACTGTCCAGGGTGTACCCCAGCCTTTTGCCCTGTGTCAGCTGGGATTGGCTCCAGTGACCCATGACGCTCATGTGGAGGATGACTCGGGTAATTAATGTTGTCTTTTTTTGTTGGATATCTGTGCTGCTAAACAGTGTTCAGTCTTTGTGATATCACTCAACGAGATGTGGCTCAAGGCAAATGGAAAATGTAAATATTGAAGGTTCATATTATTATTTTGCTTTTGTGAAGTATTGCCCCATTGCGCAGACAACAACCAATCCTTAGTGTGTTTCATATTAGACTGTCCCTTTCCCTCCTCCTCCATTTGTCCTCTTCATTTTCCCTCTTGCTGAAGGATAGCTCCACTACTCAGGCTTATTTTCAGTTACCTAGCAACCAGGAGGAGATGCATTTTTGGGGATGTACTTTGTGATTGAAGCTGGGGAGGGGTTTGGTGTATATTGTTCTGGAACAAATGGCTCATGAATGCTGTTTTCCTTAAGAGATGTAGTGAGGAACACTCTTTTAAGTAAATCTTTAATTGAACAATTCCATTGTTCCATTACTCAGTGTCTGACTCAATTAGCACTTCCATTCACCTGGCTTTCACTGCTGTTAATAGCAATGGTCTTGCATCCTAATTATCAGCGTGTCAGAGTGAGCTTAACCCAGTGACATGGCGTGTAACCATACGTCTCGTGTGACTCAAACACTGTAAGGTCTTTGGTCTGCGTGATGCAAGTTTAGCTGTTTTCCAATTTCCACATTGGTCCACGTGGACCCTACGCAGGCCACATACGGCGAATGTGCATGCTCTCTGTAGCACAATACTTTCCTGTCCACTTGGTGGCACGCTCATTTGTTCCATGACTGTGATAATTTGCTTGAGGGTTGAATGAGGATGTTCGCTATTACCTACACATGCACAAGTCTACAGTCAAAGGATACAAGGAAATACAAATACCAGTGAACTCCTCAGGGTGAGACATTGCCGCTACTGTACAAATGGAACTCTGGGGTTGTACACACAATGCAGAAATGCAAAGTGGCTTTTGTGGAAGCGGAACAAGTATTATCTGGCCCTAACTGAGAAATACCCATTCATTTTCAGGGGATTTTGAGAAACAGTTTGATACAGCTGGTTTTAATTTGTCTGTCAGAAAAAGACCCTGTATAGGGGTTGAAACCTCTGAATGTGCTCAAAGGGATTTTGGGAAACCACAGTTTGTTCTGTCATGTGTCTCATTCCACATACAGTTACAAATGTGGTTCAAATCACATTGGCACATGTTAGTAGAGCTTTGTAGAGTGGCTTTGAAGGTTCTATATGGGTTTCTGTTGAATGTTTGAAGCTGCATCCAAGATGAGGTCTATTTTCTTTGCTTGGATGTAGGCCTTTCCTAATATAAGTGATGTTTTACTTGAAGATTTATGTGATTGGTCAAACTTGTTTTGTGCATTTTCACAAATGTATTGTTACTCCAGTAGTAAAGAAGCACACCAATAAGGAATATTGGTTTATTTGTATCAACAAATAGAGCTTGATGAATAGAGATTAAAGCAATGAATACATTTGTCCAGTGGCAAATGTTTAATATTATAAATGTAGATACAGCTAACGGCGCACCATATTTTTACTGTGATGTGCTTGGTTGATGTAGTACTAAGTATCCAAAACTCTTGAAGATATGATGACATGATACATGCTTCATATACTTAGTCAGTGTTGCTGTTTCCCTTTTTTGATTTCTCCAGTCATATATGTAAAAGTTTGATCTGTGATTTTTGGTGAAAAAAACAAAACAAAGATGACTTCATTAGAAATTTGATAGACATTCCTAACCCAAATGCCAGCTGACTAGTAGATATTTTTGGCAGTGTACCACTTAGCAGGAGTAGAGTTGGGGTCTCCTTAAGTGTGAAGTACAAAGACAATGGGCAGAAAAGGAGAAGCAGGAGAGGAGGAGGGTGGCTTGGTAGGAGACACAAAAGAACAGAGGCCTCCGTCCGTACACGCTCCTCTATTCAGCTGCTGAGCTAATCCACATGCTAGCTAGCTGCACTCCATTCAGAAGGAGCCCAGGATGACGTCTGGCAGACCTCCCATCTATTTAGGTTAGCAGGCTGTTGTATGGACTCAACACTGTACCCATTCATATGCTGAATCCAGGCTCACTGTGCACCCCCAGCTGCAGTAACTTTGTTATGTATGCACTTACATTTAAAAGCTACATACTATAGTTTTCATTAAAGTTTTACAGTATACACCAATAATGAGACCCACTTCTTGCAGGGGGATTCACAGGGAGCACATGAAAGAGGCAGAAGACCTTAAAACAAGATTAAATTGTCCCAATTATCCTTTGAAGAAACATTTTCAAATTTGACACAAAAAAATTTTTTGGAGTCAAAGATGGACTAGTCTTGGTTGTTTAAAGGTCAAGGTCACTGTGACCTTACGTTTGTCCCATGGCAGGAATGACCATAATGAATTTCATTACTGATGCATGATATTTTTTGGCATAATATTGGTACTGGCCGATTACTGGCTCTAAAATGGGATATAAAATATAGGTATCAGTTCTAGGCCCAAGCATTCCCAAGATATTGGCATATGATATAATGGAAAAAATGTCTAATGGTGTGCATTCCTAATTTTTCTTCAGTCAAAATATCAACTTAAACTCCAGAATGAACTTAAAAGTATTTGATGGTCCAGGGTCACTGCAACCTCTCAAAACACAACTTAACATTGTATGATAATTACAAAGAAATGCTCTTGTTGCCATGTTATTACATTTCAGTTCTAACATTTGTAGTGGAGGCTTCAACTCAGATGCTGCTCATTGACTCTGAAAAGGCAGACATCACACATTGCCAAACTACACTGTGGGTCCATTGCTTTGCTTTGCTTGTGCTGCGTGTAGTAGATGTTGACCAGAGCTCAGGTTTCCAAGCAACACCATTGGAAATTTAAGCTTTCCAATGAACCACACTTCAAAAAACCTGAACTAAGGTGTTTTGTTAACTCATTAGATTAAAAAAAGAGAGAGATTGATAAATTTTTACTGCTCACATCGTTCTATGATTTTTAACAATTCAATCCATATGTTGTTAACTGTTCACTTAAGCTCAGACATGAGTTGCGGAGGAAACATTTCATCTGAAATGTCTCTAGTGATCTATGGTTTGTTTGATGATATTGCAATTGCATCATAAAATGTGTTTTCTGCCTCCCTGATGGCCAGGTGTGTGTGTGTGTGTGTGTGTGTGTGTGTGTGTGTGTGTGTGTGTGTGTGTGTGTGTGTGTGTGTGTGTGTGTGTGTGTGTGTGTGTGTGTGTGTGTGTGTGTGTGTGTGTGTGTGTGTGTGTGTGTGTGTGTGTGTGTGTGCCTGTGTGTGTTTGCATGTGTGTTTTGTGTAAACACAGCAGGTAAACACACATCAGTCTCCAATGCTTTGCCTCATACTCTATTTCAATTTGTCAAACTGACAGACTGCAGCCCCCTGCCCCCTTACTGCTTCTGTGTGTGTGTGCGCGTGTGTGTACACAAATTTTTGATTGGCCTGCTTTCCTCTCCTCTTTTTTTTTCTCTCCAATGTCCCTCAGCTCCAGCTGCCATCCTCCTCCCCCTTTGTATCTGCCCCCAGTCTCTTTCTGTTTTTCTCTATTTTACCACCTTTGCCCCTTTCTCTACCTCCTTTCCTCCTTTCTCACATATTCCCCTCTTTTCCCTCCTTTCTTCATGCCACATTTGCCGTTCCATGGCTTCTTTTCTCTCCTATGCCCCCTCTTTTTTTCCTTCATTCTCTTTTCCCCGTGACACCTTCTCCTTCTCTCACCTTACTATCTTTCCACCCTCTCTGTCCTTCTCTCCATCTTCCATCTAGCAGCAGTAGCTGGTCAGTCTTTTTACAGCACCTTCCCCCCACCCCCATCCTGACGTCACTATCTTCTGTTTGCATTGCTATTGTCTCACAGCGGCTGCAGCAGCAGCAGCAGCAGCTCTTCAACATAATTTGAGTTTTTCAGCCCCCTGTTTTCTCTCTTCTCCTTGGAAAAGCCTCTCCCTCGTTCTCTCTCTCCCAATCTCTCCCCCACCCCCAATGATTAAATCCTACAGTGCGATGAGAAGTGAGAGAGTGACAGAGAGGAGAGGATGTGCAGGAGGATATAGACTGCAGACAGAGATGAGATATCAAGCCACATTCAGCCTCATTTTCATATCTGGATTTGACCACAGGTTTTCTTGGCAGTGAAGGCTTTTTTTTATTTCACATCTTTTAGCACTCCATAAGGCCTCGTGTTTTTTTTTTTTTTTAGTAATATTATTTTTGTTGCTGGGCTGTGTACGCGCGTGTGAGGAGGAGGGCTTTTAAAGCAGTGACGGAGAGCGAAGCGAGGGCATCTGGACGTCTGGGAGGCAGTGACGGCTGGCTGGCTGCATTGTGTTGCTTTGAAGACCCCTGCTGTGTAGCTGCCTGTTCATCAACCTCTCTCTCCCCCTCTCTCTCTCTTCCCCCATCACCCTCCCTTTTCTCTCTCCTCTCTTTCCTCCTTCTCCACCTCCTCTTCCTTTTCCTCTCTGTCCATCACAGCTCCCGGCCCAGCCATGTTCGGCACAGAGTCCTCATGTAAGTACCACCACCATCCTCCCGCCTCCTCTATGTTCATGTCTATTTATGTTTATTTGTGTGCTCTGTCTGAAGAAGAGGAGGAAAAGGACATTGTCGGGTTTCCTCCATTCCTCCATCCCTCCTCTAGTCTCCTCACCTTCTTCCTGTTTTGCCTCCATGGTTGCTGGTGGCAGATTGCATGGATAGAAATGTGGGCTCTACCATTTTAGCACAGAGGGTGGAAACTACCAGCTCGCTGTTCACGCTGAGCTTACTGCCTGTCTTGCATTCTTTCACTCTCAGTCTTAATGTGTGTGCGTGTGTATAAATACGTGGTTATTTTCTGCCTGTGTGCTTTCAGTCCAGTGTAATGCCTGCAGGCTGAATACTGTTTGAAGTGTATATTTATGCATATTTGTGTGTGTGTGAATCAGAAGATGGATGCTTTTCTCAGAGTTGCATCCTTTCCAGTAGCATCAGCATCCCTCGTCTTCTTCCTCTGTTTCTGTCAGACCGCTGTTTGGTCTTGGTAGTTTTTCCAGCCACAGATGCTACTAAAGCTAACATAGCATATTGCTGATGTGTATGTCTGTGTGCACGTGTGTATTTGGACACAGCTCCTAACCTCCCCAAGAAGAGTAGTGCTGATGTGTAGGTGGGTCCCCTCTACCCTTCTCTTACAAGAAAACCTTTCACTTTGATCAATACCATCATGGGTCACTCCAATACCTGCTTGATGCTTCAAAGGAGTCTGAGCCAATCTTATTGATTTTGCCATGGCCACATGGTCACGGCCAAAAGTATCTTATTGTTTTGATGTCAGCTCAGAGTCAGCATGTGTTCTGCACAGGCTGTGGTGTGTTAGCATGCTGTCCATTATGGTGACAGAGAGCTACCATGCAGCATGTCCAAACTAAGCAGTTGAGTTTTAAATCTTTTGCTTATAAAAAAATGTGCACATGAGTGGCAGCGCTGTGGATCTTTCGGGAAATACTGCCGGCTACAGATCTCATCCAAGATATCACCAAAACCCGACTCAGGTTTTGTGTCCATTTTAAATTCTTGCCAAATTCTGAGGTCATTTGAGGGTCAGGCTTCACACTTTCATGATCTCTATTTGACAGCAGCTTGTCCTCAGTGTTTCCTGTCTGCTGGATGAACATATTTACCAAGCACAACGTGAACTTTAGAAAACATGTGTATTGCAGATTTAATATTGTTACATCACCACTTGAAATAGTTTATTTATAATTAATAACATGTCACAGTGTGTGGGTTGAGATTTGTCAGATTTGTGTTTATGCTTCTGTTTTAATGTTTGCCATTTAAGCTGCCTCAAGGATATTGAACATTTATTTGATAGAAGAACAACAAAAATAAACAGCTGCTGAGTAAAATGAATCAATTACTTATTTAAAATAAATACAAAGAATAAAAAAAGATGCTCCCCACTTGTTTCATCTACAGATAAGTGCAAGCCTCCTTTGCCAATTAACACAGAAGCTACAGCAGGTTGTAGTCTGCCCTCCTGCCCTTGCATAAGGCTGAAAGTTTCATCCTTTGTTTTGTGCACACTTTGATATGGGTTTGTCTGATAAGCATTGCTGTTCAGGATTTTGTATAATAATGGTATCACTGCTGCACTGTACACTGCACACACTACACAGATGAACGAGTGTGAACCAATAATTAACAGTTTGTATGATGTAACTATAGTGTGTATTATTGCTCTGTTTTGTTTTGAACTGCTGAAAGATAAATGTGATAAATACTGTTTGGCAAATGATCACAGGCCATGACTAATCTCTTGCATATAGGTTATGTTAAATTTGTCAGCCCCCATTGATAAGAGTTTCTTAAACTAATATTGTGCTTCACTTAATTTTGTGTTATATGCTTAAGCAGATAGAAATGCTTTCCAGTTGATGCAAGGACATGGCTTAATAGTATTAATAATAGTATCAGTGGTATTAGATGGTATTTTTTCATCCGTGCAGCTTCATGCAATCTCATGCATTTTTTTAGGCTGCCATAAGACAGAATGGTGCAAAAACCCAATGTCCATTGAAGTGTAAAACACTCATGGGTAAGTGTGGCCTCTTTTTATAGGCCATTTCATTTGAATTATTTGGCCCGAAATCAGCTCAGATCCACATTTATATCCAAACCGACAACACTGCATCAGTTAATGACCTCAGACACATTTTTAACAGTTTTTGTATGAGGCAGTGTCACTTCCCTCCAAAAAGTGTTGTTAGGGATTCTAATGTGTTTCAGTCACATGACTCTGTACATTTCTGGGGATGTATGTTGTAGCAAGGAACAAATTGTTAGATTTTGGTGGTAATTTCAATTCAGATTTAGAAAAAAGAAAGGATTTTGATGGACATGGTGCTTGTGTGTATTTGGCAGTGATTTGTGGTCTTTGAGTGTTTTTCTTGTTACTTTTTTTGTCATTATGATACTTTAAAAACCTTGATATTTTGCTGTCATGTTGGTCAGGTCATTCACTTTTAACTTCTCTGGCCCCCAGAGCATACTGTGCCACTGAGCAAGAGGCTGAACCTGTACCTTTGTTGTGTCACAGTGTTGCACTGAAGCCAAATGTGGTCTCAAGTAGAGCCAGAGTAAGCACTCACTTTCATTTCTCCAGAGTTCCCAGCCGCTGCTCTTATACAAGCATGTGAACAGTTATTGCAGTACTGAAAACAATAAGGCTGAAGTTGACAGTTTGGATTGGTGTTCATGTTTGTAGAGTAATGTGCACTTTCAGGGAGTACTCTGTTCTCCCTTTGTCGTTGTGGCAAATGGTGGAGGTAGTTAAAAGTCAGGGGAACCACTTAAAACATGTTTCTCCTTTTATACAGTGAGAAAAAAGAAATACACAAATAACTTTGGCTACAGTTACAGTAAAACATCGACTCTCAGACATCTCTAATTTTCAACTTCTCAAAATAGTTCTCTGCCCTATGAACAAAAGCAAATGTTATTGTAAATACCTTTATGCTGTATCACATTATCAAAGTGGAGGATAGTACTGCATGCACTTTCCTGTGTAGTATGAGATTTGTTTTTGTCTAAAGTGGTATTGATTTTTCTTTCTTCCCCTTTTAAAAGTCATTTTAAGATTATCATTAGTACACAACAAACAGTGACATTTTTTTTCTTTTAAATAAATTTCCTATAGCTTCCAGGATTGAGAAATTAGTTTAGCACCAGAAAGCATCATTTAAAAAACAGTGAAGTGGTCAGAATGCTTTCTGAATGCACTAGTTTGCTGACTTCCTGCAAGATAAACCGTTTGTACGTTAGCTGGACAGTTACATCAGTTTGTGTTTGAAATCATTAAGTCCAGTTCATCTAATAGAAGCATATCACTGGGTGTCCCAGGCCCAAGCCTCAGAGCCAAATAATACAAATGATAAATGATAACTTTAGACCAGACTAAATCAGTGTCAGATTAACGTCTGTCAGCCAACTCCATGCCTTATGATAAGAATGAGCTCAGGGAAATGAAATTGGCATGTTTTTAGTGTGCATTGCTGTGGGTCATACCTTGTCATATCACTCCCACATTGTGTAAGTGCTTTTTTACCCCTGACCGTAATGTTTTGTAAGCTGGATATATTATATTTTGATCGAATCATCTTGAAATGCAGCGATAAGCCGCCTCTAATGGGCTTTGAATGGCTTGCTGGGGAATCTCCAGGTTGTGTTTGCTAACCCTGCTGCACTGGATAAGCGCAGAATGAGGTGCTAACCGACAATGGCCATACGATAAAAGCCAAACAGCTCCCTGACAGCAACCAGCTGTCTCTGTTGCTGTGGTAACCCCCATAAGAATGGGAGAACGATTTGGTTTCTGTGGTAACTGCTGACTATTGCTATTTTTGTATCTTCAGTTCATATAGTGGCTGGAAGTTGAGCAAGCCAAAAGGAAAGCAATTGTTTTTTTTATAAAAAAGAGCATTATCTCATGGATCATTACAGAACTAAAAACACCAAACACAGATGCTTGATGTAGAAGCTGTGATGTAGCCAATCATTCAGTTTAAGGTTTCTGATAGGAGACATCCATACTTAAGATGTTCCCATTCTTGATACTACACAGCATCCTTCTGGAAAGCGTTTGATATTCTGTTGCTATTTATAGTATCTGCACCATTAATATATCACGTTTCAGTGAACCATCATTGTTTAATAATTTGCTCATATTGACATAAAGAATAGGTTCTGTCATAGGTTAGGATACAGTTCAAAGAACACTACTGAGGATATGGTAACAAAATACAGCTTTAGAATTGAGGATGCTTACACATTGATGTGCTGTATTTCAGGAAAGGAAAATTTATTACTGTTTGTTTCTGTAAAACAGCAGAAGGGCACTCATCAGCCCTGTCAGCTGTACTTTGCCAAAAGTCAAATTTAAGCCCTATTTTCTTTTTCATCCATTCATTCATTCATTCATTCGTTAATTTATCATGAGTATCATGGGGGGATACAGGAGCCAATCCCAGTTGACATAGGGTAAACGGCGGCTTTCTCCCCGGACGGTCGCCAGTCCATCACAAAGACTCACAACCATTCACTCTTGTATTCACACTTTTTTGTTTTTTTAAAGAAATGATATCTCGCAAATTGTTTGATCTTGTTCTGTGTTGTTAATCAGTCATAAGTGCTTAGCCGTATACTGTAGTTGGACCACAGTGCTCAGGCTTCTATAACTTGGTTTTGGTTTTACATAATTTTTAGTCGTTTTACTCGGTTACTCAGTATCTCCATATATGGATCTAAGAAAGCCTGTGAATACTGGCTCCCAGGCCATTTTCTGCTGCCATCCATAACTTGACAGCGATGCACAGCCGGTGCCAACAGCAACAGAGCTCAGACTCTTGAGTTTAATGATCATAGACTTGGCCAGAACCAAAGGCAGTGAGATCATTCTGTTGCTCTTAAATTCAGTGTAGGCACACTCACCTAATTTATTATGGATATTGGAGGATTTCATCGAGAGTACATTTTTAATGTAGATCAAAAAATAAAGCCAGGAAGTAAAATAATGTTTGTTATTGAGATGCCCAAATATTAAAACGGCAAATGTTGGCAGACAAGCTCAGAACTGGCGTTTTGAAAAAATAAAATCAAGAGAGCTCCCAGTACATCTTAGTTCTTGAAAATTGATAGTTACTGTATCTTTGGTAATCCTTTCCTCCATCAATATCGTAGGTAAGAGGCCTGACAGCAGTGATGATAAAGCATCTGAGAACTCGGCACAAGTAATAATATAATATGCCTCTGACTGGTATCAGTTAATCAGTTTGATAAGTTGAACCCTCTGTTGTGGATGAGTGAAGGAATGAATTTACAACAAAAGGGGGTCTGAAAAAACAAAAAAAATGACTAATCTGCTGTAGGCCCTCTATAAACAAATCACGGAGACTGTAATTTGATGGTGTATGCTGTTGTTCAGGTGTTAATTAAACAGCTGCTGGTTTACAGTGTAAGTTGAATTCTTATTGTAAACACCTGGTCTTCTGATTGAACGGTAAAACTGAGGCTAAGGTTTTGAGCGTACTTCCTCTGTGTGATTGTAATCGCACTCTCAGCCGTATAGATAACAGTACTGTCACTCATGCCATTCAGGAGTATGTCATGAGTGAAGACTGCCACTGTGTGATAATTCTTCTTTGTGGATCTTGAAGGAAGCACACAGCTTTAATGAAATCAGTTCAGTGGGAACTCATGGAGGGAATCACTGCATTTGTCATCATCATGCTCAAACACTAACATAAAACTGCAGCTAACCTTGTCAGCCATTTAATTTTACTGGGCTTTCTTCCGTCCTCCTTCTCTACTATGTTAGCAAGCTGAAGAAACTAACGGAGTGCATTGTGACCACAAGGTCACTCACTCATCTAATCAGAGCAGCAAGTGGGAAATTCTCTGTTGGGTGAACACAAACGGTAATGTTTCAGCCTCTCTTTACAGAGGCTCTAGAGAACGGCACTTCACCTTCTAATCCGCCAATGATG
Organism: Solea senegalensis; assembly: GCF_019176455.1. Taxonomy (NCBI): domain Eukaryota; kingdom Metazoa; phylum Chordata; class Actinopteri; order Pleuronectiformes; family Soleidae; genus Solea; species Solea senegalensis. The sequence goes on along the minus strand of NC_058030.1, from coordinate 5,807,085 downwards.
CTCGTAATAGTAGAAGTCGTAGTAGATGTTTGAGAGCAATATAATTTTCTTTAATAATATCTTTCTAAGATCTTTAGTTTAGTTTTCATAGAGGAACAAAAAAAACCAGAAAACATTCACATCAGAAAAGTCATTTTTAAAATGGTTGGCTAGTAATTTAGTAATTGATAATCAATTGAAGCCCTAAACCAAAATTCATGATGTATTAATCATTAATAAACCCAGCAAACCTTTGGGGTCTGTGGTCAATATTTTTGGGCTTCCTGTGTAGACAGAATATATTCATGCTTATATACTATTTGGCATATTTTTATTAATGGCTATATGAATGTGTATGTAGATGGATTTAAAAAGGCAATATCCAACGCATTTCAGTCGGTCAGTGTTTCCTGTTTCACAAGGAATGTTTACCTGCAGCCTTTTCAAACATGATTGGCTTAAATAGAAAATTGATGGATCCAGACTTTTTTCCCCACTCCTACAGATTATGCATATTCACATGCAGATATTATAATACGTGTGTGAAATGTTTCTCTGTTCAAATCCACAATTTACTGGTGTGTTCAACTTCAAATTCAGGAACAAACATAAATATTATCAGACATTTCTCACAATCATTTTCAGTACTGACTGATTTAAAAATGTTTGGTTTTTTTTATCCTGATAACCATCTTGGCCATATTACCCAGTCTTCCGAATTGCTATTAATTCCCACAAGAATATATTTTAGGAGGTCTATCTGATTTTTTTTCTAACATTACAGATATCACAGGACTGGTGGACTCATTCTTGGTTATCACTAAATCTAAATGTACACTGAGCATCCATTTTCCTGTAGGGTCATTTGGGGGGTTGTCATGGTTACCTCGGCAAGAGGAGGCAAAGGAGCACTCCGCCCCTGCCCCCTTCATTAAAATCTTTTGTATTGATTGGCTGGACTCGTATCTACAGACCACCCCCCCCACACACACACACACTTATTCTGCTGGGTTACTAGAGTGAGAGCAGGACAGAGCTGGCTCACAATTGTGTTGGGCTGCTGTCACTCACACATTCAGCCAATCGAAATCAAAATAAGGAAGCCATGCAAGTGGCCCTTACGAGTAAATGTGCCTATGAAGGACTCCTAGCTACTGCTTAGAGTGCTTTATGGATGTGGATGTCAGCGGAGCAACAGGATTTTGATTTGTGGTGGAGCAGAGGGACAAAAATAAAATCCTGCCAACAATATCTTAATTCAAAAGGCCTTATTGGAGTGTTGGTGGCTCTAGTGGCTGTTTCAGGGGAATGGAGGGTAAGTAATGTGCCGGCTTTATGTGGTCTATGTTGTGTGTAGACGTAGATAGGGACTGTACGGTAGCTGTGTTTCTGATCTTTTCCCTTGCAAATGGCCTTTGTATTGTGTACAGCAGGTGGCCCTGTACATTTTGTATTGATATTCATGAAGTGGATGGTTTACTCAGTGCGTGGGCGAAGGCCTGCTGGCTGTTTTGTGTGTGTGTGTGTGTGTGTGTGTGTGCGCGCGTGTGTGTTAATTTCTGTCTTCTGTGTCAGTTTGAGGTAGTCACTAGCTTTACTTATGTTTACTTATGGTAGGGAAGAGGGAGCAGCAGACTTATTTGTTTTCTGTTGATGTCCCATATGCCTGTTTTTCTTTTATTCTCTGTGGATATAGAAAATCATTAAACACTCAAATGTCATTTGACAGATTGTCAGCTTTTGCAGGATTTTGTACAATATCTTTGTTGTTCACTTAAGCTTTCTCCATCCATTCTGTTCTTTCTTTTTTCCACTCAGTTTATTGACATATACTGAAAATCCATCTGGGTTTTTTTTGGAATCAATAAAACCATTTGTTTATTTTATTTAGTTTAGAGTACACCCCAGGCACATCATGAAAGATGGGGAGAACCAGAAAACAAAACATAATGTTCTTGACTTGCAGACATAAATTAAAGCAACACACATTGATAAATTATTAAATACATGAAGACGTACTTTTCAGCAGGCACAGATTCTAAATTAGGATGTTCAGCCTTATCTTATGCAACGTATCACCAAGTTTGATTGATTTCCTACTCTGCTAGGTTGACCTTTTGCTGCTGTTTGTTAGTCCCGTAACTTCAATTTGTGACCAGGTTGAGACCAAATGCTAAGTGTATGGATGAATATTTCAGGGGATTTATGTCATGTCTGGGGAAGCTAAGAATATTGAGAAATATTTTTTGTTATTTCTAAATCAGAAATCAACAATTCTTCAAAGATTTTTCCTTTATATCCATATGTCTTGGAAAAATTCCCAGAAAAACCTCTGTAGAAGAGACAAATATCTGCTGAGGATATTCATGGTTGCATGTGAAAAAGCAATTACCATATGTTGGCTTCAGCTGAAATCTTCCCACCTTGAAGCTTTATTTATAAATATTATAAACTCAATCCACAACATGAAGAGATTGACTTTTCCATTGTGACTTCAAAAGTTGAAAGGAGAAAAATACTGGGAAAAATGGGACTGCCACAAATTCAGACACTCCTAATACTTGCAGTGTGTTCATCAGAATATGTCTGCTATGCTCTGTGGACTGCACCTGTCTTTATTCTGCTTTATTATACCTGAATATTATTCTTAGACATAAGAATTGCTTTGCCATTGTAATTGTCCTGGTGCTCATCTGTTCTTTGTTCATATAAAAAAGAAAACCACTTAAAACAAAAACAAAACACTTTTAAGAAGACATTCATTCATAGCTTGTCATACTTAGGAAAGCTGAATACCAATGCCAAGATCACAACCTGGAATTCTTATTGATACCGATATTGTCTTTGATACTGATATAGTCTTTTAGCTCTTTTAAACACAGTAGCTGTTAAGAACACATTTGCGCTGTTGCATTTTCCTCCTATCTTTAACCAGCCATTTAAAAATAAAATAATGCTCTAACTGCATTGAAGACATTTCACGTTCTGCTCAGTGTTGGAGGACATCTCTCTTAGCAGCATTATGCCGACCCTTAGTGAAGAATTCGTCATATATAGCATTGATGGACTGTATTGGATTTAACTTTTTTCCCCAATATTTGATCCTGTTTTGACACCTAATCACATTCACAATCAGTAAATGCTTATCACCACCTCCTATTTTCATAATGAATTAATCTGTTGACTATTTCTCAATTTATCGGTTTGTTGTTGAAAAGTGTTGATTGGTGTTTTCCTAACCTGGAAATTATGATGGTCGCAAATGTCTTGTTTTGTCCACAAACCAAAATAATTCAGTTTTAATGATTCCTTTGTTATATGGAGCAAAGAAACCAGAAAATATTCACAATAAAGAAGCTGAAAAATCAGACGGCTTGTTTTAATCCTAACAAAAACACGGCTCAAACCAATTCATTGATGATCAAAATAGTTTAATCGATTATCATTCCTACTTTTAATTATAAATGAATATCTGCTAATTCAAACTATTGTCACATGGGTAATGGGTAAATACGCCTAGCAGCTTCACACAACTCTTTCTCAGTATAGCGGTGTTAAGCTCTTGTGAAATTCCAGCACTGTATGTAGGAAGTGATTTATTTTATGCCAAGACAGACAGTGGCAAAAGCAGTATTGCGCTTGTAAATTGAGGTGGCTGTAAACAGGTTGGAATTGCACTGAGAACACAAAGAAGCACCCACAAAAAGTCCTCTCATTTTGCAGGTAGAAGGGATAAACACTTCTTGTCCCTGCCCACCCCTGAATTTGTGGCGATTACACACAAATGTTCGATCCCGAGTCCAGTCTGATAGTATTCCTTAATAGAAACACATTTTAACATGTGGGATTCAACATCCAAATGTCACAAATTTTCTCTTCTAAAAGTCACCAGAAATAACCAATGCACTTCATACACAAAGCCACATTCAATTTACATCCACAGATTTTAGATATTCACATACACACATGCAAACATAGATCCAGTGTCTTGCCTAAGGATACTGTAACATGCCGACTGGCAGAGCTGGAGATTGTACCTCCGATTTGTGGACGACACCATCTGTCTCCTGACCCACAGCTACATATAGCTGGTCAAATACCTCTTATCATGTTACATTTACTTCTTGATACATGAGATGCATACCGTCCTTTAAAGCCCCCACATGGACACAGACAACAATATATACCATATTAATATCGGTGCTTTACACTAGCTTGCAATCAATTGCTGCTGTAGCAGATGTTGGCTACTCTCTTTCTCACTCTCTCTCACTCACTCAAAGGTCAGCAGAGGTAGTCTGGCTATGGGGTGCTCCCTCATTGGCCCTACCAAAGGGCCAAATTTCAGGCATGAGCAGCTGAGCCAGAGAAGCTTTGCAACTGACATTAGAATGTAGCAGCACCTACAAGAGCAACAGCCTTTTGGATTGTCTTACTCACATGTTCTTATCACAAATTCTTTGCATTATATTACAATAATTATATTACAATAATGGAATTAATGGATTAATTAAAGGATTGCTGTGTGCACTGGAATTTGAAGGGTGTAACAAGTAGGTTATAAAATATCTCTGGCACCACTTTGTACAGTAGCTGTCCATCTTAACATTTACTGAGGTGTTAAAAAGCCATTGTTTGCACTCCATAACTAAAAGACACGAGAAAAGAAACTAAATAAACATGTAGTCGAGGGTTTTACAACACTGTAATGTCGTTTTGTGAGACTTTGTAATGACACACATTAGAGCTCCATGTGTGAGCAAATGAAAGACGGCTGTTGTCATCACAGTAACACTCAAGTCCTACTGCTAATACGTTGTTGGCTTAGCTGCTATAGTACATTAACAGTGATGATTGTAAGCAATTTCCTGTGGAGATTTGGCCTCATGCTTTTCGATCACAGCACAATTGATAGAAGTTAAAAAAACAACTAAGGGATGTTTTAACTTGCAGTTTGGCAACTTAAAAACAATGCAGGACACTTCACACAGCCACTGACTGCAAAAGTTGTCCAATGATTAAATAAATAAATAAATAAATACAAGTTCTGGTAGTGATGATGTGAACTGAGCTGGTCATTATTGTGACAAACAGAACATGGGCACGCAAAGGCGTCACCAAGTAGACACTTGTTACACAGTTCTTATGACTTAATCTATCTGGACAGACTGTTTATCTAATCAAACTATTAGGTTAAACATAAATATACTATACTACGAAATCACTTCACAAAGAGGAATTTTTCATGTGGTGATTTTTATTTGTGGTTTTATATATTTGACTATATTTTCATTGCTCTCAACCATGGACTCTCACTTCCAATTAGGCCTGGAATGATTTGCTTTTTTCCCACAATTCAGTTATGTATTGCAATTCAATAATATCAGTTATTGCAGTTTGTTTTCCTAGATTAACCTAGAGTCATATTTACACATCACAAGTTGGACATTCTAACATATATATCTATACTGAATGGAATCACATGTACAACAGAATGGATTTGCTGCTACATTTAGCTATTCCTGCTAATGAAATTAATACATTCAGGTATGAAGCAGTCAAAACATGAAGTGTTCTTGCTTTGTTTTTACTTGGTGTTCACTGTCCTAGTGCTCAAAGAAAATAAAATGAGATGCTGGGCAAAATTGAATAGACCCTCTCAAAACTGGACACTGCATGAATGTGAACTTTCAAATGAACATGCTTTCAGATGAGACAAACAAATAGTCACTGTCACATGATGACCTTATCATGGTGATTCCTTAGGGCTACTACTTCAAAGAGTCTATGAGACTGCAGCATGCATTTTTGAACAGGTCATTGCAGCTCGAACATGAACTTTATGCCCCACATTCAAAATAAAATTGAATTTGGTATAAAGAGTGACATGACACTCGCGTGTATACCCACAGCTGCAGGTGAAATTATGATACCTGGATTAGTTTTCTGATCTGTGACACAAAGGGGCTCTAATCTCATTATAGAAAACAACCTTTTCATACCTTGAGGTCAATTTCTTTAATATGTAATGAAATAGACTTTCAGTTATCCTCATGTGTGACTGTGCCTTCATGAGTGGGTTTGTATGTTTGAATGTATGTGTGTGTGTGTTCACATGCTTCTCGTGGGTGTCTTTTATCATTCCAGTCAGGCCAGCAGCCTGTCAACCATTCCCGCTTCACGAAAGGTCACATCTCCTGTTGTCTCCGGTGACATTTAGTCCCGAGTCTTGTCTGTTAGAATTTGTCCCTTCAATTCATCACTTTATCCCCCAACATGCGTTCTGGTTGCTCACAGGAGAGAAAGCTCAGCCAAAGAGGAAGGGAAATCAACTTGGTGGGGGGGAAGGTCACCAGTCTGAATAATCCCAGCAATGACTGAAAGGAGTAGATGAGAAAGAGTCTCATCCATTATTTTTTAAAGTCAGTAAATTTGGAGCTGAGACTCAAGCTGTTAATCTCAATCTAGCAATTTCACAAATATGAATATTTGATGATTTTCAAATAAGTCACCCTTTAGGAAATGATCACTGCCCAAATGGATAAGTTGTGGTGTTAAAGCAATTTGTCAGAAATGTTAGATTTCACTTGTAGATGTGTTACTTACTGGTGAATTTTAGGTAAAAAGTTGGGCTTCAATTTTTACTTGTAATCCATGTCCAGATCCATGAGGATTTGTTGCTTCACTCAGTTGTGTATATATAGTAACTAAATTATGTCAGTCTTTTATAGAATTGTTTTAACTAAATGATGCCAGCAACTCAGTCATTCACCCTGGGTGTGTGAGGGACATGTGTAAAACCAGCAGCTATATATACATAAGCTTGTATGTATGAATGTGTGGTTTCTGCTGCAAATCTGTTGTGCAAGTGTGAGTCACAAGGATTTTACCAAAGCCTGGCTATAGCCACCATCAGTGGTCTGATTTAAAACAACAAAAAAGCCCCCAGGGAACAATTTCCATGTCTTCTCCTGTAGTTAATGCATTCAAAGGTGTGGACATTCCTACAAGCACTGTGTCTTTTTTTCACTTGCTGGATTGTCTCCTTAGCTACACAAAATGAAGGAAGAAGGACGTGTTTGAGTGACCTTAGCACTGCATATACAGTCTTTATGGTATAAAGTGCACAGCATGGTTTAAGGAACAAACCATCATGAATAAAAAGGAGAGGAAGGGAAAAGGTGGTTGTAGAATAATGAGTCAAATCACAGTGTGTACTTCACAAGAGTTCCATAAAATAACTCACTAGAAAGGATGGACTATAATAACTAAGAAAACCCAGATGGAGCTTTATACACCCTGTGCTAAGAAGATGAAGCAATTAGCGTAATGTCATTGTGACACCTGAACATTTTGTTCAGCATCAGGTGTCTCCATCTGATTCTAAATTTAACCGTGTAAGATAGGCTTGTTTACGATAATGTGCAATTTAGTTTGATGCTCAGCTAATGACATTAACAGAATATCTTATAAGGTTACAAAGGGCTTTACAGAATAAGGCTGAAATTAAATAACATTAAAAGTCACATTAACTCAGCATATGATAAATAACAAAAGTTTGCTAAATTAATAGAAGATAGATGTCCACCTTTTGATAATTATTTAAAAATGATTTTTTTTGAAGACTGAAGATATTTAGGTTTTTAGTTTCTTTGTTAAAGTGGAGCAAAGAAAACAGGGAAATATTCACATTTAAGAAGCTGAAGATTTAGAGAGTGTGTCTTTGTGGTTTGAGATTATAAGATGGGTAAAAGAGCCAGGACTCTCATGTCTCTCTTGCTATAAAGTTTTATGTGGATAGACCATAGTGCGTACATTCATATTTTTTTTTACATTGTCTTCCAGCTTGCTCGGTGAGGCAACCAGGAAAATAATAAGTAATATATTCAAAAGCCAACTGAAGGGCATCTGAATGCAAAAAGAACTCCATTTGAATGGAAGTCTATGGGAAATTTAGCCCAATTCTCACTTGATTTATGTCAGTAAATGTTTTCCTGAGGAGTTATCATCTCAATTGCTAGTTCAGCTCCTCTTCAATAGACCATGTTGTCAGTTTTGTGAATTATGTTCCTGTTCAGAGAAAAAGAGAAGAAAAATCATGGCACATATGTGTGAACGGCAGTGTGATTGACAGTATAGTCCAATAGGAGCCTTGTTGCAGGTAACATCTGTGAATTTGTGGTTACAAAACCGTGGCACTGATCAAATTGAATTCTAAGGCTTGATAATGGAAGTCTGACGAGTCGTACAATTATGGCAAAGTGCATTGGTTTATCTAAGATGAGAGATTCGACACAAGACAGCTCAGACAGCAGTGTCGTCCTCTGCTTAGTAAAGGCTGACAGCAGTTGTTAGGCCTGTTTCACCACAGGCCAATTTGAAAGACCCTTTTCTGCTAAGACGAGAGTCCCCACTTCACAGCGGTGAAAAGCTCTCCAGCTGCACTCGGGTAATGAACGGGTGTATGTGTGTGTTTGTGAAGCTGAGGTTCATCTGAGTGGGGTTTTTGTCCCACCCTCCCCATCCTCTGTGTGACTCCCAGGAAATTAACAACATGGCAACCCAACACCTCCACCCACACGCAGTGGTCTATTTCTCCTGCATCTTTCAGGGGAGTGTGCAGAATCCTGTAACTTTTGCCCAAAATGTAGGAGGGGGAAGGTCACCTCAAGCCACTGCCAGCAGAAATCATGATACATTCTGGCAGGTTGTCAGAATTGGATTGTGCCATTTTAATTATTAATTTAGACATTCGAGTTATATACAGTATTTGTGCATTTGACAGACTCTTTATATGGAGCAACTAAAACCAGAAGATATTCACATTTAAGAAGCTGAAAAACCAGAAAGCTCATTTTAATTATTGAAAAAACACTCAAATCGATGAATCCATTATCAAAATAGTGGACAAATAATTTACTAATTGGTTACTTATCAGTTAATCGAATCATTGTTACAGCCCCACATCATATACTGTCGATATATATTTAACATCTGTTACATTATGATTAAGAAAGATAAATTATGATATATTTTGATCAATTTATTTTCTAGCCCTTCTCCTGGCCATTAGATCATACACAGAACTTTTATTCATTTATTCATACAGAGCAGTACAGAGTACATAGGAGAACATTTTGCCAAGTAAGCAGTTGTGTCAGAGGAATATATAGATAGAATAATTGGCATAAAAACTAAATAACTGAGAGGCTAATAAAATTCAGTCATTTGGTTTTGTTGACATTGAAACTGTGTAATTGCATAAATTATTATAAAGCTGTCGGTCCAGTCAAGTTAAATAGATGTTACAGACTTCATGATTACATTTACTTTCCCTACAAGCCAAACCAAAATTATTCAGTTTTAATTATTTATTTGTTATATGGAGCAAAGAAACCAGAAAATATTCACGTATGAGAAGCTGAAACATCAGAAAGCTTGTTTTAATTATTAAAAAAATAACAACTCTAAAACCTAATAATTGGTTATCATTATAGTTTGATGATTAATTGAATAATTATCAACTTGTTTGATGTGATATAACTGCATGTGATATAACATCTTCGAGGCTTATGTAAATAGACATAAAGTTATTATTTTCTGTGTCTGGGAACATGCTCGGGGAATTGGAACAGACGGGCGTGACCGCATGTTTATACAAACAAATAAATTAGACACAAATCCAAACTGTGCGAGGCGCTATAGTAACTTTCACTGATTAGAGCTGTAGATATGGGTTGATCCGTCTCTTGGAATCAGTTCAGTCAGTGTGAATGAAACAGACAGAATATCTGTAGCCTCTTGCTCCCTGCAGTAGCCAGAGTTCAAGGCTGTTTTCAGAGCTGATCAGTAGCCACCAGCACGTTAAAGCTGCACCACTGGTTCTCCTCCAGCAGACACCATCAAGATCACATTCTTCCCCGCTGAGTCAGTTTTTCAATATGAGATTTAGGGAATTGCGTGCGACTGTTGTATTTCGGTGAAAGCTGCCACTTAAAGCCAAGTTTCCGCCCTTTCTCGTGCCCACATTGCTCCCTCACTTTATAGTTAAAGCTTCCTCTGGTCCCCTGGTGTTTTGTAATTTCATGTCTTAGCAGCAGGGCTCTCTGGGAAATGCCAAACACTGTATGTTGATGACATGTTTTTTTTCCAAGAAGCCTTTTATGTTTTGAAATAACAAGTGGCATTGAACATTGAGACTTTTTGATGTTTTTTTCCCTGCAGGCTTTACTCATCTTCTCTGTAGACGTGTCCCATTTTTATATGAACATCCAGTATTTCATTCTACGAATTACATTTCCTAAGTATTGCCCTTTGGAGTCAAAGAGAGCTTCGCTGATAATACTGTATCTAATAATCTGTCTCTTCTTTGTGTCTCCTCTACAGTAAGCATGTTTCTCAACACCCTGACGCCCAAGTTTTACGTGGCTCTGACGGGCACTTCCTCCCTCATATCAGGACTCATATTGGTAAGACACTATATTTTCATTTCTGATTATAGTGGATCTGAGGCTGCTCTAATTTATGAAACTGATATTAGTATTATTGATGTTTTTTCAGCTATACTAATTCAACAAGGAAAAGCACAGGAAAACCAACTGTACTGTGGCAGACTGCTTAATCTCTCTCGTTGTACATTGCTGTGGTTGCATCACCCGTGTGGTTTCCTTCTCGAGGTGACTTAATGAGCCCGGGATGTAATTTGTTAGTGGTTTAATCACAGGTTCAGAGGCCACGAGCTGAGCAGAGGAAATCTATACTCATTAGGTTCTACATAAGATGAGCTACAAAAAATGGCAGCCTCTGGCTTTGTCACTGTATATCCTCCTGTCTTATTGCACCGACATTATAGTGTTTATAGTGCTGCTCAGAAGTCTAACAACACACTTACTGATCACATTTTTATTAAAGATGTCAATGCAGCACTCTATTGGAGTGCTTCAAGGTCAATTCATAGTTTTTACAAACTTGATTCTTTGGTGCCTTATAATTTCTAACTCTACATTTACTCCATCTGTATCTGTTTGTCATATACTTGTTCTGATGCCATTGAAAAGTGGGATTCCAAGGGCTTCACCCCCCCTTGTTTTTTTTCATGTGTGGTCCATGTGATTCCTACTTGTCCATATGGACATGTAGCCCAAAATATGTGATCACGTAGCAGTCCTTACTGTGTATGCTCCATGTAGGGTGATAAACTTGGAGGTGGAATTTAGGATCACGTTAAATGCCGGGCTGACACTGACCATCATTTTAGTTTTTGTGGACATGTATGCAACTAGAATCCGGAACACACACATTGCTGTGTCACAGAAGCCTTAAGGCGCTCCGCTTGCTTGATTTCAGTAACCAACTGGAGACGTATACTTTCAAGGTATTAACATGTTGACTGAGCTGTTTCTGAGCACTTTTCCCTTAGCTGGTCTACAGAAGTCAGTGTTATAAAACCAATTACAGTAAAACAAAGTAGAATTTGCTCCCCTGGGCCTTCTGCGGTTGGTAAACGGTATTGTTTGTTACAACTGTCAAAGTATTTGACAGGGTAATGTGGATTTGTTGACAAGCCAATGATACCGGTTGACTCTAATGTACAAACTACCATATCTTCAAAACATAACAAGATAATGACATATGCCGTAAAGATGAAAGTTGTAGTTGTTTTTGTGGCGTGGACCCAAAACCAGAATTTACATAGTGCCAATACAGGCGATGTACACCCGCTCAGGCTATGACAGGGCTGCCACTCACCCTGTTGTAATTTGGTGTACTATCAAAATAATCTTCAGATTCAACATTGTGTCGCTTTGAAGCAGCGAGGCAACATAATGAAACTGTCCGTACAGATTTTCCCTCTGAAGATAGAGGCAGGTGTTTTAATTCCCTTATTCCACAGACGGCTACTGTACATTAGTGTAACTGTGGTTGGTCTGTATTTTAAAATGGCTCCTCATAATTAACTCACTGTCTCTTCCCTGTGGGCTGGCGGCCAATCTGTGTAGGCGCTCAGAGATGGTGCTGATCTTCACACATGCTCTGTGAGATGATTAAGAAATGTTCAAGCCATTTGCTTCCAGTTGGTTTCATCAAAGTAGGCACGGGTTGTTTATCTGTTATGTGAATCGATGCTTGTGTCTCAATTGCATAATTTTCCAAGTGTTTTTTTGCCAAGTGCCCATGAAAGTGTACAATTACAGAAGCATGTACATGCAACAGAAAACTAGAAAGATTCTAATCAGTTAGCATCAATAAAAGGCTTTTAAGATGAGATTTAAAACACTTGCCCAAAGGACAACAATAATTACAGCAAAAGTGTCCGTAGTAACCCGCGTGAGGACTTAGTTGACAGGTCCAGAGTCTTTATGAGGTCAGTAATTTAGTGATATATAGAAGCCCCAAGTCATACAAGCTGTTAGAAGTAATTAGGAGTGTAGTAGTCAGTGTAGTGAGTCCAGCACCAGGGTGATTGCAGACGACTCTATCAACTGCAAAGGTGCTCATATTATTATGTTCATTATCAACTAATATGTCTATTATTTTTGGATTTATCGGTTAGTTGCACAGTCCATAAAGTTTCAGAAAATAATGAAAAGTAAACCAAAGATATTCATTCTACTCTCACAGAGGATCTAAAAGAAACTGCATAACCTGTTTTAATAGGAAACAAACTCAGACTGATTAAATAATGTTTTTATAATTTAAGCTTTGCGATAGCTTTGTCAAAGAAGGTCACATCTTGTGCCCCAAGACTCTCCTTAAGTTCATAATCGCTCTAAAAATGGGGACCTCAAGTGGTATTTCACTTTGGAAAACAGATAAAAGTTAGTCAGTGCCCACTTGGCTGAGAAAGATGCACAAGGGAGCAGTTAAAAGCCATATTTGGGTGCTTTGACCACTGCCTCCTTCTTGCCAATTTTTCTGTTGTTTCTTACGTACCCATTTTCAAAAGACGTCAGCTGCATGGAAAGAACGACAGTCCATGATATAAGGCTTTAATATTTATGCCCCAGAGCGGGAGATATGCTGCTTGTGTCAGGGTGAGACAAAGAACGAACTCATGTTGTGTTTTAAGTGGAGCGATGAATTGTTTGACAAAGGCTCAAACAAGAGTAATGCTCAAACCATGTACACATGCAAGACCTGGAGGTAAATGGACTGTACTTACAATATACAGCCCTTGTAGCCAAACAGTATAACAGTGTTTTATAGTGCCTCTTATTCTCTCTCTTACACACATACACACAAGTCTGTGTGGCCATTCTTCTTAGGATGCTGCGTTAATAGCCTAAACAAAGTGTTCTCTCTAACCTTAACCGTCACCAGTTAATGCCTAATCCTAACCTAACCACAATTCAAATCTTGGCTCTAAACTTAATCAGTACCTCAGAAATGAAGTTCTGCCTCATTACGATCAGTGTTTAGCCTCCATGAGGACTAGTGGACCTGACAAGGCCAGTGTTTATGCCAGAAAAGGTCCTTAAGAGGTTACAAATACAAGCACAAACTCTGATGGCAGGGAGCAGTCTGCAGTGCAGTGTGTTGCTTGGGGACCTTCTGACATGCAGGTCAATGCCATCTCCCACTTTGCCATCTCTGTGGTTCTCACACGCGCGTGTTATCGTGACTCAACAGTCAACAGACGTTCAGTCCAACGAAAGAGCGGCTTACACTGATTAGTATCTCCTCTGGCTAAAGGTGGTCATTGTAGAGAAGCACACTCTTGTGCCTCTGTGACTGACACTCAATGATGTAAACGGTGTTAATCACGCTGATAACAATCATGTGTGAGTGTAAAAGCAGATGGAGAATAGCCCCTAGCTAGAGTACAGTGATGTGTTGAAAAAAATGTTGTGTCATATGAGCAGTTAAACGAAATGCACTTCTTCTTTTGTCTTTGTCAGATCTTTGAGTGGTGGTATTTCAGGAAATATGGGACCTCCTTCATAGAGCAGGTGTCTGTGAGCCACCTGCGCCCCCTGCTGGGCGGAGTGGACAGCAGCTCCCCCAGCAACGCCAACACCAGTAATGGGGAGGCCGACTCCAATCGACAAAGTGTGTCTGGTAAGAGCTGATGCATGGAGCTTGGCTGTATTTTCATTATTTCTATGGACATCTGAGACTCAACCAGTGCCATAAATGATTTCATTAGTTGTTTCTCCTGGTCATGGTGGCATTTAAGTCCATACTGTATATGATGGTAATCTGAACATTTACATATAGCGCTGCATGCTGGTTAGACAAACTGCACTGTGATATGTTTTTGCCTTTGTTATCTAGCATTGTTTTTGTGAAATAAAGTAGTCTGGGGGAAGAAATTGAATAAAACAACAGTGATGTAGTGGGAGTCTGGAAAAGGCTGAAATAGCAGGCTACACTGAAACCAAAACAAGTGCTCCATCCCACCCCCTTCCTGTCAAGAGCTGAGTGGAGGAGAAAGCACTGTGAGGAGCTTTGTTGATATCATGTCTGAATCACAGTCAGTCAATCAGTTAGTACGTTTCCATGCACGGTTCCATTAAAACTCTGCCTCTGTCCCAGTACATACGTATATATATATATATTTAGCACAAGCGCAAGCACAAACAGGGATTATTGATTGAGGTATGTCTGCCTCCGTTCCGCTAGGTGGTGAAACATTCCAATTCAGCTTGTTATTAGGTGAGTTACGATATCAACCGTATAATATGAAATTCTTTAAGCTGACAGAGCATCAAACCTGTCTCCTCATCTGTCCAAATAATACACCTGCTTGAATTTTGTCATGTTTTTGCCACTCGAGTCTTACTCTTCTGTGGAGCGGCTTTTTCTATTATTTTCTATTATTTTCTAGTTTGTGCCCAGGCCAGCTTCAGTCCGACTCTGGTCTGACTGAAGATATACATGCAGTCGTAGTTATACATTTCCACTTAAATGATCTGTGTGTGTGTGTGTTAGTCGGACTTTGTGAAATTCGATTTTGTGCAATTTCACTTGGACTAACGTGGTAACATGTATTTTTCAGTTTGAATAAGTTCAGTTTTGGTCTGACTAACACAGTTGTTCATTTGTATCTACTGTCATGTCGTTAACATAACTGAGTCAAGTTTATTACAGTATAACGTGGGCTACAGACTCTGGATTTTATTGAAAATGTATTCATAGGTGGCTGTCAGGATGACTAGAGGATGTTGTTTCAGAAAACTCATTAAAATGTGGCAGTGAATTTCAAAATGTAACATTCCATTTGATTTGTTTTGATATCTGTGGGGTGTACTCATATATATTCTGATGCTTTTGTAGTGCTTTCCCACTAATGTTCTTGCTGTAGGCATGGCAATGGATTGAGTAAATGTGATACAATCAGTTGATTGTTTGGGTTTTTCTGGGTTGTAAAAACAACAAGTCGTGGTAAAAAGTAATTAAACAAGTACATTTTGGGCATCAGTAAAAGAAAAAGTGAGGCAAAATAAGATTCCTGTTCTGATAAAAAGTATGTTCCAAGAAGAAAAGAGCTGTGAGTGCCACGCTCTGCTAAAACCTTCACCTGACTCTGTACTTGTTGAACTAAAAACAAGCTTGCAGGGAGTTCAAACCTCCACCAAGGCTGCTCAATTGTGTGTCACAATTGTTTCCTTTGTACGTTACCAACATCCCAACAAGATTAAATCAAAATCTTCTCTTCTTGTCTTTGAGTTTTGCTCTTCACAAACAAACTCTTCCTCAGTGGAGGTAACTAAAGATTCATGTGTGTCCAGCTGAATCGTCCTCCACTGTCAGTCCTTTAATACTACCTGAGTAACGCTTTGATCACAGTAAATCCCTCAAGCGTGTTTGTGCTTCCACAGTAAATTCCGTCATTTTTTTTAAAAGAGAAAATGTCTTGGTGTTGAATAGATCATGCTTTGGGTTCCGCTGCGGATTAAACAGGAGACATTCATCCCACACATGCATCCCAAATCCAGGATATCTTAAAGTGACTCAGCCTAAATTCGTATTAGCAGCAAACCAAAGTTGTAATGAAAGTTCAAGTTTAAATGGTAATGATGAATGAACTCCACTGATCATGATAGCTTTCTCCAAAGGAGGAGAGATGGATTATTTTCATCTCTGAATAATAGGATTATACTGTGTGACATCAACAAGACAAGAGAAGCTGTTTAATTATTACAGCTTGAATAATGCTGAATTTTCCTCACCCATAAACTACTGTGCCTGGGGGGGAAAAAAAAAGCCCCTCCATTCTGTGACACAGCAAATAGTCAACTTGATGGATTCATCTGCACTGGAAATAAATGAATTCACAAGGTGTTTGAACAGACACAAGGACATTGTGTTAATTAGCCAAGGACAATGTATTTGTACAGCCCATGATCATACACACAGTTATCATTCAATGTGCTTTTATGGAAATAAATGCACATTAAGGATCAAATGTAAATAAATGTCTTAAACATTAAGAAAGTATATGAAGTACAAAATGATCATGTGAATGTTGGGGAGAACAGGCTAACTAAGATGTTGATATGTCTGTTTGCTTATCACAGTGTCAGAAACCATGACCTGATTAATCAATAAGGTGATTATGTAAATCCACATATTAACATTAAATTGAAGTTAACATTCTCTAACTGAAACTGTTGAACAGGTAAAATAGTCAATTTGAAGACTTCAATCTGATCTGTTGGTTGTAATTTTTTTCTACTTTTCTGTATTTTATTAATGAAGCTTAATTTATAATAGTGATAAATAATCAATATTGATGCAATATTTCAGCAGTTTAGTGTTCAATCATAAAATCAGGAGACAAAATTGTCAAAAAACTACTTGTAGTCCAAGAAAGCTCACACCTAAATTTGCTTACATTCCCCCTGATGCAGTTCATTTGGTTTATTTTGCTCGAGTCCTTGTTAACACTTAGCTGTTTTAAAATATGAGGACCCAGTTTGTAAAATAAGTTTTCTATTCTCCCCAAACCAAAGATGTTATTTGCTGGTTACATTCATAATAAATAATGTGATGCCATAAAATCAACTGTTTATAATTATACCAAGCTTGATGCTAACTAAAGGCTACATAGGTTTTCCCGATCCACTTGGAAGGGGACGATGAGGTGAGGGATATTCAGCTTCAGCATGCAACTTCACCAACAAAGGTCACTAAATATTACACACTGTACCTTGAAGAGTTTTAATTCTTCATGTCAGCTGTGCTCTCACAGAGTTCAACGTATCGGTCAATGCACAGCAGGGTCGATAGCAGATCGCACAGTGGAATACTCGGTGCTGAACTTGCCCTTGATTCTCATCACCGTTGTTGTTCTCTCTCTGTCTCCCTCTGTTTTCCCCTCCTGCAGAATGTAAAGTGTGGAGAAATCCTCTGAATTTATTTCGTGGCGCAGAGTATAATCGGTGAGTGACAGCAGCTCAATCTGATCTGTACGCCTTCTCTCCTGGTTGTTTATAGGAATCAATCTTTGTCATGTTCACTCTCCTGCCTCTTGTTTGTCATCTTTATCCGTTTGATTTACTGTTAATCTGTTACTTCACGATCCGTCAGGTGTTTTCTCCTCAGATCCACTTTATTAACCCTCTCTCTCTTCTGTGTTTCGTTCATTTTCCCTCATGACCATCTAGTCCTTATTCCTGTTTTTGTTTTCTTTTAATCTTTGTTCTTTTTCTCCTTTGTTCCTCCTCTCGAATATCTTTTGTTCTTTTGTCTTTCTCCCTCGTGTGTCTCTATTCTCTTGTCATTTCACTTGTACGCCCTCTTTGATGGGTCTGCCTCTTGTTCCTTCCTTTGAGTCATCCTCCGCCTTGCTATTCTTCATGTGATAGCACTTTCTCTTTTAATTTGGCCATTCAGAGTCGAGTTGTGACATCTTGTGATTCTTGTTCTGTCATCTGCACGTCTAGTATCTGAGTCTGTACATGTGCTTACATCTTGTTTTCTCTTGGATACTTTCTCTTTTAGATATACATGGGTAACTGGTCGAGAGCCTCTGACGTATTATGACATGAACCTGTCGGCGCAAGACCACCAGACCTTCTTTACCTGTGACTCAGACCACCTCCGGCCGGCTGATGCCAGTAAGGGAACACTCACGAGCGCAACTATAGGCATAATATGCAATTCTCACAGTGACATGTCGTGTTTCTGACAGTATGTGCATGGGCTTAATATGTCTGTGTTTTTGTGCTGGCAGTAATGCAGAAGGCGTGGAGAGAGAGGAACCCACAGGCTCGCATCTCTGCCGCACACGAAGCACTGGAGCTTGAAGAGTGAGTTCAATATAGTGATGGTGTCACGATGAGCAAGAACAATTAAATCGTCTTTTAGATGATAATTCATCATTATGGCAACACACAGGGAAATGATCACATAGTCTGTGTTCAGGGTTTGAAAACATGTCTGTCAGAGGGGTCACAAGGGGGAAAACTGATTTTTAAAATAACAGTGACATAACGAGTAGAAGTAAAGTGTCAAGCTGATTATTTGGGGACAGTTTTGGCTACTTTTTAATCAGTCAGTCAGTGATTGATTGATTAATTGGCTGTTTATTACTTATGTTGCTCTACCACCTTTTTCTTCTATTTATTTTGTAGTTTATACATAATATCTTTATTCTCATAATCTATATAAGTGCAGTGTCGACACACAATACAAACTGAAGAGGTTATTTTGGAGTAAATACAAAAATTGTCCAAACATAGCCCAAAAAAAAACCAACCATACAAATAAACACTGCCATTACATTGTCATATATAGTACAGAGGAACCTGCAGGTTGGTCCTCTGGGTGAGAAGAGATGACAACTTAAGTTGTCTTCATGGCAGTGGAGAGTTATTTTTTTTAGGAGCATTTATGACTGCAACTGGCAGCGCAGAGGAATCACGGCCGTGTCGCACGTTGCCCTGAGCTCATATCGCTGCAGTGACAGATGGTTGACGCTGACGATAACTGTTTATCAGCGCTCCCGTCAGATGCTGCGCACAGATACATAAGGCTCGACAGCATTTTCTCAAGCAACAACAATGCCCCCGTATCACTGTGTTTAGTAAATGAGTTAATTAAGTCAGAAGTATGTGAGGCGACAGCATCTATTCTATGAAAAAAGCGGCCCAGCAGAGTAAATACAGGAAACTTAATATTACTGCTGCTTTTATTTGCTCCCTTCACTCTCCTCTATCTTTTCAAGTTTAAGCCACTTTATCGTCAGTATATTGACAATATAATTAAATTTGCACTCCCTAAGACAAAACATCTAAAATATATTAAGACAATCGATACGTGTCTCCTTGTCTGCTGGCCTTTTAATCCATCTGTGTCCTTTCTCCTGTCCTCTCGTCTCCTGCAGTTGTGCGACAGCATACATCCTCCTGGCAGAGGAGGAGGCCACCACCATCATGGAGGCTGAACGCTTGTTTAAACAGGCACTAAAAGCTGGAGAGAGCTGTTATCGCCGCAGCCAGCAGCTCCAGCATCATGGTACACAGTATGAAGCCCAGCACAGTGAGTATATTACACTCAGTACAACGCTGCTCATACTCGTAATTGAAGTTGTTCAGTCTGTAATTGGCCTCTCTGGCCATGAAATCATATTTTAAAATGTTAGACCACAGGGAGAATCAGGAGAATTTGATGTGGCCGCTGGTTTGGATTATTCTTTCAGTTTTAATCACAGACGTGAAGTTGATATGTAAGTGTTGTTGACATGTCCTCACCAGGAAGAGACACCAACGTGTTGGTGTATATAAAGAGAAGACTGGCCATGTGCTCCAGAAAGCTTGGCCGAACACGAGAAGCTGTTAAAATGATGAGAGATGTAAGTGAAAACCCCGTCAGCAGAACATACACACACACACACACACACACACACAGTGATAAACACACTTTTATTTGATTATTTTTTAGTGTCAGTCAATTGATTTAACCTTTATTTTACAAGGAAGTCACATCGACATTAAAGTCTCTTTTACAAGTGAAGTCATTTATCCACACCATATGTACACATTAGACATACAGTTGATTCAATTGCTTTTTTTATTCTTTGTTTAAAATAGTTATAATTCCAAATTCCATGGAGGCTTGAGACTGTAATTCAGTCTGCTTCTTAAGAACTGAAGAAGCCTCTTGGACGAGGTCTTCCTCTGAACTCGAGCAAGTCCAGTTGCCCACAGCTAACTCGTGAACATGACTGTGACCTGGATGAGTCAGCACCGTAATCCATTTAGTTGGAATAAAAACACTGGTGGAGTTTCTTTCAGTTTTGTGATTGCTGCAGACTGCATTCCCCTCAGACTACTTTACTAATTAATGTCTGTGAGGGAGCGAAGAAAGGGTTTAAGAAACAAATTGAGGACTCAAGCTTTCAAACCAACGCACGCACAATATTCATTCAGAGTAAATAAGACTGTATAATTTGACTGCATTGTGATGATCCTAAGCTCTCTCTCTTTTTTTATTTCTGGCTGTGCATACTGTGCATGTGTCGCCCCCTGTCTGGTATTACATGTAACAACAGTTGTGTGTTTTCCAGTTAATGAAGGAGTTCCCTCTCCTCAGTATGTTCAACATCCATGAAAACCTGCTGGAGTCGTTATTAGAGCTCCAGAACTACGCTGACGTCCAGGCCGTTCTGGCCAAGTATGACGGTGAGAGGAGGACACACCCACACACACCCACACACACACACACACAAGCATGACAACATATATTTAAGATGAATTGCTATTGGTAGATGATGGTAAAGAAAATAAACTAGAATCCGTTAGTACGTGCTGTAGTAATCGTGTCCACTGTCTGCATTTTAAGCTGAAAACAATTGTTTGAAAAGCAGCAGCTGCAGCAGCAGCATTTTCACTGAGTCATGCTGTGGATTTGGCTCAGTGGGAAATGCATCAGCACAAATGTGCCATCATTACTTTTTGGAGCGATAACCAAAACTGCATTAAATTAAAAGTTCTGCAGCTAAACTGACTTGGATTCATTTAGTTGAATTCCAAGATATTTTATGAGCTGCTCTATATTCCTGGCCTGGAATGGTTCTTTAAACTATTAAACCACATTTTTTATGTTTATCCTAAATTAATCATTAAAACCTTTACTTGTAAAGAAAATGCATTCCATTCCGCTCACGTCATAATCACAAAAATGTCCTGCTTTACTTTGCAATAATCACTTTTAGGATGGAGTTCAGATATTCATTTGTAATTTGGCAGGAAACTAATCTTTTTTCTTTTAAACCTTGATTGCCTATGATTTCTTAGTTCCAGCTTCTCGCCTGTGGAGAGTACGTCAGCTCTGTCAACTGTGAAACTCAGCAGATCACATTTAAGTGTTCGATGACAGAAAAATAAGAGTTGATAAACAAACAAACAAACAAAAAAAACACCTTAAAGGTGTGAAACTCAAACCCACCGTCTCCCTTTACACGTCCCACAGGGCTGCACACCTCCTCCTCTGTCACCTGTAACTCCAAACTTTTACGACCTGCTGTCTCTCATGTCTTGCTTTTTGTCTCCTCCACAGATATTAGCTTACCCAAATCTGCAACAATATGCTACACAGCAGCCTTGCTCAAAGCGAGGGCGGTATCGGACAAGTGAGTATCTCTTTTCGTCGGCTTCAGAGCTCGTACAAGGAGCCCTGTCGTACCTTTGCTGCTATTTAAACGTTTTAACATAAAGCTGATAAACAGCCCGGAGCCCTGCCTTGTGTCCATAATGAGAGAACAGACTGGAGCAGTGCCGCAGTCACGGAGTGCAATGGCTTTCTGACAACAGGACAAACGCACCTTTTGTGCACATAAACAAAAGAAAACACAAACAAAAAACCAACATAAATCTGCACAACTTGATATTTTTCAATCAGACTCACGGGATGCCAGATTGTCTCTCTGTTACTGTGTGTCTCATCTTCTCCAGGTGTAATGTTGGAGATTTTTCCAATTTCAAGAGTCATAAAATCAGTTTCCAAGCGAACGATGTTGAAAATAAGATGTGATTTTATTTATTGTTCTGTCTTCCCTCTTCTGCCTCAAATAGGGCAGTGAAAGTGAAAGAGGGGGCATTTCTTCTCTAAGGAAAAACGCAAACTTGTACGTTTAGTGATATTTTGTAAGACGTAAAACTAACGGTGCACAGGCAAAGCAAAACTTTACTCATCTAAACCAGTCTCAGACTTATTGAAAATATTGATCTCTTGAAGTAACACCACTATCCCCAACATTAGATTTATTCCCAACTCCGATCACATGCCCTTACAGCAGAACAGTATTTCTGATTTTCCTCCAAGTACCACCAAAGGAAACTGGTACATGTACCACAGATATAATGTCTTCTGTGTGTGTGTGCAGGTTCTCTCCCGAGGCAGCGTCCAGACGAGGACTGAGCACAGCAGAGATGAACGCAGTAGAAGCCATCCACAGAGCGGTGGAGTTCAACCCTCACGTCCCCAAAGTGAGTCTCAGGCCCAGTTTAGACCTGGTATTAACATCCGTATCACAAGTGGACATCATTAGGTAGGACTGGGGGATGTCACCCATCAAAAGAAGATTTTTACTGAGAACTACAGCGATGTGTTTTAGTTTGGGAAAATGTGTTGTGAATTGACAGTCATTGCTGCGATTATAAATTCCCGAAGGAACTGTTTAATCTGCATTTGATGAAAGTTGATGTCAAACTGGCATCGCCTGTCACTAAGCACTGTTCATGTTCTCTCTCTCTCTCCCTGCTGCGCGTCATCTGTCTCCACTGCCTCTCCTCCTCCTCAGTATCTGCTGGAGATGAAGAGTCTGATTCTTCCTCCAGAACACATCCTGAAAAGAGGCGACAGTGAGGCCATCGCCTACGCCTTCTTCCACTTGCAGCACTGGAAAAGGGTGGAGGGGGCGCTCAACCTGCTGCACTGCACCTGGGAAGGCAGTGAGTGCACAAACACCTCCTCCACACCACACACACACACACACACACACGAACAGATTGTGGAATCCTCTGAAGAGTGTCGTCAGTAGCTGCTGTGCTCTTTGTGTTTGCAGCGTTCAGAATGATCCCCTATCCTCTGGAGAAGGGACACCTCTTCTATCCTTACCCCATCTGCACAGAGACAGCCGACAGAGAGCTGCTACCCAGTAAGAGACACCCTGACACACACACACACACATAAACAAACAAAAGCTGCTTAAAGAGATAGTTCAGGTTTGTGGTGGTTGTACAAGGTACTGAAGTTTGGTGCAGATAGTAAGCAGAACAACACACAGTCCATAGACAGGGTTCCCACTGGTCCTTGAAATCCTTAAAAGTTTGTGAATTTGGAAGAAAAAAAAATTCAAGGACCTTGAATGTTTTTGAAAATTGCCCTAAATAGACATGGGTCATTGAAAGTGCTTGAATTATGTGCAAGAAAGAAGTAACGATGTTTAGGTAAATGTGTGTAGAGAAAATGACTGTTTTTACATCCTGGTACACAGGTGATGTAGCTCCATTATTAAGTTCAAATGTATTCTCTTTTTTTAATTCAGTATTAAATAAACACAAAGCAAACTTTGCACTTAGCCAAAGATACCACACACTTATTATTGATGCTCCATCAATAATGTATATTTAATGTATATAGAAGTGTTTGTAACTTGAATTTCTGTCACTGAAGTTGATAAGAATATAAGTACACTGCTTATTTTTTGTGAATTTACTTTATTGAAATGCAGAATATCTTTTACTGATTAAGTAATTCTAATAATTTATTGTTTCCAAAGTGGCACCAGGCTTTGTGAGATAAGATGATTTCTTCTCACTACTAAAAAAAGAAAAGAAAAAATAATTTCTAATGAAGGTCTGAGCGCCAAAATGTTCCAGGAGTAAATTTGTCAATGCTAGTTGAACAGTGTGTATCTTCAGTGTTTGAAATCCTTTTACCTACGTGGCACAAACCTATCAAACAAGGCAACAATAGACCAGCAACAATCTGATTTTTTTCTATGAATTTAGGCATAGGTATAATTAGTGGAGCCTTTTTTTAGGTTCTATAAACCTGTGTGATGTTCTGTATATGTGTGGCTGAAAACTAACGTTATGATGTGTGTTTGTGTGTCTCTGTGTGTCCTCGTCCTGCGTGGAAGCAGTGTTTCACGAGGTGTCAGTGTATCCAAAGAAGGAGCTACCCTTCTTCATCCTCTTCACAGCCGGACTCTGCTCCTTCACCGCCATGTTGGCTCTGCTCACACACCAGTTCCCTGAGCTCATGGGAGTGTTCGCTAAAGCGGTGAGTGTGCACACGCACACACACACACACACACACACACACACAAACCCGATTCTAACCCTAAAACTTGGTTTTAACCTTCAAAAAGTTCAAAAAGTTGGGAGGACCAGACAAATTGTCCTCACTCCTTATCATTTATGAGATTTTTGGGTCCTCACAGAGACATAAAAAGTACACACATAGAGTTACTTGGTTTATCATGTTCAGGAAGCTTCAGAACAATAAATCCTAATGATTGTGTTGAACTCTGACCTTTTCCCTGGTTGTGCCTACACTTTGGTCAATGAGAACTTTTTAAAATGTCAATTTCCTTCGCCACATTACGCCCGCTGAATGCGTCTGAATATCCAGTCCCGCTCTTGACCTTTCTTCTTGCGCTGTCTCTCAGCCAAAAAAAAAAACTGCCGCATCAATATCAAATCTGCTCCGGGGGGATAAACTGATTTGAATTAATTTGAAAGTAAAGATCCTGTGACTCTTGTCTCACCCAAATCAGCCAAGGTTAACTCCACCTCCCTCTGCTAATCTCATAGACTAAGTCCTTTGGCTTCTCCTGAAAGTCTTCTGTCACAATAAACTTTCTGTTTGAACTTCTCCAATCCAGTATTCTACAACGTAGACACTGGCATTTAAATGTAAGGTGAAGCTTAAAGCTGCAGTACGTAATGTTTGGTGACTATTGTTGTGATTATTCTGCCTCTGTTTGGTCTTTGTGAACAGAAGTGATGGAACATTATTTATCGGCCGCATCCGGAGCTCTGTCAAGCAATACTATCAGTGCAGGGGCAGGTGGAGACGAGATGCCTTTATCCCGTCAAACTGCTAAACAGCAAAGGCTTTTTTTTTTATTAATCAGTTCACTTCTGAAACTTCGGTACATCGGTGTATCTTTGTATTTTCAGTCGTTCTCCTGCCTGTTTGAAACCGCCTCACTTTACTCGCGCGGTGTCGCTGTTGCCTCTTTCTTTCTTGGTGTAAAACAAATCACTTCCTGTGTGCAGCATGGGAATGACATTAGATTTAAACACCGCTGTGCTGCACTTAAGAAACACCAAGAGAATCTTGTCAGTGTCATTTTTAACCAGCAGCAGCAGCAGCAGCAGCAGCAGCACAGGACACACACTCTAACACATGTGGTGTGCAGCCACAGGAAGGAGCGTGTCTCTGTCAGGTCACTGATTTTCAGCACATCCTCCTCTCCCAGTGTCCTTTACTCACAGCAGCCAGCAGAGGGCGCTGCCTCACCTGCCCCTCCTCACTGCCCCACAGGCCCTGCAGTGCTGCCTGGAATGTGGGTGAGCTCATCTCTCCCCACTGATGTGACACTATCAGTGGATACCATCTCACTTACTGAGGGCTCACACACACACACACATTCTTGTACAGCATCTTAGTGAGGACACTCGTAGACATAAATGCTCTCCTAGTCCTTTACCCTAAAACTAAAACCCTCAAAAAGTTCCTTAAAGTTATGAGGACCAGCCAAGATGTCCTCACAAAACTTGTAAACGCACGCGCATGTCTCTTAAGGTGGACTGCAGTCCAACATCAGGTTTAACTGCAGTGATCCCAACATATTAGTAAAGTAACTTCTACCTTGTGTGCAGTGCTCCATGAGAAACCTGCGTCTGTAACCTGTGTCTCCACAGTTCCTCAGCACCTTGTTCGCTCCTCTCAACTTCATCATGGAGAAGGTGGAGAGCATCCTGCCGTCCAGCCTCTGGCACCAGCTCACCCGCATATGACCTCACATACCACCACAGAACCAGACCCCGGAGAAAACCAGAACCAGGAGCCGACCTCCAACCGGACAGAAACAGCTGAACTGAAACCCAGAATGCTGCATTGGACTGAACTGACCACACGTCTGTGCCAAGATGAAGAGTTCAAAGCAAACGGGCGCAAGCGGTCGCCAGGAGGAGGAGGAGGAGGAGGCGTGAGGCGAAAAACACAACACAACACAACACAACAACAGCGGAATCCAGAATTGGTTTTGACTTTATTTGATATGTTTGCATTTTTTGGGTTTTCAATCATTTAAAGCTGTTCTTTTGTTGTACAAAAAAAGAGGTGATGAATTGCCATCGTTTAAAAAAAAGTTGAAAAGACGGAAAAAAAATTACAATAAAGGACTTTTTGTGTATCGCTGCAAGTCGGCTTCTTCTCGCCATTTTGATTCACGAGAGAAGCAGTTTTTGAAATGCCTGAAGACGACCGTCGGAGGAGGAGGAGGAGGAGGAGGAGGAGGAGGAACACAACACGACTACACTCACTACCGTCCTGACTGACACTGAGGTGATGCTTAAACATTCATTTTTAGCGAGAGTAAAATAATTAAAAATAATTAAAAATACCATGGCCAATTTAAATGATTAAAACAGTTGCTAAGTGTTTGAAAATGACGTTTCAAAGCGATATTTTGAACGTCACTGTTCACCAACGCAGAGCTGGTTTAGCTACAGTCCTGCTCTCTGTCGCCCTCTTCCTCTGTGTCAGTGGTACTGCAGCCTCACAGCCGACGGCTGCTCTAATTTCACGTTCTTCTCCACTTCACTCCCTCACCTTTAGGAATTTTAAATAAAGCCAGCTTTTCTGTGTGTTTTTTGCATCGAAAAAAGACGTTTTCGACAGAGTCTGAACAATGATGTGGTTCTGTATGAACATTTCTTTCCACACAGGAGGATGAAGATTTCCTTATTTGCAGATTCTAAGCCTCAACATTTTCTTTCCAGATTAACTGGCTGGTAAATATGACTCGACTCATTATTTGCCCTTTTGTATTCAAACTCAGTTGGGAGGGAGCTGGCTCCGGCTTTAACCGCAGCTGCGTCGGTGCGGTAAGAAGTCGTGAAAACAGTTTTATTGTTGATAATATTGTGTGTTCTCTGGTTACAGTAAATGGTTCCATAAACTATAATCTGATTTTAATTTACAAAAATATTTACTCAAACACACACACACACACACACACACACAGGGCCCTGTCTGATTAAACTCTGCAAGTAAAGGATGAAAAACACCCACTTATCTACAAAGAAATGTTGTTGTGACTCGTGATCATAGGTCTATAAAACAGATTATTAACAAATAGATTATTTTTCTTACATTTGTGAGAGTAAATAAATAGAGTGAAGGAAGAAGAGACTTTACACCTTTAGACAAAGGACAGTAAAACACTTAGACAGACACTATAAAAATCTGCTCTTTCCACACCTGGTGCTGGTTTTATAAGACTCCCACTGAATGAGTAACTTGTCTCTTGTAGGTGTGTTTGTATGTACAGGATGTTAAACTGTTGCTGCAGCAACCGGACAGCGGACAGATTGGTAAGTTACCAACAATCACATCAACAGCGCTGATCCATGTCGTGTCAGAATAATGGGACAGATTTTAGGTTATAATTAAAAGCGGCTCTGACAGAGTGAGCGGAGGAGGATTGAGATTGTTTTGGGGATTTCATGTTAATGTACTGGAAGTAAAACGTAAAAAAACACTTCTTTAGGTATCACGTGTACCTAATAAAGTGGTGTGCTGCTGCTGTAGTCGGTTTGCTTCAAGGTTTGACATGTCCTGCAATTCTGAGGTTCTGTTGTCTTTCTGTTATTTCAGACCAGTCTGCTCATTGTACATGCTTTAATGTATTAAGTTGCTGCCACGTGATTGGCTGATAGTTTTATTAACAAGGAGTTGCTTTTTACATTTGCTCTATTTTTTGCAGGCTGGTTTTGACACTCAGACCTGGCAACCCTGCTGTTGCTGCTGCTGCTAAACAAACAATGGTGGCTTTCCGTCTGCTTTACATTAACCTGGTGTCAAAGGCAGCACAGAGTGACACCATTATAACAGATTATATAATGTCAGATGTCATTTCAGTGTGTCAGTGCTCGGGGCCTCTTTCTCCTCTGTTTACTTACAGACTGCTCGGTTTGACCCAGCGCAGATCAGATTATGCTGCTTCTGTTTCCTGGTGTGAAAACTCTTGACTGCAGCGTCACTGTCACAGGTTATCTGTGTCCACCAGCAGATCTTGTCAGGCAGACTAAAGTGATGACACCAGATCTGTGAGGCCAACATGACCGACCTTATCTGCATGGGTTGCTCTGGTAACGGCGTAGGTGTGACCACATTTGCAGTGTTTTTTGTTTGTTTTTGGGTTCTTTTGCAGGAAAAATAGGAGGAGCATCAACTCACTCCGTCTGGTCACAGTGTAGAACTCCTCAATTTTACAAGAATAACTCAGCAGCAGCCACTTTATTAGGTACATAGGACACCTCAGTGTTCCCGCTGTGATCTGCTGCTGCAGCTCATCTGTGTGTTCTGAGATGCTCTTCCATCATTTCCAACCAGTCAGTCTGATTGGCTGATGAGATATTTGCATGAATAAGCAATTGAAGGTGTACCTAATAAAGTGGCCTTTGATTGTATTTAGAAGACTCTAAACTCCACTGTGTACCATCACTGGTGACATTGTCGTCATGTGTTGCTGTAGAAAACTGATCCGAATCGGATTTAAATCTTTAAACCACTAAATCTGGTTTTAATGTGTCAGGTTAAATGTGAACAAACATGCGATTAATATCTTACAGATGGAGGAACTGGATCATCAGATAAAAG
The DNA here is from genome assembly GCF_019176455.1 of Solea senegalensis. NCBI lineage: Eukaryota > Metazoa > Chordata > Actinopteri > Pleuronectiformes > Soleidae > Solea > Solea senegalensis. The sequence goes on along the minus strand of NC_058030.1, from coordinate 5,778,258 downwards.
ACCACGAGACAAGATGAGAAGCAGGAAGACGAGCTACTGTTTGATTGACAGGTGATCAGGTGATGTGGGGGGGGTGGGTGGAGTCTATGCACTATCCTTTGTGTGTGTGTGAGTGAGTGACTGCTCGGTTGAGTCCAGTGACGTCACGTCTGGCCTTTACACGTGTGCACGTCCACCTGCTGGTGGCAGTCGCGACAGTGCACCGCGCAGCACCAGTGGAACTTGCACTCGCACTTGGAGGTGCGGCTGAGCCGCGACGTGTCGTAGCCTCGGCCGCAGCACATGACCTCGCAGCCGTCCACGCCGCGGGATGTCCTGTTACAGACGCGGCCCCCTGTCCCCATCGACCCTGGAGAGAGACACAGAAAGAGAGGTTTAACTGAAGGCAACCTGAGGACAGTAGACAATATTGTGAGGACGTTATTCACAACAGTCAGAATCAGAGCCGTAACAATTAAAGACTAAATTAATCATCAACTATTTTGATTAATCTGTCTCTACAGCCACTCAATCCTCCAGAATATTTCACATAGTTTACACTCACAATGATTCTTCCAGACTAAAAAAAAAAAGAAGGTGAGATTCATTCCGTGTCAGGATTTCAGGCGTCTTTCACCGATACCTCACCGATAAGTGACCCTTGCTCCAAGACGGACACCAGGAATGTGACTCGGCAGAATTTGAGCCACCCGTTTGTCCAATCAGAGAGGGTTTATGGGTTTACGGGGAGCCAATGGGAGCGCAGCAGGAGAGCGGCCCGCGCAGTGAAGATGAGACAGGAGGCGTCTGGGTAAGACGATGAACGCTAAGACGACGGAGAGATGAGAGATTGATGATAGGAGCCGTCGGCCCCGCGCTCCCACTCTTCATCAGCTCTTCATTTTACAGCAGACACACACACACACACTGACTGTACAACCTCACTCTCTTGTCTTCAGTGTGCAGAGGTCATGACTGTGTTTATTTTTGTTTCGAGTCAACACCGCAGCCTCAATAAGAGCGACTATTATAAACCTCACATCTGACGGCAGCATGTGTTCAGTGGCAAATATCTGCGGCTGTTTGTGGAATATTTACCGTTTACTTAACGTCTTTTACGATCAGACATTTGTGTCCATATAAAGGAGCATTGATTTGGCAGATGTGGTGTGGGCTGTGTCAGTGAGATGCGTAGCGTGACAACAAACAACAACATTGAATGCGACACAATGGAGGACACCCAGCAGCTCTTCGTTTCCCTGCTCAGTTTGTGGACGTTTGTCTCAACAAGACGTCGAGCTTTGCATGAAAAGAGACGTGCGGGTGTTGAAGAAGAGGAAGACGGCCTATTTCCTGTCGCACAAACAGCTGACTGCTGTGGGTGGAGCCGGTCTAGCGCCACCGGTATCATTTTCACTCTGGTACCCAAAGGGAAAGGTGCCAATAAATGGACCAGTAGGGACTGTTATTTTGTTCTGTTCTGTGCTGTTCTGTACCAATCCCAACTGTTCCACTCAGTGGAAACACAGCTGAACTACAAGCAGACAAATTCAGCAAATTTCTTTCCCAGATTGAACGTCAGATGAACGACAGATGCTGAAAACAGCTGATGTTTTAGTTCAAGTGTGTCGTGTGTAACCACTGAAGACGTTTAAAATACAATTCCTGCTGAAAAGTGTGTGCTGCTGTGGACTGAACATGCTACTGTCTCACTGAGGAGTGTTACTGAAGAACATATGTGTGTGTGTGTGTGTGTTCAGCTGCCTTCTCCTGTATAAATATAGGTTCAGAGAAAAAAAATATGATGCATTGACTTCAAGTACCATCTCGAACATTGTTCTGGAATTTGCTGGTGTTTACATTCTGCTGTGTGTGTGTGTGTGTACAGCGTGTACAGCGTCTGCGCGCCGCTCTCTCGCCAGGTAATATGTCTGGGCACGACCTGAAGCCCTGCCCCTCTCTGGCAGAGCGCCCGCCCGTCATCCACGGTATTCTGCACTGCTAGGGGTGACATCACGGCCAGAGTCCTCCTCAAAGACCTCGCTCTCGGCGTCTGCTTATTGAATTAAGATGAGGGGGCGCCGAGAGATGAGTTTAGCACCTGAGCCTCACCGGTGCCGAGGGAAATTGATTTCACACTTTAAAGAGGCAGAGAGGGGCCGTCTCACATCTCTGTAGGCCCTGTGTGTCTCTGTGTGTGTGTGTGTGTAATGATTGATAGTTAGTTTGCATGTCTTTGAGAGGTTTGTCAGTGAGTGTGATGGGAGGAAGACCAAGAGTGAATAACTCAAAGTGTGTATTTCAAGAATTGTTGTGCCTCATATTTCTTTGTGTGTGTGTGTGTGCGTGTGCGTGTGTGTGTATCTCTGTGAGGACAAAACCATAAGTGAGGAAAGTGAGGACATTCTGTCACGCTTTATAAGTTAGAGTTTATAAGTGAAGACCTGGTTTTAAGGTTGGAATTAGGTTATTATGAGTGTCCTTCCTAAAGATGGCTGTACAAGAATGTGTGTGTTTATGTGGTTTTGGGTCATGCTGCGCATGCGTGTACAAGCCCGCAGTTTGATGGGTCTGCGTCGGTGAACTCAACCTCATATAACATGTGCAGCAGTGTTGGGGATTTCTCACCGGGAACTCGCCCTCATCTGTGTCTCCTTGTTTCCTTTGAGCACTGAGTTGTGTGTGTGTGTGTGTGTACTATAGTTGGATTTCCTCATACAACCTCAAGTACGCTTCCATGGTTACCACTTTCTTTGTTGTCTTTTTGGCCCAAAACAAGACTGGACTGGAAAGTGTGTGCGTGTGCGTGTTCGCATGCGGAGTCAGTGTGTGCGTGTGCGCACGCAGGGAGCATGCGGAGTCAGTGTGTGCATGCTTTGCTGGGGAACCGAACTAGAGGTGTGCCCTCCACGTAGGGTCTGGATTACGACATTTACGTCATGCGGACTCTAGTGGACGAACGTGACCTGGCTGTGAGGACCAAGTTTGGTTCAAACCCATCATTTTGAGGACATTGTAAAATGTCCCAATAGCTTAAGGGGCTTTTTGAGGTTTAAAGCGGAACTATGCAGGACAACGTCAGAGTCATCGTGATGGTTAAACACGGTGAGATTGGGGGCTGACTCCACTCCCACTACTGTCTTTTAGTGGAAAACCAGCCTTGCAAGATCAGGATCAACGACCTGTAGTCCTCAGGAGGTCCTCAGGAGGTCTCCCTTTGCGAGAAACACGGATTGCTTCATGGCACTACACGTGATAGCGTTATTTTAGACGTTCATCATGGCAGAGCCTGCAAAAAAGAAGCAGAGAAAACCGTTGTCGCAGGAAGTAGGGAAGCTCCGTTGCAAACAAGTGAGAGGGGAAGCGTCAGTTATGAGTTTTTATGACAGTGAGGATAAAGCAGATGGATGGACGTTTGCGGTGGTGTCGTAAAAATATCTACTTCCAAACTGTAGGGGGAGCTCCGTAGTAAAAAAGTCAAAAAAGTGACCTCTTTTCAGACTTTTTGTTCAGGTTTGGATTAGAGATGATGGTTAAGATGAATGTGCTGGGGAATTCATAATGTCCTCACAAGTATGGGGAGATGTGAGTGTGTCTAAATGACACAGTGTGATTCCGTGTACAGTATGTGTCATGACTCAGGATTGAGAGCGATTGAACACGCCTGTCTCTGTGTGTGTCCCAGGGGAGCTGCTCTGTAGAGTGAGGTTCTCATGAAAGGCTCACAGCAGACACTGTGTGTGTGTGTGTGTGTGTGTGTGTGTGTGTTTGTGGTTGTATGAGTGTGAGTGTGTTACCTCACACTGCTTACATGTACACAGTCCATAAAACCTTCATGTCTTCTGGGAGGCCTCTTCTTGTTCCCTAATGGGGCCCTGAGATCTTGAGGTGCATCAGGAGGTGAGAGGTAAAAACGATTTGAGGGGGGAAGGAAAAGGACCAGAGTGTGCCACCTTTCACGTTATGTTGTCTATTAAATAATTCATCATTGGGTCCTTAAAGTCTGAGGCAATAGAAACAAACACTACATGAAGTGTTGACTGCGCTGTGAGCGACTCCTGCACCGAGAACCAGCCTGAAAACATGGAACATCAGGAAAAAGGATCACCTAGTCACACGGGTCAGAGTCCAATGTATATCGCATTTTCACCAGACCTGCGAGCAAATGCAACCTCCTCAAAAATGACCGCAATGACACACAATAATAATAATAATAATCTGAATGATTACAATAACTCCCTCACATGAATTTGCCGTTTCAGCCCCTGCCATACGTGATTGGGCCCCAATTAAGTAAAAGACTAATTAATGTGTGTGTGTCTGTATGTGAACTTGTCTGTAGTGGACTGAGAGGACACATTTTTAAATTTAACCTAAGGTTGTGAGGACATTCTGTGTGGTTGAGAGGTTTTTCTGGGGTAAAAATTAGATTTTGGGATTAGGATTGTAAGGTTTAGTTATGGGTTAGGCTTAGACATTCATTTGATGGTTAAGGTTTGAGATTAGGTTTTGTTTAGGCTGCATAAATGAATGCCAGTCAAAGCAGTGTCCTAAGAACAATAGCTGCACAAACCCGTGTCTGTGAGTGTGTGTGTGTGTGTTAGCAACAAGGTGATTTATAGTGATGTGTGCTGCTCTAAGGTTTCAGCCTACAGAAGTGTGTAATGGCTCTTAAACTGGCCGACACCCGATCGCCACGGATCATCTGCTGCCTGGCAGGCAATCACCCTCTTTGAGACACACACACACACACACACACACACACACTCTCTCCGTCTGTGTCTGTCTTAGCTTTCTCTCTCACAGTTTTCAAACACAAACATTTGTTTTCCTTCTCACTCTCCCTGTGTAACGTACACACTCACCTGTCACTTTATTGTAACTGTACAACTGTTCAACGTCTTGTTAGCGCAAATATCTAAGCAGCCACTCACACGGCAGCAGAGGACGACCTGCTGAAGTTCAAACAGAGCATCAGAAAGAGGAAGAAATGTGATTTAAAGGTGCTAAACCTAATTTATAAAAGCAGTTCTCTGTCACAATTTTCTCTCTCTTTTAGCGCAGGTGGGTCTGACATTTTTAGACTTTGTCTAGTTTAGTCTAGTCATTTTCTAATTCACATTTCGATTGTCTAACATGGTTTGCAATGTACCACGCTAAGGCCTTATTGTAACAATTGTAAATCGTAAACTAAGTGTAAAAAGAAGAGAGAGATAGAGAGTCATTAAATATGACCTCTGACCTCAAATAACGTTATCAATCATGGAAGCAAACACCTTTGTAGTAAAGTGTGACCTGCTTGGCATTTTGTAGTGTGGTTCCAGTAGGTTCCAGTATGGTTTTCCACCACTGAATAAGGTCACATGCTGATGCTACAAACACATCTATAGCTCTAGTTATCCCTTTAGTTGAATTTTAAGGAAGTTTCCTCTAAATGTGGACAGAAAATTTGCCCATTAATTAGCGTTAATGGAGGTGTTTTCATAGTTAATGTCTACGTCCTTATAGTGCATGTGGAGATATACACATTAATAATCATATGGCCCCTTTTAAGTGTCATTGAACATGGCATGGTTGTTGCATCCAGACAGGATGGTCACACATGTTCAGAAACTGGGATTTAACCATCTTTAGATTTGACAGAGAATGACAGATTATCATAGATTATCTGGGCATAAACACCTTGTTGATGCCAGACACGGGTGGACTAAAACAGAAGACCTCACTGGACGCCACTCCTGACACTTGAGTAGGTGAGTGTACATTTTGAAATCTCTTCAAGGTGTTTGCCTGTGTTTTGTTGAGTCAATCAAGTGAAAACCCAACAGAATTATTTACTAAAATGAATCTCAGTCTGGCGCATTGTTAATCATGTATTCATTCCTTGAAAGAAAAAGTCAACTACAAATTAAAATGAAGTACTGACGAGAAGAGAGAGAGTTTCTGAAGCCGATACTTGAGCTCCGGGATCACTTTACCACCTACTGTCTCATGTCAGGAGCTTTGAGTTTAATCACAGAAAATACACACAAAGCTGTAACTAATCACCACACAGCTGGAACTGTGATTGACACTGCAGCTACAAAAGCTACAGGATGTCAAACCTACTGGCTCTGTAATAATAACAGTTGAGAGAAACCGTGGAGACGTGACAGGATGGCACTGACTGTGAAGACAACCTGGGGGTGGCTGGCGGTGCTTAAAGTCTACAATATCTGAAGAACATGTTTATCAATTTTGTCGCAATAGCAAAGTCCATAGAGAAAATAAGCACTTTTACATCATGGTACGCAGGAGGTACCAGAAACTCCCATTTACAAGCGAGATAAAAACACTGTTTTTCTCTATGGACTTTGGTGTGAGAGCGTGAGCTGTTGGAAAATGCTGTCAAACAGTAAGATGAAGTTGCAAACATATTCCCAATTTACTGTAGACTTCAGTAGGCATCGATTTTAGTGGCTGAGCATTTTGTAAAGTGGGTAAAAACTTCGTTTTTCTCTTGTGTCCCAGCTGAAAGCAGTTTTCACCGAGAGACAATGCAATCAGCGCTGACAAGTGTCAGTGCCTCATACAACAACCACACTTCAAAAACCCTAATATAAACTTTTACCAACCAATCTCACTAATTCTGATCAGATCAGACGCTGAACAGAACATTTCACCCGCTGAAAGATTTTGTTTGTTAGCATTTCACCAAATATCTTTGATCAGAAACTTGAAAAAATGCTCAAGAAACATCTGTTCACGCTCATCCTCTCAGGCTGAACTCTACTTTAGTGTGGTTCATTTGCACAGCTGAGAAGTGTGTTAGAGTCGTTTGAACTCAGGTGGAACCAAATAACCGAGACGCCTGACATTTCAAGTCTATATACACAGAATTGAAAGCCTCTCAGAGATGTCAGTGATCGCTGGCCTGGATCTGTCAGGGTGTGTCTGCGGTTTCAAGTGAATTAATTCCATCTCGTTCCATCTGACAGCTCTGCTTCACCGACGCGGCGATTGTCTCGCAGATTCTGTGTTAAAGGCAAAGGATGACAGATGTTTACCTGACTCGTGGTCCCGTATGCAATAATCCGGCGAGTTCTCAAAGTACACCAGGTCGTTCTTGCTGGGCCGTTTGAAGTGTGCGTGCGCGGCGGTGAACCCAGTGCCGTACTGGTTGACGACGACCTGCACTGCGCCGTTGTAGCGCTTCCGCAGGTGGTCGCCGGTGCGTCGGAAATCGGCCATCGCCAACCAACAGGTGCGGAGGCTGCACGACCCGCTGACACCGTGACATTTACACTCCAGCGTCATGAAGCGCTTCACTGCCTGTCACAGAAAACAGGGGAGAAACAAAGAGTTGATCAAAAATACATTATCTACCAGAGGCAATTCCTCTGAGACAGCCAGGACAGTCAAATATGTACAGTTTGAACTGAAGCTGAGCTTCTCTGGGCCTGAAATGAGCTTCCCCTGTTTAATTGACCAGCAACTGCCGCAGTTATCTACCACAGCTTTAATTAACTAAAAAAAAAATCACAAAAATTGTTATATACAAGATTACTTATACAGATGGAGACAAATGTTCTGGTGCCCAACATTCTCTGTAATAACTTGAAACTGACTAAAGTAATTGGCTTCTTGGTTTACTCCGTGTTTAACACAAAAAGGCTTTGCCTTTGATTCAAGTTGAAACAAATTGAATCACTTAAAATAATGGAACTAATTGCAATGGCATGGACAAAAATGATGGGACCCTTCACTTAAAATTTTATTGCACAGCCGTTTTTAGAACGTCCCACGCAAGACAAAGCGAAATGGCTCCAAAACATAACCAGTCAGACAGTACGTATAGTGTTCTTTTCTTTGAGAGCTTCATTTTTGATGTGACGATGCTAAAATGCTTCAGTCTTTTCTCATAATTGTAAAGAATATTCTCCACGAAGCTTTACAGTGTCTCAACAAACATTTCTATGCTGGAAAACACATTTCTCCATGTCTGTATGCTATTATGTTATCCTGAACTCAACTTTGAATCTGATTTATTCCCTACATAACTATCATCGCAAACCTATAAATAACCCCTCTAGCCTTTATTTAGTTTAATTTATTTAAATGTTATTGTTTAATATATTCATATTTGTTTTTGTTATATTTTCTTTTCTCTCCTTTAAACCTTTTTCTGTATTTGTTGAGAAAAATATGTGAAAATTCAAGTAAAAAAATCTGGTTTTCCCTTATCCTGGAAGCAAAATACTGTACATTTTAAATATTACTGATCCTTAAGGATTTCTTAAAAAATGTAAATTGATTTAAATGTCCATTAACACATTATGGCTGAAGAGCTAATGCAGAATAACAGGTGGGTATTTATGAGGCTGCTGCCATGTTTGCCACAGTGGTTTTAGTGTTTAGTGACTTTAACTCTTCTTGATTCACTGCTTCAGTTTTGTGTTTGTTCTTTTCTACCAGGTGACTCAGTTCTCAGGTGAGAGCACCCCTTACCTTCCTGCCGGCTCGATTGTTGTGCAGGTTCATGAGAGCCCGCGCGTCCCTCTCCTTCCTCTCCTTGGCGTCGACAAAGGCCTGGCTGAAGCGCATGGCGTGCTCCACGTGGTCGCTGCAGCCGCCCCAGTCGAAGGTGCCCTTGGCGTCCCGCGACGAGCCCTTCTTAGTGGGATCGCAGGAGCAGGAGTCCAGCTCCCCTTGGCTGCAGGCTCGCGCTAACGTGTAAACCACACCGGCCGAGGAGATGGCGTACACGAAGGCTACCTCTCGGCTGCCTGAGGGGAGAGAGAGAGAAAAAATCAAGATGATTAAAGTTAAAATAAATGAAAAGGTGAATATGAGTGTTTGATTCCCTTCAAAGCTTAAAGTCATTGAAAACATAGATGTAAATAGTGCTCTCATCATAGCACTATTACATCTATATTAGTATCACAACGATCAGTGTCATGACTTAAATACAACAGCTCCTCCCACACACACAGGTTAATTCAGAGTTTCCAAAACATTTTATACAGAAACCACCTTTTAAAGATGATTACCTATCTACCTATCATCAGCCAATTTACAATATAAATTGTGTATTATAGCATTTTTACTGCAATTTTTTCCAAATAATTTATCAACTTATATTACTTGTTTGATAAATGAATCACATCTTTATTTTATGCACATGATTTAATAAAATATATCTTCTGTGACCCACTTGTGGGCCCCGACCCAATGTTTTGGGACCCACTGGGAGTTGGTGTGCAAACACTTTCATCCAATAACTATTTCATTTATTGATGACCTGTGGACAGAGCCCTGCAGCTAAAACCAGTACAGTACCAGTAACACTGAAAACCATCAGCATAAGGACATTTTTAAAGTATTCTTTTATGTTAAAAGTGACCGTGTATTTATTTTTCATGTGTGGTCATATGAGGTACTGAGGTAAATTATGTAATTTAAGTGTTTGTTCATCACCTTTTCTCATTTTTAACAGCCTTTTTTTTCCCCCCCAAATACAGACTGAAGTTTGTAAACCACTACTGCACCAAACTGCATAGTGAAAATCTGCATTTTAAGCTCATTCGGACATGGGAGCTGCTCGTCTACTGCAACCTTATTTGGCAAGTTTGTGTCACTCCAATAAATCTGAACAAAATATTTCAAAACATTAGTAACACAATAGCACATTTGAAATTATTGGAGGCAGCAATTGATCAGCAAGTCCTGTATGCCTTGATATAAAATCACACATTTTCTCTATGGAGTTTGGTGTGTGTGTTTAAGAGAGAGTGAGAGCAGTTTTCACTGAGTGAGTGTGTGTGTGTGTGTGTGTGTGTGTTTGTCTTACGCTAGACTCAGCAAAGATGGTGTGCACAGCTCAGCTGATTGTGTCAGTACCTCACACAACATCACTTCAAAAAACCTGAACTATCACTCCAACCCTATCAATCTGACAACACTTTCATCTCGCGATATCCATCTGGCCGGCCGATAGCACAATTTAAATCCATGAGAAACTCCAACGATCTTTCAGAAGTTACTGCTACCTGTATGACCCTTGTTTGTGAGGCTTTTATTTCACGCAAGAACTAGAATTAAAAAAACACACACACACACAAAAAAAACCTTCATCTACCTCCAAGATGGATAAACATCTCAGGTTTACCAGCAATGCCCTGATATCTGCTCTTATCTTTGCCCTCCATGTAGCAGAGGAGAGATCTGAGAGGGATCAAAGACCTGTGTGTGTGTGTGTGTGTCTGTGTGAAGGCACATGAAGGCACACAGTGTGACGGCAATGCAAGATGCAGATTGTTTGACATACAGAACGTAAAGCTGCCCACAACTATAATTTCACACTGTTAAAAATAGGTTAAATCTGAGTTGAAACGAAGCACAGTGTCACGTCATTGAATCTCTCTGCACCATATTTTGTTCACACTCCTCTTTAGTTTGTGGAACACGGCTGGGGATTCAAGCACCTGCAGACACGATCAGGACCAGGACGTGCACCTGCAAGTAAGTTTGTGAATTTCATTTACATCTGATTATGTGCAAAACTATAATATCCAATATGAGTTCACACGAAAACGGATCCTCAGCCAAATGAAGACGCCAGAAAACGTAAAAACGTTTCTTTGTATTTCAAATAGTTGCATTTAATGTGAGTAAGAATTCATAACACTGCATGTTAACCCTTTAACACCGAGCATATCGCAGATGACAGGATTGCGCAAGCGCACTCTGCATTACCATTATTACGCCATGATTACGCAACAGTTGTTGTGCTACTTGAATCGGAACTTGAATCGGAAAAATTACAGCCGTTTTTGGAAAGCTGAGAAGATGCAAGTCAAAACCATGTGGTTATTACGGTAATTTCACACGTGCTGTTGCAGGAAGCCAGTAAATCAGCGTCTTTGTCACCAGAGAGGAGAGAGTTGGAAAAAAAACAGTACATAGTTTCCATTTTTTGGCCTATTTTTGGACATAAATATTATCTTAAATATGTTATATACTGTTCAAATTTCTAATTTAACACACAAAATCTGGTGTTTGTGTGCAACTACAGTGTTTTTGTAAATAAAACGTTTCATTTTTCTTAATTTTAAATTATTATGCAACTATTTTATCACGCAGTAAATTGTAAATAACTGCCAGATATTGAAAGGTATTCTGGAAAAATGGGCAAAAGCACTTAACTCACAGGATAATTTGCTGGCCCAAATTTGAACATTTGAACACAAACATGCATCTTTATTTATTTTAATGAACTAAAGCTTAGATATTAGGTATTAAACTTGAGTTTCATTCCTCACCAAAATGTGTCCCACTGTGCCGAATCCAAACTGCCAAAAAACAAGAGTTTTCAACAACCACTGACTGCTCTGATTTTTGTAGTTTTGTTCTTTATTGTTAATGATTTGTTTGTTTAGTGGGGAAAAAATTAGATGAAAACATATCAGCATGTACATTCTGGTTCCATATGACCAGCGTGCACAAATGACTTAAGCAGCTAAGTTGCGCGTTACTAACGAGGTTAATCAGGAAAATGCTGGGGAACTCCTGTGTAATTGTTTGAAATTAGCCTCCTGACATTGACAATAAGGAGCTTCTGACTGTGCCTCGATGTGCCGTGATAATGTTGTGTGACATGGCCAGGGTCTGGGTGGGAGGTCTGAATACCACACAGCTGATTAGAGGCCCCAACATGAAACAGAATAAGTCAAAGGATCCGCCTTGCAGGTTAAATCTCAGGGCATGGGAGAGGAACATCAGGCCGCCAGGTCCAATAAAAAAGATTATGACTTGTTATAACAAGTCCTCACGATGGAAACGGAGTGATTTTAGCTCCCGAGACACACAGTGACACATCAGATTTGACGGAACGCTTCTGCACTGATTTCACCTGTCGCGACACACCGCTCATCCACACTCATTTTTTCAATATTTCAGTCACTGGCTGCGTGACAGCATCTTCTCTGGCCTCCTCAATGGCCAATACATCACACGTCTTCTGCAGTGAGCATAAACAGTGCTAACAAACCAACGGCCATCTTCAAAGTGCAGAGATTAGCTCTATTTAGAAAGAGTCAATATTTCGGCCATTCCTCTTTTAAATGAGCTGAGTGCAGAGTAATTAGATCACTGAATCAGTAGCTGAAGCATAGACTGTATATAAAATGTGGACTAATGGAGCTTTTCCATTATACACTTCAGCCCAGTAGTACAGCACTACTGGGCTCTACTCAGTTTGATATCACACACGTCATTTTCATTTACTATAGTACCTCTTCAACGTGTGTGGGGTTGTCATAGCAGCGGTGACGTTGTTTCCAACACAAAGACACAAACCAGTGATGAGCAAAGCAGTTGTTTTCGGTGTACTGAATCGTTAGAATCAGTTCATTAATAAGATTAGTTCAGTACTTCCTGCATGACCAGAGCGCAGACTGGACTGAAATAGGAAAAAGACCACTCTATAAAATATTGAGATTTTAGAAATTTTCTTTTCTAACTGTTGGAGATTAATGATTAACAATTAAAGTCTTTTTTTTAACTGATAAACAGTTCGGCATCATATCGCAATTCCTATAATAATAAATCAAAATAATCCCAATTAGATATTTATTCAAAATCATTCAGCCAAAATTTACATAGAAAATTATATGAATGAATAATAATAAGTTATATAATAATAACTAGAGTCACCTTATCTATTGCTCCATCTTAATATAATGTCACCATACCAGTGTGTGAAGTATATTTGAGAAACAGAGCAAATTATCTTATTGGAAATAAATCGACCTATTGGACCTAACTGGATTACAATATAGTTTAGCTAAAACAATAATTGAACAAACTTGTGAATATTCTTTTACTGACCAATAATCGATGGACTTTTGAGTGGAAAATGTCCGTGCCTTTGCCTAAGAAAATCCTTAAACAACTAACCCCTTTGTCCAAACTGTTGTGTAAATTTTCTTGCATAAGCAAAAAATCTGTACACAGCACTGTAACTGAATACCGAGTAACGCTGACGCCCCCGGCAGAAGAACAGACTGACGGAGAAACCAGTCGACTGCACTGACATGATAAATGTACAACTGTAAAGTGAGACTTGGTGTGGAATGTGATCCAACTTGAGTGAGAGAGAGAGAGAGAGAGGGAGCAACGGAGAGAAATAGAGACATGGTTTGTGAAGAAAGGGGACAATTTGATTCTGCAGTAAATCTATCACACTTTATAAAACCAACCACTTGTTTGTTTTAACTTCAGGCGTGTTGTCAAACATGTTTGTGAGTGCAAACAGATGGGTGTACTGTAACACATATCATGATTCACGCTGCCCCACCCCACGCCGAAAAAAAAAGGTGACCAACAATGACCTGGAAACACAAGCCAGCGTATACAGTAGCAGGGATTCTAGTAGCTGTGTAGTGTTAGAGGCACCTGACAGCACCTCAGGTCAGTGTGTCATGAAGAAGATGCTTTGTACACACATTTTCTGCACCTCATCCCTGCATCTCACTTACAGCACTGCAGGGGGTGAAACATGGGCCGTCATAATACCACAACATCACCTCAAGACGAACACAAATGTTCTGGTGGTGTTCGCTTAAATGAAGAGTTCAGATTTTCTGCAGTGTTTGTCTGTGATACTAAGTTGCTTTGTTAATTGCTCACTCTCCTGCACCTAACTCCATACAGAAAATCAACATTTTTAGCATGTGAAGACACTGGAGTTGATGCTACCTGCTTAATACCACTTCTTTTTACCTTGGTAAGTTTGTGTCACTATGTCACAACCAAATTATGGATTTCAAACACAAAAGTCACAAAATAACACGTTTGAACTCACTGATGGAGGCAGAAGTAGATCAACAACTCAATGTGTGTCATGATGTAAAAAAGCTGATTTTCTCTATGGAGTTTGGTGTGGGGAGCGAACGGTTAACAGAACGTCAAAACCTTTAAAGTTCACAGCAGCATTTTTAAGATTTAGTAGACTTTAGTGAGCATTGATTTTTTTTTCACTGCTTGCAGCCAGTGAGAGTGAGCATCCATGTCTCAGTCTGGTATAATATAACCCAGTGGCCAAGTGGAAAGGGAACTTGAGTTGTAACCGCAGGGACGCCGGTTCAAATCCCCACCCGGCCAAAAAGGGCTGAGGTACCCCTGAGCAAGGTACCCAACCCCCAATGCTCCCCGGGCGCTACTCAGTGTGGCAGCCCACCGCTCCTAATTCTAATGCAGAGAATTACTTTCCCTAAGGGGATTAATAACAGAAATGGATATGAACTTCAGCTCCAAATTAGTGAGTGCAAGTAAAATTAGCACTCAATTTCAGCCCTATTCATTTAAAATCAATTTATGCTTTATTTTTCCTGACTGTCCCCTCACACGTCTAACATTCCCTCCACTCACTGCGTAGCAGCAGGCGTCCGAACAGGTTGTGGTCCCTGGTGGTGGTGTTGCAGTTCCAGCGGTGGCTGCGGAACTGATGCTGGCACTCTGAGATCCAGTCCTTCATCCCGGCCCCGATGGCCTGCATCACTCTGGGGTGTTGGCGGCACAGTTGGCGCTGCTTGTTCACAAGACCAGGGATGTTGTCGCACATCACCTGAGAGCCCAGTGTGCCCATGTACCTGCAGAGCAGAGGGGCAGGGGGAGGGGTTAAATCATTTTCTAAGCCCATTCCATCATTTAGAAGGTTTTATTGGCAGGCACTAGAGGTGGGAAGCACTAGGTACCTCATCATACTATACGTGACACATGGTCCACGTTACCAATAATATCACAATACAGCCGCGATATCTGTCTAGAAAACAACATTTCTGTGGATAGTTAAAAGTGCAGGATTTCTCTATTTATTCATCACATAGAAAACAGAGTGCATGAAGTCATTATCCCGTTATCCTGCTGTAAACTCCCTCTTCTTCAGCCAGGTAACTTGCACCCAAGTTTCCTTCATTCATTTTAGCAGCGCCGTCGAGGCAGCCGGCAGCTTAATTTATTAATTAAAACATTGATTTTCATGCACAAGGAAGGACTATGATATATCACCAAATCAATATTTTGACCCACACCTACTAAATATATAACTCATATAGGTATGTTTGTAGAAGTGTGTGACTTGAAATAAAAATCCTTCAGTTTTCATGACTTTAGAAGAAGATTTTAGGCAAGGCTCTTTTGTGATGGAGGCCGCCATCGTGCCATGTTTCTACAGTTTTCTCCAACAGAAAAGACAAGACGGAACAGCTTAATATCTACATGATGAGTATAGTCTTACAAATGATATATATTATACTTTAAAACATCTGTATCTATGGAAACATCAGCTGATTCAGGTGTTTCATGTGTGAGGGCTACGTTGTTTTCCTGACACACCTGGAAAAGGAGTGAGCAGAGGGAGTCTCACCATGAGATGTCACTAATTCTCACACACTGGAACTTAAATTAAGAAAGGGAAGAAATAAATAAATAATATCTTTGTTCATTTGCCTGAACTAGCAGCAAAGTGAAGGACGGGTAATAGGG
Organism: Solea senegalensis; assembly: GCF_019176455.1. Lineage (NCBI taxonomy): Eukaryota > Metazoa > Chordata > Actinopteri > Pleuronectiformes > Soleidae > Solea > Solea senegalensis. Next base: position 5,762,754 of record NC_058030.1, on the reverse strand, counting down.
CAATAATGTTATAGGCTAATAATAGACATTTTTTTTTAATAGACATCGTTGATATGGATATTTCTGTCAGTTGGTTATTTCTCTCAGATTATAAATGAAAGACGAAGAAAGCAATTTTCTTTACCTTCTGGTTCAACAGAGAAAACTTTGGTACTCTGTGGTAAAATACTTGAAAGTGATTAAAAGTGTTAAGATCAGCACACAAACACTGTTTGAAGAAAAGTAATTGCCATAATTATTTTTGAATTGTATCCCAGACAAATTGAGTAGGAACAGATAAATTAACATCTCTGTTCAACTATTCTGCCGTGTGTTGATACATCAATTGGATTTGATTTTGCACTGTACTGCTGCAGCATAAATGAAATGCGTTGACTGGACACGGGGCACACTCAGAGTAAACAATGTTGAAGACACGAGGCAAAGAGAAAGTGTTGAAATCTCTCCTAACAAGCCCACACTCACATGTACCTGATGACAGACTGCTTACAAAACGTGAACACATGCAAACTCACACAGGCTGCACAGACACAGAGAGAGCACATACATGAAATCTGTTTGTATAGTAATGTTCAGAGTCACAGTGTGAAGCCTCTTCACTTCACAGATATTCATTAAACAGAGTCTATCCAGGGAAAAAACAGCAAATGAAGAATATCAGTATATATATATACTGATATTCTTCATTTGCTGGTTTTATATATTTATACATATATATATATATATATATATATATATATATATATATATATATATATATACATATATAATTTTCTTTAATACCAACATAACAATGAGGGAAACCACAATTAACTGGTTTCTTCAACTTTGAGTCAGGAGCAAAATCCATCTTTAATTATCTCATATTTTACCGCGATAATTATTAATATATATTGGTCATGATTTCTGTCTTGTTTTGTTGTTTTTCTTGTAAACAGTAAACTAATCAAAGGCTATGATCTGTCATATTTCCATGCTAATATTAAGTAACGTGCAATTTCCCCATAATATAAATAAATGACCCAACTAAAATTACACTTAATTTGAAGAGTTATTTAAACGTGGCAGTTTGAAATAGTAACAGGTCTTCGCTTTGCATTTTGCAATGAAGATATATGTATATAAAAAATAAAAATGGGATGAATTTACTCACCACCAGGACGCATCGACCTCCTCGGCCATCAGCCAGCAGATTGCTACAGACAAATAAAAACATATTCCACTTGGCATTAAGTTCATATTAACCAGTCGTTGGTCCTTTATGGATCTGGACGGAGCATTTCCACGGATCGGGGTCAAATATGGAGCATGAGAGAAGTCACAACTTCAAACTTGCATTAAAGTGCGTCTCACAGGGCAGTTGGTGGACAGTGCGTGGACGCAGGTCTGCGCGTAAAAGCCATGCGTGGCTCAGACTCCACAGTGCTGCTGCTGCTGCTGCTGCTGCCGTGTAACAGTCCAGAGGAGATTCTCAGAGGAGATAGGCAGATGATGTCCTATCAGGTTTAAATTGCTTTACACAAGGGGTGGGCAGAGTCCCGACTCAGGAATGAGGTGAAGAAATGAGATGTCTGAGAGTATCTGTTCAGGCTGGTTTGATACCAGACAGGCTCTGGCCCGCGTCCAGACCGGAGCTCCAAGCGCATGGAGACTCCACTGACACTGACTGCACCGATGCGTTCAGGGACGCAGCCAGCTGTGGGAGGTTATTTGTCCTGCAGCCTCAGCCTGTCACTGTCTCCCGAGGGGAAAACAAAAAGAGTACGAACTCGCTCTCATTCAAATAACAATTTAAAAAAAGGTCTTGACTCACAGACCATAATAGACAATCAAGTACGAGTTTGTTTACTCTGGACATTCAAATGAAACCTGGATTGTATATGTTCCCTTCAGAGAAGGAACTTTTTTTGCAATGTTTTGCAAACCTGTGCTTTTCTAATTTGTTATTATTTGAAACTGTATTCACATGTACGTGCACAAACCCTTTTGTAATATGGCAGGTGCAGTAAGAGTAAAAATGCCATTTTAAAATAGATTAGTGATTTCTTACCAAACAAGTGTTTAATGATGCTCAAAAAATTATGGTGCAATGTCTGTGGAAAACTTGTTGCTTGGGCCTGTAAAACATCTGAATAATTTATACAGTTACTAAAAAATAAAATATAAGTAAATACAAGATATGCTACAGTAAGTGTCTTTAGTTTCAATTAATAATTGAGCTCCTATTCATTGAAACATCTGTGTGCCCGTGTTTCAGATTAATTAAAACCCTTTGCCCTGCAGAGTTGAAATTCCACTGCCACACCTGACGCACAGGTGCCAAATATTTCTGATCCCCAAACGATGATGCATTGTTATCTTACAGCCTTATACAAACCATCAGCCAGACTCACTGAGAACTGAGGAATGATTGTTCAAAAACAGGAAAAAAAAAGCAGGAGGGAGGAAGAGGAAAATTAGGCACTGATTCTCCCAAAGCAGCACCCAAAGGTGATGTGTCCATTTCAATTGGATTATCTATTGCAGTCTTTTTGAAGTCGCTCAGGGGAAAATCTGTGGCTCTGTCACACGGTGTTTCCTCCATCTTTGATCAGGCCCGGGTGTGTCTGGAGCTCCAGAGACCCTGAGCAGATGAGATTAATGGACAAATTGGATTTTTTCCCATGATCCCCGTGGAAGAGAAGCATAAAACAACAAGGAGATTTAGAGCACTCTTGCAGCTCTTCTCAGCCCATTGAACACCACTTTGTTTTCACTGCAGCGCTGGTTTGTGATAAGTCTGTGATATAAATCCACTTTAATTGGAGTCATTTGTTCGCGGACTCACCAAATCGCATTAGGACCGCTGCTCACTGTATTCCACTGCATGTTGCATGAGGACAAGAGTAAAGCCTCTCTAACGTCATACGTCTGCTCACATCTCCACCTCTTACCTGCAATATAGTTTTTGACAGTGAGTCATCAGAGCAGAATTCAGCTGATAATTCACCAACAATCAGCCAAACGAGGTCATAGAATCTTAGTTTTCCCAAGGGATGCGTCGATACACCTTGGTATGAGTCCAATACTGGAATACCCAATAACTGGATTAGATATCATAAAAATAAAAATAAATGCCTCATGTATATATACCCTAAATAGCCCATAAATGCTCCACTAAGCACATATTGTAGTAAATGTCATGTTGTGGGTTAAATTGTTCTATATGTGGACAGAATATTTGTTACACAGTTGAAATGGCTGGTTGTAAATAGGTGGTAAATGCATCAGCACAAACATGTTGTTAACAGCTTAGTTTAAAAGTTGCAAAACAACTACATAGGACTGGTATTGACATTGGCATAGGATGTGGAAAAAAGCGTTACCGAGCCGTCCCTAGCTTTCATAACTGTCTTTTGTAACTTGATTAAGTTGATTAAGGCCACACAATCTTTACAATGTAAAATAATGCAAAAGACTGGATAAGTAAACATCACTGCAGCTGTTTTTAAATTGTCCCAGCAAACCATTTCTCTCCTAAAGTGACAAACTGATATTTCTCTTATCGTTTTAAAGCCATGTATGCAGCATACTGTTTCAACTTTGGATAGAATCACACTGTTTTCACCAGCCACAATCACAAATTTCATCCTACTTAAACAGAAAAACTATCATTTTAATCATCGCTATTTTTTTTTCAAGCACTGAAAATCCAAATTCGACTGAGCAAACAAGAGGATGCTTCTCAAAAGGAACTTTAATTTTCACTGAAACCCTTAAAATATGAGATAACTTTAAAATAATTAAGAACTAAACTCAGCAACAGGTCAGAGCAAACTGGTGAACACAAACACTGCATAATAAATAGTGACCTGTCCTGTTAAACACTGCTCTAAAACAAATCAACCCTTTTTATAGTCCCCTTAATTAACCTTAACTTAAACTATTATTAACTGATGGACATGGCATTGCACTGATTAGCAGACATTCCTGTACACTGGCAGGTAAACACATCCACAAGCAGCTTTGTAGAGGAGCATGAGGGAGGTGGCTCCAAGGAGGCTCAGTGCCACTCCTCTGAGGTACCACGTCTTCCTGTTGCCATAGGAACCAAGCTGAGGAAGGTGACAGCAATCTGTGGCTTCCTCCATCTGTGGGTGTAATGCGAAGAAAATGACACTCAAACATGCACAGACACGGGCAAAGATATTAAAGGGATAGTTCAAGTTTTTTGAAGTGTACCTGTTTGAGTTACTGACACACAGTCAGAGCTGGCGCCAAGAACCAGCCTGGGACATGGAACTGATTTTAGCCACTTAACCAAACGCTTGCCAAATTATATTGATGTCTGCTTAAGTCTACAATATAATAGCTGCTTTGTCTCACTGTCTGACACAGTTTTCACACTGGAAACTAAAGCTTGTGTCACATTGTAAACCCCTCTCTCCCTGCACCAAAGTCCTTAGAGAAAATTAAAGTGTGGGTTAGTTTGTCTGAAATCTGTCCTTTCTTCTGGCAGCCATGTATTCAGTGACAGCAAACTTCCATGTCTACGTCTAGTTCTTACACTGTAGGCACATCCCAGCACTTGACCACGTGTCAGTACTGTACTGTACATATACTGTGACCACAATTATAAATACCAGAACTATTACTTTGAAATACTCATTAAACTCTGTGGTTGTAGCAGTGTGACTTCATGCAGAGAGGAGAAGGGTAGCAGGTCGTTGTAATCTAATCCAGTGTGGATTATGACAGTTTTCCTAATCAGACGGTTTGTCAAGCTTGACTGAATAGGAAATATGAGCTCAGTTACAATTGGTTGGGAAATCAAAGTGAGAACAGCTCATTTTTCAGGGTGAGGACATGTCTGGTCCCATCACACAGACCAACACAGCATGACTCGCAAACCTGGTCACCAAAACATCCTTTGCCAAATCCTCAAAGACTCATCAGCCCAGTGAAGAGGCGGGTCTTGGTTATGGTCAAGTCTCAGATGAATCATGTCATTCCTGAACTCCACAGATGGAGTGAGACACTGTGTCACGCTGAATTCCTGTCATGTGACAAAGCTGGGAAATATGGGTTTAAGCTCTTCTGGTAAATGCAGCAGTTTGCCAGTCAATCCTGATTTTCTCTAGCTTCCTGAAGTTTGACATCACAATAGAGGATTTTTTTCCCCATGGAACATAAATTCTATGCTGATATATACCTGGGGCTGGTTCCAGAAACGTTTTCCCACATTTCAGCTCAATTTTCCTGAAACAAATACATACAACAAATACACTACTTTCAGTGTAAAAGTGTGTGTCGTTATCCAGTGATACTGTGTGTGTGTGTGTGTGTGTTCAAATCAATCTACCATGGTGTGATTGTATGAATATGTGTGAGCAGCCTCTCCAGTCAGTGAGAGCTGTGCTGGCCGTCAGATCCTTGACCAACACAAACTGTGGACAGTCCTCACTATGTACTGCTACCCCACCCCCTTTCCTTACCTCATACCCCCCCACCTCTAACCATCAAGCCTCTCTCCCCCTCTTAAAGTCCCTCACCTCGCCAACCTATGTCTCGAGCTCACTTCCCTCTGCACCCACCCTCGCCTTACCATCAGTCCCCTCATCCCTCCGCCTCATTGTCTGTGTGCTGACAGGTCGATGTCACAGCGGTGCTGACTTATGGGCTGTGAGGATTCTGCCCTGTCAAGAATGACTCTCTCTTCTTGGAATACAAATGCAAATACACACACACACACACGCGCACGCACAGGTGCACGCATGTTGGCGCTCCTGAACATACCTGTCAGACCTCTTCAGAATCCATATACAACAACATATAATGTGCAGAGTGCAGCACATGCTTTAAGTCGCAGTAGTAAAACTACAAAATCCCTCAAAGTAACAGTGAACAGTAGGAGGCAGGAATGTAAAGTGACATATGAATGTGTTCAAGCCTGAACAATAATATCAGCAGCATGAAAAACACAAAAAACTTACTGTGATAATAAAAGATTTAACATGTCAGTATCATTTAGTATCATGTGAGGACAAATGTTTCTTTCTGTCTAAGAGGTTGAGGGGTGGGAATATTCACAATTCGATAATGATTCACAGAGCTACGATTATAACAATGATTGTGCACCCCTCCTGCAAAGATTGTGAAATAAATACAGGCTGAAAAGTGTGCAATAGCAGTGAGTTTGTATTTCGCAATGCATTTTTAAAAAAAAATCATTTTAGTGATTTTCAAAAGTACTTGTGCTGCACAATTAAGTGAAAAAAAAGGCAGATGAGTGAAAGAAAAGCAGAGAATACTGAGAGAGATACATTTTACAATAGCTGTAAATGTTCTTAATTCATTAATCGTCAATAACAAAACACTGATAGGACTATTTAACACCCTGGTTATTGGTAGGTATTCTCCTCTACAGGTCTGTGCTTGCAGGTTACACAGTGGACAGCCTGTTAGCAGACTGAGCCCCAGTCTGTGGACACAATGCTGTTTGTCAAAAAAGATCAGGCTCACGGTTTAATCTTGTGCGTGAGTAACTGTGTCTCTGTCTGTATTGATGTACCATCACGCATATCACGCTAACGCATAAAGACAGCTGCCTCAATTGCAGACACAAAAAACTTGGATATTTTGACAGTTGAACAGGAGAGAGAGAGTATGTTGCTGGTTACACATGTAAAATGTATTTGTGAGTTCTAATCAGAATGTTTTAATCTTGTTAGTTAATGGTAGTGATGGATAATCAATTAGAAAAAAATATGTAAATAGACTTGTGCAGCCCCTCAAGCTCCTATACTATACAGTAAGTATGAAAATGCCTGTGTTTGTTTGTGTGTATGTGTGTTGTGTTGACCTGACAAAGCAGAGTGCGAAGGTAGGCGACTTCATTCTGCAGGTCTTTAGATTGGACCTCCAGCAGGTTACACATGGCCTGGGCCTCGCCCTTTGGGTCGAGGGAGAAGACCAGCTACATGCAGCACCAGACAGAAAGATAAAATACATTCTAGTTTATACATTTTATCACAAATTTTACAATTTCATCTTACATTCATCCGGACCAAAATAGATTCGAGAAAACTATGCTTTAAACTAAAATGGCTCTAAAACACTAAAATTGCTTTATTTACACGTCATTGAGAAACACGCTTTTCTACATGAAAGATAGGATGCATATTTTCATATGAAAAGCAAGAACCTTAAATAAGATGCTTATAAATCTTGGAATGACTGAAAATAATGACAGCATTTTGACAGCATTTTTTTGATTGGTGAATTGTTCCCCCTTAGAGGAAGCAACAAACACATCGGACCACAACAGGAGGCACACTGGATGGAATTCAGCCTTAGGTAGACTATAAAATCATACAATCAAGTGATTGTACACTTCTAAAAAATTAACTATAATGATTTCATCTTCAACTCCTGCCAAATGAAAATAAATACCAAAATATTATAATACGAAAATTATAATCACTTGACCTTAAAATAAATCTATATAAATCCAGTCAAAATATAACTCCTTGATTACAAAATCAATAATTCCAGATGAAATCTTCCACAGGAGCATGTGTGTACCTGAGAAGCTTTCCGAGGGAAGCGGTTGATGACATCGTGAACTGCCTCGGTCAGGTAGCTGCTCTGCCGATGCACACTGATTAGGAAGTTCAGCAGCTCCTCGTTACTGTAATATATGAACAAAATAAAGGAAAGTTTATGATTTTTTCAAGTTTCAACATTCAACATTCAACAAAAATTTATTAAAAAAAGAATGTGCAAAAGAGAATATCAAACTATGTCAAATGAATCAGCCTGATTTATGGTGAAACACAATATGAATCCCACCCATTTGAACATATAATTAACAGCAGAACCATGATAGAATTGCCTGTCTATATAAGTTTTAGCATTTTTTTGATAAAAGAGCTTTGTGGCATCTGTGGGCCGTCCTTTTACAGCATTTCATTGTTCTCGTAACACATTTCAACATTTGAAACACTGCAATTTATATAACATAATAAAAACTGCGATGTATATAAAAATCACATGTGCTAAAGGAGAAGAAAAAAAAGCAGGGCCAGGTGAAGATGCCCTGCAGTGACAAGGCAGACAGATTAATAGTCTGAACCAAATTTTTCATTAACATTCTCCATGCATTATCCTGGAGACCACCTCACCAAGCTCAAAACTGAACAGGTGGCCAAATCCTCTCCCCCTCCCGCTAACAAATGCTGTCAATCCTCCCTGAAAACATCCACCTTAAATAATTAGTTATTTATATTCATCAACATCTCTGTCCTCTCTTCCCATCCCATGGTCCTGTGGGATATTGATAGCTCTTATCTTAATGGTACATTTCCCTGGGTGAGGGAACTGGGCAGCCAGCCGTCCCGGCCCTCCTCACACTCTGTCAGAGGGGCGAGTAAACACTGTCAGTCAGCCTGTGCTGCACCCTCACCTCCCTTCTCCCTGCTGTTAGTTTATCTAGAGAGCAGAGAGTGATGATGGGCCCCTGGTGGGAAGATTGTTGAAGGGATTGCAGACGTAACGGACGTTGTGATGTTAAGTGGAAATGCTGCTACAACATGTTTGTGAGCTTAATCGAACCAGGGAAAATCGACTGGGCATTCGCCTTTTTAGATAATAGCTACCACGAGAACAATGATTCATATTTACTTTCACTGCACATTTTCCCAGGCAGTTATAGACCCGCAACATTTCACTCATGTCACTACAACGTCCGTAGGTAATGGCCACTAAAATATCTATGCAGGGCTACTTCTCTAAAAGACCAGTGGAGTAGTTTTGTTAGATAAAAGTTTACAAAAGACAGAAGAGTATTTATCCTTCAATAAAATCTAAAACAAAATCAACAATGTTAACAATGTTTGATTTTAAGCAGCATCATTCCTGCCTTTGCTAAATTGTCTGCATGTCGACAGGACCATATGAGCATATTTTGTGTAGTGTCGGATATAATGCAATTCGCTGACTCTGAAAGTCATGTAATATGAACTTGGCCATGAGGTTCCTGACTGAATTGCAGCAATATTACATTTAAAGTATGAAGAAAAATGCAATTGTGTAGAAAATGTGTTCTATTCAGTTCCCCAAATCGTACAAATATTTCTACTACATTTCAACAAATTTCCAATGTGTTGTAGAGATCCTGAAGGAAGGAAAGAGGTCTGGTTGTCCATCCTTCACCCTAAACTTCTCCTCTCTTTATTGGACTGCCTCTCATCCGGCAGGTGAGTGCAAGTGTATCTAGTGAGTCCAGCTCTGCTTCGTGAAGTGATGGGGTGTGGTGTGATGGCTGTGTTTGGCCCACACTGCAGGCGCTCCTTTGCTCATTGCAACCTCCCATCTCCTCTCACCTTACAAATCATTACAACTCCGCTTAAACCATTAAGGCCTGGCTCAGGTCTAGCTTACAGAGATGGAAAGGGGGGTAGGACGGTGATAGGACAGAGAGATGCTTATAGGGTTGATGGATGACTTCCAGTGGAGGAGGACAGATGGAGCTTTACAGGGAGATGGAGGAGGACCGAAAAGGGGAAGACTTTAAGGTGTGTGGCTGACAAGTGTTTTAATCTTTGCTACTACTGTCAACTGAGTTTTTGGCTTTGTGGAGTGTGTTTGTGGAATATATTTTACATGACACACAGCTTATCTCACACTCCTAGTAGAATGAAACAAACTCAAGACTTTCAAATAATGTTGAGATCCTTAAACAGCTTGGATATTGTACAGTGTTTTAAAACATTTTTGTTATGTTTGGACTATACTGTAGACAGAAAAGTATCAGATTATTAATCATTCTAATCTAATACTGCCGGTCTGAGAACTGAAACCACTCGTAGTTCTTACTGAGAGCCTCCTAAAGGTCCTTAGGCCTTAATGTTCTCTTGAGCACACACATTACTTCTCACAGGCCTGCCTGACATGATATGTTACTTACTCAGTGTCTACAGCTCGGAGGCTGATCGTGTGCAGGTCCACTTTGTCCATCTGCATCTGTTGCACAGCATTCAGCAGCTTCTGCTGGTGTTCTGGGTCTGTAATACCAAACTGAAAAATAATTAAACTCTGTGAGTGTGTGACAAACCCGTTTTTCAGTGCGTGATTCTATGTGAAACTGAGAATTCTTCTGACTGCACAAAATGTGGCTGCTAGTGGGGACACAAGAAAAACTGATTTTGGCCATTTAACAAAAAGGCTCACCTAATGAATGTTAGAAATATGTCACTTGCAGTTCAACAGCCTATTCCAACAGGAAGCGTGTGTAAACAGCTCAGTGTCTCACACCTATTGCTGCTTTTGTTTAGAAAGTTTGTGTCACTTTTGTAAATCAAAACATGGAAAAATGACAAAATGACACACTTGAACTCACTAATGGAGGCACCAGTGGATTAACAACTCCGGTGTGCTGTGATGTAAACACAGTCATTTTTTCTATGTACTTTGGTGCAGGAGGTGGGCAGTTTTGGAACAGACACAAACTTCAGTTTCCAATCAGAAAAGGCTGTCCAAAGGAGAGTTAAAGCAGTGAACACATTATTAACACATAACACACTTCAGTGGGTGTTGATTTTATCAGGTGAGCCCTTTAATTAAGTGGCTAAAAGCGCTCTCTACTTAACAAAGCTTTGACATAAGCTGCTACCCTTGTCTCTTTCAGGTTTACCCAGAAGGCTGGCATAGAGCAAGAGAGCTGACAGACACACAGATGTTCATGTCATTCTACCTTCTCCAGGTCCTTCTTCTCCATGGTCAACAGGCTGCTCCAGGTGATGTCATTTTCCTGTGCATGAAAGAAACAACATCACTCACCATTTTGGCAAATCAAAACTGACCCTGCCACCTGAAACAGATGCACCTGCATGAGGCTTTGCCATCGTCATAATATCAGATTGGCACCACAGCTGGGGCTGACCCTCAGTTTGATGCAAGCCAAGATCAATCCATTATCAAGCACTGAGTGAAATATGTAAACCAGTCATCTCATGACATGTTTTCATGTATGTGGATGTCATTCTCTCTGTAATGCAGCTGTGTACACTGGACCTCACCCACATGATATCCTACTCAGTGTCTAATCTCTGCTCACTTCCTTGACATCAGTGAAACAAGAGGACCAGTCTCACATTAGAAAAACAGTGTTTTTACAATATAGAAACTATTGAAACGAAGACTGCAAAGCATTAATTGATTATCAATTATTTTGATGTTTTGAACTGGTAAATCAAGTCTTCTGATTGTTCTGTTTCTTTGCTTGATATAACAAAGGAAGTTTGTGGACAGAACAAGACATCTGAAAATATCATAATTTTAAGGTTTGGGAAACACTGATCAACATTTTCTGACATGCTTTGATCAATTAGTCAAGAAAATAATCAACAAAGTAATCATCATTAGTTGCAGCCCTTATAATAACAGTAATTACCTTAATGATGTCAATGAGGTAGCCAAGGTCGAGGCCATGCAGTAAGAGCTCAAGGTCATCAAGCATGGTTACACTAAAAGGGACAGAGAATACACCTGGGATGGACTTCAAACTATTGATTTATTCCACAGCCATAACCCACCCAACTTTTTGCAGTAATGCCAGTTTGACCCCAAGTTATCAACATATCAGTACTCAGCTGTGTTTCTATTAGTCAGGGCCAAGACAATGTCTTATTTGTGCTTAGCTATCCATGTGGATAGCTGTCTGGCAAACATAGGTAGAATCACCAGATCTCGAAAGACCCACACCACTGCATAGAAAAAATTTAACATCCACATATTGCCATCAAGTTGCTGAGTAACAACATAATAAAAAAAATATTTTGCTTACAGTGCATAGTTTGGATTGGTGACCTGAGTTCCTAACTTGAACCACTGATCTGCCAGTAGAAGAGCTTGTTCAAAATGAAAGAACTCTCTCTCTTTTGGGGATCAAGGGAGTGCAATTTAAGTGTCATGGAGTTCAGACACATGAGGGTAACCACAGTTTATATGCAGCTTCAGTCTCACTGTTGGTATGTCAAGCTTTACAAATGACTCCCCCCCTCTCCATTCTGCATGTTGTGAAATGCATCACTTGGTTTTTTATTGTTTCTGTGGCTGACAATAATGTTTACAGCCTCACAGGTTGTAATTCCTGGAGCCAGACACGCTCAGGAACAATGATTCTGACTGATGATAATTGACCTGATGTGTCCAACTGAACTAAACATCCATGCACAGGGTTTATTATTGTTTATGTCTGGCCGAACAATGGTTCAACAACACCTGCTGCACAGGCATCTTTCTCAAAAGATCCAACAGGGGGCAACAAGTACATGGGCCGCATAGATGTATGATACTGTTGAGTAGATGGATAAGGAGAAAAAACTGTGTTGATGCCGTTTTAATTTACACATGTAATCATTCAGTGCATGGCTGTAGACTCAATCAGAGCTGGTGAAGGAGTAATATAAGAGCAATGATAGCAAAGAGTCCTATAAGATTGCAAATGAGAGATGGATTATTATACTATTAGATGGATAGTTTGGTGGCCTGTAATTTTTACACAGTTTCATATAGAAACAAAAACATTTTAACAGCTCATCTCTCATAATAAACCATAACCATAGGTGTTTGGCTGCATTGTTGATAGTAGATAATATCATAAGGTGTTGCTGTTCGCTTCGTCGCATGCTCACACTTTTGTCCATAAATTGAGGGATATCTATGTAAAGCAGATAGTTTGCATTTTCAAATTATTGTCCATCAAAATCAGCATCTTTCTCTCTTTCAGTAGGACAGTGTGGCTGTATAATCTCAGGTATCTCAAGTCAATAATGTTGTTGTTCTAAATTGTTTTCTATAGATACATGAAGCTTTAACAGATAGGGCTGTTAAGTGATTTTACCTTTCATTGGAAGACGGAGACTTTGAGTTGTTTTGGAAGATCTTAGAGAGGGTCTCCTCCATGGAGCCACAGGTCTGTGTAAGAGAAATGTTGGCTGAAGAAGCCAGGATCCTGGCTATCTGTGGATAGACAGACAGATACTATTTTTGTCAAAGACGGCAGAAAATGTGTTTTGTTTTGTTTTTTTAGTCCACACCCAGCATAACTACTTAAATTACAGCGCTACGTGTTAAGTGACTCAACACACATTTAGAGTGTCTAAATATATTTTGACATATAATTAAAACTTTTTTTGGGGGGGAGTAATCCTGTGGACTAAATTAAATTACAAACCCTTGAATTTGGTGATATGAGTTATATAATACTGCAGGAACCTGTGTGTGTTTGAAGATCACAGCCAGGTCAGCAGGGCTATTGTTAAACTTGTTCCTTATGGACTTGTCTGCTCCCAGCTGGAGCAGCTTCAGCACTGCCTTCTCTCTGCCATGCTGCACTGCTGTAGACAAAGCCTGGCAGAAAATGTTAGTATTAATTATTGTACACAAAGTCGAATGAATAAAGGAAATGTATCCAATAAATGCTACACACTGTGTAACCGTTTTCCTCCTGGACATTGATGTCAGCTCCATGGGACACCAGCAGGTTGATAACCTTACTGTAGCCTTCCTTCGCTGCCAGCATCAGGCAGGTCATTTGTGTCCTATAAAGAACAAGAGACCAAGCAGAACAGGAAAATGACAAAAGATGAGATGAATAAATTACTGAGGGTGGCGGCTGATATCAGTAGGGTTAAGAGGTGATTTAAGATTTGGAGATACTAGTTAAGAAGGGTGAAGGCAAGGGCACACGGACACCACCAGGGGGAAGCAAACACCATATAACCATCACTCAAGCACACAGGGACACTGATTCAGCACATTTACTCATTCATAGAACATGATACAACTTCTCACAACTGATGCTGGAAATGCTGCTAAGTCTTTTATATGGACTTATTGCATTAACATTCAAAATCTATGAAAGTCTGTCAAAAATGCAATTTCCAACCAAACAGTAAGCCAAGAGCAACAGCTGTGATTTAATCTATTTTGATTGTACTATGTTCGATGCAAATGAAACACACAAATGTAATGTATAAATGTAAGAAACAATAGCTTAATTTCTCATCCTTGCATTAGACTATAGTAGTTTCATGACAAATCCCGTGTTAATGCTCCATCTTGTTTTAAATGTAGAAAACAGTAAACATTAATCTAAAGCTTTACTTGAAGTCAAATAACAACATACAGGTCAGGAAAATGGCCATAAGATATTTTACCCAAATTGTTCAGCCCTAGCTTGTGGCTCTGAAATGTTTATATTTTCATTAACATGAGGCCGTGGTACACGGAAGTCATCATAGGCTCATAACATTGCAATTCAACCCTGACCTGAATTTAAAACACATATTTTCCTTATTTAAAGCCTATTACCTGTTACTGTTCTCCTACTAGCAGGTCAATCTCAATAAATCCATCAGTTATTATGGATGGATTTTTTCTACTACGTCTCTCATAAACATTCGCATGTCAGAGGACGTCAGCTGAGAATTTAGTATGGTTCACACATGTAAAAGACAGCATGCGTGTAGGTAGAGCTGTCCGCTTGTTAAAACATGGAAATATACATGTTAAAACCAGGTCCGAACAGAGTCACACACATGCACACACGTAACAACTGAACAAATAAAGAACTCTTATCACATCTGACTCAAACACAGCAGGTGAGAAAAGCACCTCAGTCCAAATAGGTGGGAAAGTAGAGGCAATTCATCACTTTACTTCTACGTCCTAAATGCCATTTATAGTAGTGCCATCTGTTTGCTCTGTCAGTCAAGAGTCGAGGTGTATTTGTGTTAGCTGTATTAATATATAGGTTGGCAATGGAACTGTTGACTTTTGCAGCAATAAACTACAGTATCTTATCAGTACAACCTCCAGGAATCTGTGTGAAACATCAGTGGGGCTTTAAACGCTGTACAGACAGTACACACCATCTTTTTTTTTTTTAATTCCCAAGAATCAACAGTTAATGTACAACAGATAAACCAATCCCTCCGGTTACTCTGGCATCATCCCACAGTCCAAAAACATCTCAAACTCACAGCCTGTGGGGCACATACTGTATGATCTGCCACTTAAAGTCAAGTTATGAGTTATTTCTTTCCGTTTTTATTATTTATAGATTAATTTTGCATAATAAATCTGTTTTTGCTGTGCACTTTATATCATTCAATATCAAAACAAACTTGAAATTCTGTGAAATATTGTCACACATTTAATTGTTTTTATATCATAATGGAGTATCATGATATAATCTTAGCTCATATTGTCCACCCCAACCAGATGCTCTTTGGCCCCTGGAGCATTTCAATTTGAGACCCCTGCTCTAAACTGACCATAAGTTTGAATGCGAGAGTGAATGGTTGTTTGTCTCTCTATGTTGGCACTGCGATGGACTGGAAACGTGTTCAGGGTGTACCCTGCCTTTCACTCTATGTCAGCTGGGATTGGCTTCAGCTCCAGCAACCCTCATGTGGAGAATGAAGCAGTAGACTATGAGTGAGAGAGTGAGCGAAAAAATACCAATACATCAGTTACTTCCTCTCTGAGCCAAGAGAACGAGTTGTGTGCTGCCATTTATTTCTGTTTTTCACGTCCTGTGTACAAAATGTTCCCATGGGTCTTTAATTGTGAAACAGGTATTGAGGTGATTCAGACTGTTTCAGTGTTTTTGTGCATGTTTGTCCTTCAGACTGAGTTTCGGCTGGTTCCCAGACAGACAGACAGTTGATCGATATGCCAACAATTAAGTGGCAACTGCAATAAGAATGACTTCCAAAAACACCTGTCTCATGTGTCTGTAGGCTTTGTGAATATTTTTCTATCAAAACAGTTTGACTATGCAAGGCCTGTATCTTGGTGAATTAATTTTACCCAATAAGCAACTTGCTTTTTTTCTTTCAATACAGCTATTTAAGATTTTTGTTTTATGACAGCAAACAAGTCCAAGTCAAATCAGATTATTATTAGACGTGAAGTGAAGTGACAGTACACATTACTTGCAGTAGAGAGCAGCTATGAATATTTCCAAGCAGAAGGTTATGGAAATTGACATTGTGCTTCTGCCAGTGTGTCTGTAGAGCTGAGCTGAGCTGATATGGATTTGTTTTCAAAGGCCCACAGAAGAGTGGAGACACACAAACCTACTTCCAAAATCTCAACTAAGCATCATGAAACCATAATGAAACTCTGGTCAAAACAGATCAGTCCAGCCAGAGTAAAAAAAGAAAAGCAAAAAAGCGACAGACACAATGGACCCCACATCCTGCTCCTGCAGGACTTTGAAGGATGACAGCTTGTTTACACTAAGACAAAGGGGCAAGCAGCTGGTGTTAATCATTGGTTTGATATTCAGACGTTTATCCTCTGCACCCACATGAACCCCATATTTTTCTTTTTTTCTTGGAATGTTGGCAGCTGTTGGCATCCTCCTCACGTCTCTCCTCATCTGCATCCTTCTGCGTCTTGTTATCTTGCTTCAAATATTTTGTCTGGAAAGTTACCAATCAATTTCCTAATGCTACAACGTGTCCACGTGTGTCATCGGAAAGGTTTCAGGCACTGCATGTCGTGCATGCAATGGCATGCTGGAAGTGACAGAGTGGCAGAATCAAAGCTAAATAAGAAAGCCAATCGGGGCTGCATTCCTGACTTTCACACGAGAATAATCCACAGATGGTGACAGAATAACCCCCTCTTCATTCTTTTCCACGAGATGGAATTTTCCATGTTCCTTCCACGGCCGGAAACCATATTTTACATTACTGCAGTGGATGCTGGATCCCAATATTCCCACTGTACTCACTTGTGCTTATATAATTTCTATAGTCAATGCTGTGGATCATTAGACAGAGTAGGGCATCCTCTAAATGGAAGGCCAGAGATTTGATTGTGGACACCTCTAATCTACACACTGATGTGTCCCTGGACAAGACACATGCATGCTTTTGCACAATGGCCTGTATAGATCATATGGCACCTTGTTGTCGCAGGTTCTGTGACAACTAGTCATGACGTCACCCATAGGAATCTAAACTCCCGGTTTAAACCCTCGAGAATCACGATTTGACTCACGTGATGTTGAGATACTGCAACTGAAAATTCATAGATGTCACCTGCAACCAGGCCTCTATTGGACAATACCACCTGTCAATCCACCCATAAATGCCATTCATTATCATCTAATTTCCTCTATATGGGAACATACAGTACTGTGAAACATTCTGTGATCATTGGCATATGGATTAGAATGTTGTGACTGAAAATCTGTCTTAGATATTAGCAAACTGTCAATGAGTTTAACTCATATAACTTGTGTACGTAATGCTCAAGCATTGGCAAAACATAGGTTTTACCAATTACATGAATTGGGGTGGGGATGTTGCTCCATGTCCAATGCTAATCCTATAGACCTACCAGGTGCTATGCCCTTGCCGTTATACAGTCGGTCTCGGAGGTCACTGATGCACACGGGGCACACAACCTTGACACGTACATCTTATATTTACAAACTCTTTGTCAGATCATTAATTTTCATGACATAGCTACAGTATGTGGTGATCCGAGGACAATGGCAGCTGGATGAAGATGGAGGTCTTGTGGCATGAACAAATGGATGCTTAAATTTACGAATGACACTCTTACAATATTTTGTGTTTTGGGGGTAATAACGATCGGGAGCTAGATTTTTGCAATACGTTTCTTTTATATACTTCAGATTTTCTTGTGTGTCCAGTATGCCAAATGGAATTCTTAGATTCTTAGAAATGTAGCCTGTTTTTAAGCACCTAAAACATGCTTACTCAGTTGCATCCAAATTTGAACAAAAGCTCCAAAAATACTTCTGCCCACCCCTTACACTGTGTGGTTGTTTGTCCGTCTGATACCCATCTGTACATGCACATGCCATAACAGGACATTCCAAACAAAACACACAAATATTCTCTGTATGGAGCATTGTGGTGCATAATGCTACCACATGGCAGCTAAACATAACGAGAGCCATCAAAGGAAATCTGATCCAGCACCTCTGTTGTTTCTTCCCTTGTTTAGGTCAGGTCTGGAGTGTTTTTACTCGGCCTACATCAATACGGGTGTGATAGTGCATATGACAGCATTGAAAATCCCATAAACATTTTGGCATGAAACACATGCATACTCCGGCCTTCACACCTGTTTGCCACGTTGGGATCAGCGTTTCTGGACAGCAGAAGCTCCATGCAGTGAGCAATCTTGTCTTCACTGGCAGATGCTGTGCAGTTGGCCATGAGCACAGTCCAATTGTCTGTGGATAAGAACATGCCGGGTTAAATGCATCATCACAGGTTTATATACAGTAAAAGCTTAGCTTCACACCAGTGGCTAAAAAGGAAGCTTTCTAAAGAGGCTTGACGGACATTTGATGTTCAAATGTGACCTGCACTCCTGAGAACACATCATGTCACAATTTCTCAATTGTACAGTGGTCATGTTGTCTGAAGCAGCACTTGACTGCTTTTATTACTTGATGAGGTGGATTTTAGCGATGGAAGGACATCTAAATTTATTATACATTGCAATAAAAAGCCCTCATGATAAGTAGATCATGGTAACTTTCCATTATCAGGACCATCATGAATGATAATGACGCAAAATCCTGTCTAGCTCACCTTCAATCCTGCATCTGTCTAGTCCGGCAAATCCCAGAAATAATTCACATTCATGTTATTATTTTTATGTGAAAATGGTATACAATCAATCAGTCCACTTCTGAACTTGCATATCTTGCAACACATGCATGTGGTTTTTACAGCTGGGCTGCATGTCATATTTGAAAGATTTCACTTCACAACAAAGTGCTCACTCTCAAAGTGTGGAATTATCCATCAACATAAAAAATAATTTATGAGGATACTCATACTCATTTAAATGCCATGGATTTATTTTATTCCTCATAAAGGACTATTGAAGATTGAAAACTAAAAACATATGTTAATTTATATTTAATGACCTCTCACGGCCCACCTGTAGTACCATCAGGGGGCGCACACTCTCTCTGGTATTTAAATGACAAAACGAGTTAAAGGGAAGAACATTGCTTTTTGTTTCCCTACTCAGTGAGGTCATACATGATGATGTAATGAAGAAAAGGAAAAGGTTTGGTGATGGAGTTGGATAGCCCTTTATCTGGCATCAGGAAGTGTAGCCGTCTTTATGGGACTGAGTCACTTCAGAGGAGTTAATCTGATCATCTCGTCTGATAAAACTGGCCCGTGATGCATGGCAACGCTTTCAATTCCTGTTTTGTTCCGCCAATGAGCCGGTCCCCAACTCGTGTATATCACAGTGTATATCTAAATGAATTGTATGTGTGTGTGTGTGTGTGTACCTGGGCAACTACATCTGTACGTGGGTTCCTGTGTCTTTGTGACTGTGCACGTTTGACTTGATATCTTTGTGCAAGTGTGTGTGTTTATACAACGTGTGGGTGGTTTGCGTCTGGACTGGAGCAAAAACAAAATCTGAGGCTTAATCATTGGTGAGAGTGTATGACAACAGCACAGTGACCGTTATTAATCAATCAAGCATTCCACCGCTCGGCCTTGCTGTCTGGACAAACTCCATAAGGACGTAGCCACACGTCATCCTCCCATTTAATTGCTTCCTTTACCTGCCTCCAGCGTCAGATGCAGATACCATGTGAAATCAGTCTCTCCTTCCCTCTCTTTCCCTCTCACACACACACACAGCTTGACACAAAAATCTGGAGTGAGAATTAATTGACATCAGATATCGGCAGGGGACTTCTAGGGGCCACACTGTGAACAGTTTCTTTCCCACTTTTATCCAACAGCATGGTCTTCCATTTCTTCCTTTTGTGTTTACTCTTTGACATGACTAATCTCAAACCCCCCCTCCATGCTCAACTCATGTAAAAATGTGCTCAAAACAGAAACATCATAACAGTTTGTCAGTATCCCGTGCTTAAGTTTTACTCTGCCTCCTCACTCTCGGTCTAGTGTATTCATAACACATTGTTCTTATTTTGTTGTTCTTGGCTTTGTTTTTTTTGCCTCTATTTTGATGAAGACGTGAAGGAGAAACAGGAAACAGGTGGAGAGATTTGGGGAATGACAAGCAGTGAATGGTCCAGCAAACAGGAATTTGAAACAGGGACTTGCTGCTCCAGGTAGTTTGATTTTATGGGTCCTGACCATTCAGCTGTGCCTCTGAAACATGGCCTTAACTTTGTATAATGTCCCTGCTAAAGTTCTCCAACCATTTGAATAGTAGATATGACACTGACCACTGAAGAGGTCATTACTCTGTTACTGTAAAATAAAATATTACAAACATATTATAATTAATTTAGTTATATTCTTGATGGTGCTATTGCAGTCCTATTATATCATGACAATACTTCAACAATAGGGATGAAGAATATGGGGAAATATCCAGTGGTGATTTTTCTGACAGAAAAAAACTTCAGCTCAATATTCACCATTTTTAGAACTTCAGCATGTTTTGCAATTTATTTGCAAAACTTTTAACGGTTATTACAAAAGCTGTGGCTGTGTTACATGTTACAGGCATGACTAAGTACATACAATTTGTATTTTTACATTATCCACATTTCATGAATGTGAAATGTGAAAGTACCTACAGCAAAGGTAAACATCTTCCCTCCCGACACCAATCTTATACCTGCGTGTCTGCATCCTGTATGTGATCTATAGTATATGATCTTTTATTGATTAAGAAAACAATTGTTTTGTCCCAGATATTCCACATTTGTACAGCAAAATTGGTTTGCCAACACTACAAATGACGATATGTTCTGAGGTACGTAGTAAAAATACAGCTTTGTGTCATTTTAACAGCTAAGACTGTTAAAATTATTTTTATCTATATAAATGAGGTGAGATAAAATGTACCTATATTTATCACCTTGCCTTGCCTTTCTCTAGAACCAACTTCAGTGTCACATCCTGGAGAGACTGCAAAACAAACACAGGACATTTGAGCAGCAACAGTCTCCGAGTGCACACAAACACTTTGAGCAGGAGCAGAACAAGCTGGCATGCGAGCAGAGGCTACTTCAGAGAGACGGGGCAGGGTTTGGAAGGAAAGGAAAGCATAACAAAATCGGAACTCGAAATGAAGAGGTAATGCTCTCAAAATGAAAGGACGCGCCTTGGATAAAGATAGGAAAGAAACTCCATACCAGGGTGGGGGTGGATACCCAAGTAAATTGAGAATGCAGTGGTCTCGATATGTTTTGCTACCGCAGCAAGAAACAGACAGGAATGCAAAAAATGTCTTCGCTGATCAGATGTTTACTTCACCACTGATGATGCAGCCTGATGCTGATACTCTCTAACTTCAAAGCAATGCTTAAAACTAATTCCTTTACATGAGTTTAGTTGCCTTTTCTGTTTCATACAGGCCGTGTATTGGGATTGAACTGGGCTGCAGTGATAACGCATGCAAGCAGTTGGAAATGATAGCATCGAGATCTTTCAGCAGAGCTGCAATTGATCCGCAGTCTTTCTCCCAAAGTCACATTGCATACACCACACATCGATCAACTGTTTTCAAGAGTGTGCCACCAAACGACTGGCTGACCCCCCAGCCTCTCTCTAACAGAGCAGAGCAGCATTTCCACAGATGACTCTCACCCATTAATTAATCGGGATTAATTCTGACAGCATACATATGTACATTAGAAAAACTTAATGACCTTGTGTCCAGCATCAGTGTGTCCTTTCCTCCACTAACAGCAAGCAGACACACTGACAGTGTGAAGCTTATTTTTCCTACTTTGATCAGTGACCATTTCCTTCACACCTACACTGTAAATGAGTACATGAACTAAACTGCAAAACTGTCCGCTGTTATAGAATCTATGAAATGAGGAACAGCCCACAGTTCACAACTACTCACGTGCTGACACATCATTTCGGAAATCAAAGGTGTTTGTAGTTGAACTGAACGATTTAGTCACAGCCGGAAAGTCTCAGAAATAAGCGAACCCAGACATGGACAGACGTCTGAAAGGGGTCTGATGCGGGAGTCTCTGACGTTAACTGATCCTAGAAGTCTGTATGTACGAAAACACTGATATGAGTGGAGATGTCATGTGACCATCATTTTCCCATCTACAAATTAGACCCAAGACTGGACTAAATCCTATGTAACACCAACATGTTTCATGTTTCCAGGGAATCATGTGAGTCCAGGTTCCAAAGGGATTTATTTTATATGTATATGACTGCTGACTTGTTAACTAGATATTCTGCCTTCATGATTGTTTTACCCAGACAGAGCTTGATCCACCAGATGCCTTCAATTTTTTCCTGCCTTGTGATGAGGGTGCAGTGTGCTTGAACTAAAAACAACTCAAAGGATAAGCGGTGTGTTGCTGCATAAGTTCCTCTTTGGCGTCATCACCATTAAGTAATGTCAGATGAACCGTATTGGTGCAGAGGCCCAATTGGTCCCCTGGTCTTTGGCTGCAGCAGGTGAGGAAATTGAAAAAAGGTGCTACAGGGAGGAACAACTCAACACTCGACAATTAGGTTTGGCTGTTTCATATCCATCTGGAAGGCAGCAATGCAGAGTTGTCTAATCTATCTGTCTGACTCTTTTTTTTCTCAACTGTAGTGGTTGTGGGATTACATAGAGGTCAGAGGAGCTTTGACTTGTATATCATGATATCAACCACCAGCATAAAATGTTCAGATTATCTGTAATTCCCCAAACACTGTGATTCATATTGGTCTGACCTTTACTGAAGTTGGCTGTGGCGCCTCTGTCCAGGAGTAGTTTGGCCAGATCATAATTAGCCACATTAACAGCACACATGAGAGGACTCCATTCATAACCAAGTGGGGTCTCCACGTCCACGCCTGACCATAACAAAAGATTAGACATGAAACGATACAAAAATCAAATAGATGCACTTACAAGCAATAAAGATTAATTTTACAAAATCAATCATTTCCATAAAGTTATTCAGTGAGATGTTTAATGGGATAATTCATTAATTGCATTATCTAAAGCATATAGTACTTGCCATTGTCCAACAGCTTTTCCACTGTCCCTACGTCTCCTTCTCTGATGGCCCTTTTCAACACTGACACATTATCTTCATCATGTGGCACAGCAGAATTCAGATCCTGTGGAAAAAAATAGAGAGGATTCAGAATAAGTCAAGAGGAGACAATTTTACTCCAAAACCTGATCTGGTTGGAAAATCCACCACATGTATCTTTGTAGATTAAGTCCATGACCTCCAGGGAGTAAGACTATCCAGTAATGTAAATATAGAATCATTTATTTTCAGTTTCAGATGTAAGGGTACACTGTAACAAAATTTCCCGTTAAATTACAGTAAACTACTGGCAGCTACAGTTGCCAGCTTTAAACTGTTATTCTACAGTGTACCTACTGTGATTTACAACAACAGTTTAGTACCGTAAAGATATTACAGTACTGTGCTGTATGTAAAATAAACATTACAGTATTATACTGTCAGCTCTTTGGTTGCAGTTATACTGTTATTTTACAGTTCCTACAGCATTCCCCATTAACAACTTATTACTGTAAAACTGTAGAATGTGTTCTTCACAGTGATATAAACTAATGATTTAAAATGTTTACATTTAAAAATAAAAATAATATTAATAATAATAAATTAAAATAGTTATCACAGAAATGGCTCAGACAAGAGATGGCCTTACAACATTAGGCATTTATTAAAGCTGAACATTTTCAGTATCTGCAAAATCCATAAAAACACCATTACTACTTGGTTGTCAGAATTTTTTCTTGAACTATGACAAGTGATGGCTAACATTACATTCATTAAACTTTGTATTTTATTTTATACAAATTATCAGCCAATTCAACTTCAATTAACCTTACTGCTAGTTTTGGTCATCCATCAAATTTTTTAGTAGAATGGCCACATGGGGATTCACCGTTGTTGCCAGCTTCCCTGTCTTCTTTGACACCATCTTCCCCTGGCTGGGCTTTCTTCCCCTCTCAGGATTAATCCCAATGAGGCGCCTAAAATGTAATAATAGAGAAAATATATAAAATAAAGATCATTTGCATTTAATATGGACATATATATTTTTGGCAATGAATGTAAGAGCGAAAGGCCGAAAACTTAGAAAAAGCTCTTGTGCATTCAGGGAAACCACACTTGAAAGATGCATTAGGCAGACAACTATTATGTGTGATAATGTGCCTGACATGTGCAAATGTATTTCTATTTTACCACGTATGTTGCAAGTTATCATGTTTTCACTACAAGCCTTCACAGCAAAACTATCTTTAGAAAAAGAAATCATTACATCAACAACTAGTCAACTAACTTTTAGCTACTGTATATTACATTAGTGCACATTTGAAGATACTTTTTAGCTTTTGCATAAACCTGGATAACAAGCGTCTCCCTATAAACTCCCATCAACCGTTTTACTTGAAAAAGTAAAACAACAAATGGTAAAACAGAACCTTGTAGCCCACCTTAATTAGATCTGACAACAAGCCAACTTGTGCTAATTTAAGTATTGTGCTTCAACAGAAAGCTAAACTTGTGTCCACATAGTTGCTAAATGAGAGTATGCTAGCGTATGCTAGCATGTGGCACATACTTTTGACTCAATCTTTTTGGCAAAAAACTGTCAATAAAATGTTAATCCAACACAAAATCACATTAGCATTATGTTGTCTTTTGCAAGACTATATTTACCTTCTTAAGAAAGCCACGGGGACAGGATGGATGAGGGTGTGCTGCGCAGTTCAGGAGAGAATGGTGAGGAAAGCAGCAGGTGATGTCTCAAGTGCTTCATCCAGTTTGGTGCTTTCAGCAGTCCGGATGAAAACTAATTCTTCACCTTTTTGTTATTGTGTCCTCAATCTCAAATAAAAACACTGATGTGTAGGGCTAGTTTTAATTTCACTGAGTTTGTTTTATTTTGCTCAGATTAAACTGACCAAAGAGCAAGTCTGATTTAAAAAAAAAAAAACGGAAAAAGAAAAAAATACTATATTATACTGTAAAATTACAGGTAGCTTGCTGTAAATTTTAAATAAATACTGCTTTTTACCGTAAGATTTTACAGTAGCTTGCCGTTAATATTTTGTTCCTCAAAGACATCAGAATTTACAGTATTCAACTGTATTAATGGAAAACGGTACACTACTGTGCAAAATATCCAGTATTTTTACAGTAATTTGTTACAGTGTAATTTATATGATGTGCCCCAATTCCTTACAACAAACTAGTGGCTGCAAATAATGGTCATTTCTTTTAACTAATTAAGTGATTATTTTCTTGAGAATGTGTTTGTTTTTCTTCTATTAAATGCAGAATATGGTATAAAATGTCAATAGTTGTTTCCCAAACTTAATTTGTTTGGTCCACAAACCAAAAATATTCAAAGAAATTAGAAAATATTCACATTTAAGAAGCTGAAATCATACAAATATTTTATCTAACTGAACAAACTGAAACTGTCTCCTCTGAATTTAACAGTGCTCTATACTACAATAGTGCTACAACAATACATCAGTAACCCTGCCATAGTAAGCAATGTTATATTATCAATAATGAAGCAAAGCTCCACATGTTTTCTAAACTAAATATGTCTGTGCAGCACTAAATGGCCATTATTTCAAACTTCACAGGATAAATACAGTGATTACATGTCCACACTTGTGCACAAGGGGGTGCTAATTCCCCCTGATAAACTACACAGTTTTCGTGTTTAGTACTGCAATTTGTGCTATCTAATGATGCAAAATACAACTATGTAAAATAAAGCAATTTCTTACACCCTTGCAATTATACTTTCAGTCTGGATTAGATTAGATTATTGGTGCATTTAGAAACATTCAAAACATGTTTCTGACAACAAGTAAACTGTAAACGCAAGTTAACACCTATCATTGTTAGGGCTGCAACTAACAATTATTTTCATAATCAATTAATCCTTCAATAATTTTCTCGATTACTTGTTTGATCTGTAAAATGTCAGAAAATGTTGATCAGTTTTGATCTAGACGTGAAAATGATGAAATGATGAAATGTCACGTTTTGTCCACAAACCAAAATGATTCAGTTTTAATAATTTATTTGATATATGGAGTAAAGAAACCAGAAAATATTCACATTTAAGAAGCTGAAAAATCAGGAAGCTTGTTTAAATTATTGGGGGAAAAAAACGCTCAAACCAATGAATTGATAATCAAAATAGTTGACAATTAATTTAGTAATCAATTAATAATCGACTAATCATTGCAGCCCTTAATATTGTTATTATAAAATACTAGACTTCCTCATGTACATTCCAAAGTGAAATGTGTGAATTTTATGTTATAGTTACAGTCTAAATTAGTTCTTATTTCACTCTACGTCTGGCAAAAGAGAAGTGACAGATAATATCCCTGATGTGGGACATATTTTGATCTAATCTAATGAAGACCCCCCCAATTATTTAACAGTGATTAAGTTTCATAAATCAAAAGAATTAGATTCAAACGTTCGTTAATGACACAGGTGTTACCAAGAGTTTAATTAATTGGAGCTCTCAGCGATTACTGCCATCAGTAACAACTGTATATGTGTCAACATGGCGGCTGGTGGTGAAAACGTAAACAGATGGCGTCTTGATGTCAGGGCTTGGAGGTTCATTCATTATTTCAAGCTGATGACTGTGGCACAGCAAGCAAAACTCAATGATGTAAACTCACCATTAATTAAACTAATTACGACACAGGTTTAGAAAAGACAGCAAAGTAACACACATAGTGATACATCTTGAATTAGAATTGTAGAAAAGCGTGTTAGGTCATTATTTAGCTCGCTCGTCATGTATTTCTTTTTATAAAAGCATAGCTTGCGCTAGTTTGTTAGCTAGAGTGACTTCGCAGTTATTTCGTTGTTGCTAGCTACAGTTGACTCTTTGTGTGGAAAAAAACAAACCTTTACTGAATTATCTTTGACAAAATTGGACCGTTTCGCTGAAGGCCACCCGAGGTCCCACTCCTCGTCGCTGTTCCCGCTCTCTTCTCCGGCGGGGTAAGCGTACTCCATTGAGCCGTCCATGTTTCGGTCACGCAGCGGTTAGCTTAGCAGCTGAGGCCACAGGTGAAGGGTGCCGTTGCTGTCAACAACCAGCAGTTAAGGGCGTTTCAAGAAATTGGTTGTCTGGTGCCTGTCCACTCCACATTTATCATCCCCTGTAGGCTACAGTTTATTTCGTCAACATGTTTAACGTGGGTCAAGTTGAACAGCACTATGTGGTGAGTTTAATTTCTACCTTGATATGTTGTTTAAAAAGCCCTTCAGTATCATCTGAAGGCTCTGTGAGACAATGAGCATCAATCAATGTTAGCTCATATTAGCTGTTAAATGCTTAAAATTGTAATGCTATAATCATGATTTCTGTTGCAACGATTAATTACTAAATTTATGGTCAACTGTTTTGATAATCGGTTTGAGGTTGTTGTTTTTTTCATTAATTAAAATAAGCGTCCTTATTTTTCAGCTTCTTGAATGTGAATATTTTCGGTTTCCTTTGCTCCACATTTCAAAGTAAACATGGAATACTAGAGAATATATTCAAAGGCTGTTCAGTGTCTGAATATGAATACAATTTCCGCTATCTTGCAAAGTTACCAATTATTCAAAAATAAATAAAAATCTGTATCCAGATCACCATCAACATCTAATCATTTATTCCTTGGGGCATAAGCTACTTCCCTTGAATATTTAATCAAAATCTACCTTACTAATCTACTTTACTGTTTATGTTATGCTGTTCAGAATCAGACACTCAGACAAAAACACCCTTTATGTGGCAGAGGTAATAATATAAAATATAATCAAGATCTGTAAATACATATTGTAAGCAAATATAGAACATGGAAATACTAGAGAACACATCCAGAGAGTGCAAATTTCTGCCAATGCAGTTTAATCCTGAAACCAATCTGTATTTGCATTAGCAATAAAATCTCAATATTTCTTCACTGCACTGGGCCATGCTTAACATCAGACAATGTCATACAAATCAAAGTCAAATAGACGGGATAGAAATGCCGCCAAAAGCATGACCTCCTTGGTGAAGACTAAAATATAAAATGTAACCTGGAATTATATAATACAATAAAAAATAAAAGCTTCAAGCCTTCCAAAAGTTAAAAATACTATATGATAAAAGTAAGATTTAAGATACTTAGTAATAATACCATATTTGGCAAGCTATAATTTAGTAGCTATCTAATGTGAGTGGAGGAACTGTGACATTCATTAAACTTTATTAGGTACACTTAAATTAATGAAGTCTGATTTAAAGGTCTTACGATAAATCCTACTTTTGTGCACGCTGTATCACTTTATTAGGCAAAATGACAGAGCAGCCCTGTCTCGAGGGTGTCATCTATTACAGCACTGATGTATTAGGTATTAACTTATAAAGTGACAACTTCTACAGATGGCACAATCTTAACTGCCTGCACAGGACAGAAAATGCCCAGTAGAGGTCGTGCTTCTTCTGGGCAAGGCTTGTAACATTCCTGTCTCTCAGCAATAATGAGTCAGTGCAGTGCAAATCTTCAATAAACCAACAACTTGGTTGGATGACATTTTTATTGACTCTGCCCTCAACCTAAGAGCTAGCCTCAGAGTATGGTATCAGTGAGCACTTTATCTGTCAGTTCCTCATTCAGCTACACTTTAAGGGTTAGACTATGGTTTTAATGATGCTCCTGTGCTTATTCTACTACAACATGACTGGGATATCTGCATGAATGAGCAGGTTTCCTTAAAAGAGCTCAGTGAGAGTGTATTTCTATTACCAGATTCACCACGCTTGTGGCTTTACTGATGAAAACTACTGCATAAGAGCAGACTGAAAAGATAAGACCGTTTGTGTGTCGGGATACTCGCTAAGCGAAAGGCTGTCCACCACATCTTCACATTTTTATCTGTGTTCCCGTGTGGAATGTCTGGAGGTTTTGATCCTCCCTCTCCTGAAACTGAACATAGCCTGAAGCTGATAACAAAGTTTCACGTTGGTTTAGATGTCCCAGAACTGTTCCTATTGTTGTTGTTTTGTTTTGTTTTTGTGGGTGATGGGAAAGCAGCTGAGTTGAGTGAAATGAAAAAGTTACAGTTCAGTCAAGCAGCCAGCAACAGTGACTCTGGTGGTGACATCTGAGTTATTTACTCAAAAAGTAAAGGATGCATATTAATTAAATGTTCACGTAGGTTAAGGAGGTTAGACCAAGCACTTTCTTTACACTTTTACTACTACTTTGTAATTTTGTACTACTTAGAAAAGGGACTTGGCAAAAGGAGGACACAAGAGGTCGTTAAATAATGATTGAAATGAATCTCACTGTTCCCTGCATTGCCTGCTACAGTAGTTTAATGGGTCAATAATACAGTAAATGGGCTCAAGTGGCCTCATGGGCTTTTTGCCTCTTAGTCTTGTTGCCACAACATGCAACGTGTGCTCGTCAGTGTGGAAATGACGTAGGATTTCGCAGGTTTTTGCGAGCTCATAAAGGATGGACTGTCCTCCCACTGTCACACTGAGACACTGAGGGAGTGAGGAGGAGAAGACGGACACCAGATACAGGGACAGAGTGGGACCAGTGGAACCAGAGGAGGCGACTGACCGCAGAGACTCACAGAGGACAGAGATCCAGATACTTGAACGGTGACATAATTTTATCTGTCGGACTCACACAGTGGAATCTGCTGGATCAGACGAGCAGAGTAGAGTCTGTTGGAGTGGAGCCACGCGGGGACACGCAAATGTGAGCGCCGCGCACGGACACGACTCAGGTGCAGAGAAAGCAAACTGGCGGCGCACTTAGGATGCAGAAGTCACCTGTGGAAGATGCAAACTTCTTCTCCAAGTTTTTCTTCTGGTAAGACGCACGTGTTTCTTATTCATCCGTCATTTTACTGAATCTAGACGGCAAAGTGGGTGGTGTTTGACGCGTGCGGGATCCGTTTATATTGTTAATTATTAGCAATTTTGTGGCTCCCCTGAGGAACGGTAAAGTAGTTTTGTTCTTTGATTAAACTAACAAAGTAATTCCACTCTTATATTAATTTAAACAGATTGTTTTAGTGTTATTTATTCCAGGCGTAAAACTGCGCAAACT
Organism: Solea senegalensis; assembly: GCF_019176455.1. Classification (NCBI taxonomy): domain Eukaryota; kingdom Metazoa; phylum Chordata; class Actinopteri; order Pleuronectiformes; family Soleidae; genus Solea; species Solea senegalensis. Next base: position 5,732,598 of record NC_058030.1, on the reverse strand, counting down.
GAGAGCCGAGCTGACCTGAGGAATCCCAAGTTCTCAAGTAATAATAATCGGTCACCACATTAGGTACATTAATACTGTCTCGTGTATCGTATTCCTGTTGTTGACATTTAGGCAGTTTTAATATTTAATTTTCAAGAATATCCAGTGATATTATCACAATAGCAGTTGTAAATCTTCTACCAGAATTATCACAATCAAAGTAATTGCGATTCACGATATTATTGCGATTATTCTATTTTAATAAAAGCTTAATTTTGATTTGGAAATTTAAGTGAATTTAAGTCCATATTCTACCATCATTTGTCTGTGTTTGTGCACAATTTCTTCAAACTTGTATACAGAATAAACAATGTTAACAATAGTTAAGTTGGCAAAACAACATTACAAAATGTTGTAGAAACGTTGCTAACATAACATAAGTTAGTAAAGAATGGTTTAAAATGTGGAAATATTACTAAAAACTTACATTACTAAACTTGTGTTTACAAAATACATTACTTGCATTAGCAAAAAAAACAATTACATTAGCCATTGATAATTGTTGCAAATACAATATGTTGTAAAGACTAATATAATTGGCAAATCTATTTTACCTAATGTAGTGTTACAAAACATGCTAACATTACAAATATACATAATTTACATTAGTGAAAAGGTTACAAAATGTTGATATATCACACAAGCACGTACATAAATATAACTTGTGTTTGCAAAGACAAAATGTTCTAATGATACAAAAACATGTTACTAGCATTGCAAAAACTTTTACACCACAAAATGTTGTAATGTAATGTCGCAAAAACACGATGCTTGTTTTTATAAACACCTTCAAATGGAAAAACAAGGATCTATAAAATAAATATGAAATTATAAGTTCCTGGAATGAATGGAAAGATACAAGCTCCCCCTTGTGTCAATCTAAAATAAATCACTATAACTGTATGTTGGCAAGTTGGACAGCTTTTATAAGTCACTGCAATGAAATAAGAAAGGTTTTCCAGAAGTATTTCATTTTATAGAATATTCACTGTTATTATTACTTCTTTCATTCAGTGTTTTACCTGCATCATATTGACCTATTGACTGTCTCGGTTGTACCCCACCTATAAAGCGGTAGATAATGGATGGATGGATATTGATATTATCTTCATTGTCAGAAATCAAAATAAGTAGAGGATATTTATAAGACAGCAAAACAATAATACTATGCATGTATAAGACATGCTTATAAGTGCTTGTGTGTCCTGGGTTTAAGCAGCAGATTGTACCCAGTTTTCTGTCTTAATGGCTGATATTTGTTCAGGTGGATGTCACCGCTGTTGAGGAAAGGCTTCAGAAAGAAGTTGGATCTGTCAGATGTGTACAAGGCTCCTTCGTTTGATTTGGCAGACAACCTCTCTGAGAGACTCGAAAGGTTTGTGCACTCTATAGTATAGTACTTCTGTGTGTATTTATTTATTTAATTTTGACTTTTACTGCATTGTAAGCTATACCTCATGCTCATAAAAAGATTTGCTACATGGACTATCCATCCCTTTTCTCTCTTTTTCATGAGTCTCTGAAGTTAACCTTTTAGATCAGTGGTTCTCAAACTTTTCTACCAATTACCACCTGAAAAAATATTGAGCTTTTGAAATAACTCCATTATCTGCAACGTTAACATACAGTGATGTAAATAGGCCGAGAATAATCAACTACAGATTTTTCCCAGGAGGTAGATTTATTCCCAGTAACTTCAGACACTGGTATAAAGAAATTGGATTAAAATGGAGTGAGAGATAAGGTGACTCTAATCATTATTATTTAATTTATTTTATTTTTTATGTTGTTTGTTACTTCAATGTTTGTTTAATTTTCTCGGGTTAAAATTCCTCATCTCCACTGCCATCACATACCCTGGTATATACAGTAGAACAGTAACAGTATCGTCAGAGAAAGCTTGCGTACAACTGGTGGTACACATACCACAGTTTGAGAACCATGGTTTTAAAGGATAGGTTATGTGGCTCTTTGTGGCCCTTGTGGTTTTGCTTAGTCTTCTCATGTCACAGGCTAGCAAACCTCGTATATTATATAATAATCTTATAAACCCATAGAAGGTAATGCCACCATGTTACTAAACTAAACATTTTGTACTCTTATTTAATAATTGCACACAAAAGAGCAGCAAATGTGCCAGATTGTGACTGACATGTGACTATCTCTCTGATAACTCGACATGAAATCTACAACTGTGTCTGATATGTGCATGCTTCGACAGCTTCCAGTCTTGGTGTTTTTCATACGTGCCCTTTACATGTGTTTACAGTAGCAGGTAATTGGTCATCCTTCTCTCAAAGTCAAGTTAAAATATGGGCTGGTATTTATACTGTGCTTGACATAACCAAACCAGTGTGGGCCAAACAAACTAACAACCAGACAACAGATGATGGACAAAGTTAACCCTTGTTTTCACTGTCTCTGTTTTTTTCTTCTCACCTTCTATTTTTACTGTTTGTTTTTCTTCCTCCAAATCTATTTATTTTCTTATTGCTCATGTTAACTTTCTCTGTCCCCTCCTCTTCATATTTTTTTCCTTTTGTAGGATGCCATATCTTTTTTTGCCCTCACTTTTAATCAGTCGCCTTCTTTATAAATTAAATTACATTTTAATGCATTACTAAAATACTTTCTCAATTTTGTGTATTTGTCCCACTCTATTAGTTCTGTTTAATTTCTGTCACCTTTTTCAGTAATTTACCTTTTAGTAGTCTTATTTAAATTTTGCCTAACAACCGTAGCAGTGTCCCGCACTGACCCTCCTACTCGGTCACCCCTTGCGTCACTCTGAACGATGCCAGCAATTCCCGTAGTGTACATGAGTGTTTAAATGTCAACCTTTAAAAAGGGCCCAGAACCCACTGGGTGATGAATGAGTGGTGGTGGGTGATTTGGCTTCTATTATTCTGATCAGACAAACAGTGAGGGCTTCTGGGAACATGAACTTTACCTTCCATTAAAACGTACTGTTTATCGTGAGCCTCTTCGTCACCCTCTTACTTCAATACTAGGACATTTATACTACAGTTTTCTGGCTTAGTAAGGTGTCCAGTATGCTGATGTATGCATCAGAAGGAAGAAAAGAGTATTAAGTACTAACCTTGATAATAGATGGTTTTAAAATGAATATAAGACACAATACATACAGTTAATGTTGTATGTATTTAAGTATTTACACAACAGTTCTTTTGACATGATTCAATCTTTACTCTTAATACAGATTCTCAAGACCTGAGTATCAACTCACTTTAACTTTTGTTTGGCAAATGATTATGCAAGAGAAATTATTTATAAAATGTAAATATGGGAGAAGAGGAGTGGTTAACAATTCATGGAACATGAACATGGAATTCAGTCTTCAGGCATGGTCAATAATGAGGTGTCTGACATTGCCGGGGTGTGTATGATGGTGTTTTTTTATTCCCTAATTAGTTTCTCTATTAATTTGTTGTGGCACTGCTGCTGTCCTAAAACTTGAGCTGGCTATGACTGAAGGAATGTAACAGGAAAGTGAAATACAGAATTTTAGTGGCACTGCTGTAGATACACTAAAAGGAAGCTAATGTGCTTGTATATTTAATCTCACTGCTGATACACAATTCACTATAATGTTAGAATCAATGAAGAAACTGATCTCAGAGACTTCTAAAGAGTTGAATTGTTGGTTAATTCTTGAGAAAATGATTATTAATTAATTACTACATTTATTGTCAACAATTTGGGTGTTTTAGTTTTTAGTTTAACTATTTAGTTTTAACAATTTAAACAAGCTGTCAGATTTTCTTATTAAATAAATAATTATTGTTTGTTGACAAAATTAGGAATTTGAAGGTTTTGGAAACCTGGAAACCGATGTCCGACAATTTATGGACCAAACAACTAATGGATTAATCCAGAAAATTATCTACAGATGAATTGATTGTATAGAAGTTTTAAGAATTGTATTCCATTATCACTCTTCCTTGTTGACCCTCTTTTCCTCTTTGCCTCTCTCTTCCTTTCTGTTCATCACTTCTTCTCTCATCACTCACCACTGAAGCTCAGCCAGATCACTTTGGTTATAAATGAGCCTCGGAACAATGCAGCTACTCACTGTAGCTGCCTGCTATGGCTTCTGTGGGAAGTTAATCAAACAGAACTGTAACAAGCTTTTAAAACAAATTAAGGCCATAATAGGCAATATCCAAAACTGCTTTGATAAAAATCTGTAAATCTAAGGGGTGGCGTGACTTGCTACTTTTAAATTGCTACCCGATTAGCCTGAAGAAAAAAACTTTAAATTAATAATTAGTATTATTAATCCTAATTTTTTTCTTCAGGAATAGTCACATTAGCGATGCAAAAAGTCTCCCTTTACCCTGTACAGCTGAGGCTGAATCACCAGCTAAAGTTGTTGAAAGAACAGTTAAATACTGGAGGTTGCTCTGTTGCCAAAGTAGCACTATTAGCCAATAGAAAAGCCACAGCCAAACTTTGTTGGCATTTGACTGGTATATGTGTTGTTCTCCCTGCCCACCTGGCCTGCTCTACTGTTAAACTGTGTTGTAACTTTGTCCTCCCCGCAGAGAATGGGACAGGGAGGTGGTGTCAGCCAAGATCAAGCCCCGGCTGATGCGAGCACTGGCCCGTTGCTTCTTTGGCCCTTTCGCCTTCTTTGGTATCCTCCTCTACCTCGGGGTGAGTTTGTCATTGCTACATGGTGGAAACAGATCTGACATAACTTGACTCAGAGAGGGTGGTATTAACTCGACCAGAAGAGGTAATGTCATCAGGTGTTGTAGATATAAACTGCAACCATAAGGTGCAGTTTTTCAGGTTAAAGCAGATAGAATTTCTTTCATTTGAATGTGACACTGTGCAATATCTGTTAATTGTGACATCAAAAGGACATCTTCAACTTCAAGTCATTTTTTACACAATCTACTTATTATTGTTATGATTATTCAACTAATGTAAAGATTAATCTTACCTCTAATCTAATGATTAGCGTCCCTTAAATCAATGGTGTAGTGGTTAGCATTGTTGCATATGCAGCTAAAGTCCTGGGTTTGCGACCCAGCTGAAACAAGGGTCTTTCTGTATTGAGTTAGCATGTTGTCCTGTGTGTGAGTGGGTTTTCTCCGAGTAAAAACATGCAGAGGTTAATTGAACACTCTAAATTGACCAGAGTTGTGAATGTGAGAGTGTTGGCCCAGAGTCCAGGATGTACCCCACCTTTCACCCTATGGCAGCTGGGATTGGCACCAGCAGGGAACGAGGGAAAAGTTGGGTGGAAGTTACCTGGCTGAAGAAGAGTTTACAGTGGGATAATGGTGGAGAAAGCTACATTAAGAGAAGCCCCATCCACGTTCAATACATAGACTTTATGCACTTGGTTCTCTATGAATAAATAGAGAAATCCTTAACTTTTCATTACCGTTTTTTCAGTTTGACAGATATCGGGATGTATCACTATATGGTTGTCTTGCAATATATACACTATATATTTATTATCACAGAATTGTTGTATCGTGAATCGTGATATTATTGGTATCGTAGACCATGTATCGCGTATTGTATCATGAAGTGCCCTATGATTCCAACCCCTAGTGTGTGTGGGGTACCTGCCGACTGCTGTGTCCCATTGGAGAGGTCCTGTAGATGGACAGTGCTGCTCAAACATCACAAGCATGTCACACCACAGTGTCACAGCACCTCTCACTGTCCTGGCCTTATGGTCACTGTGGTAACAGCAACAGTTGTGTAAGCTGAAGTGCGATTGAAGGTGGTGGCCATGACGACAAAAATAACCGTTAGATGTTAAAGAGGCTGTGTGGGAAAATGGTGAAGCTTTGTCATGAAAGCCAAGAGAATCTGGTGGTTTAATGTTCCTGAATGTTTAACTGAATTTCAGTTGAGTTGTCATCATTCCTTGAATTGAGACATGTAATTTCTTTCTGTATTTTGCACAGTTTTTGGATATTTTGTTGTTCTTCCATATGCACTACAGCAGTGAATTGAATTAAATAATCTTATGAATGATAAATTATTTGAACTGTCCAAAGGACGTTGAATCAGTTGCAACTGGTTTGTAGTTACCTTTTAAAAAACTACAACTGAATACAACTATAAATTTCAAGAAACCTACATGTCCAGTTTCTGCTGAATCTAAGACCTTTGGTAAAGAGGACCTGGATGAATAAGAACTAATTGAACTAATTATAATAATGAAGTGAAGCTAATGAACTAAAATAACTTAATTGAAGTAACTCAACTAGAGGGAATTTCATTTTGTATTAAATAATTTTTTTGTCTCATTGCCATCTCTCTTTTCATAGGAGGCTTCCAAGACGGTGCAGCCACAGCTTTTGGGTCGTATCATTGCATCATTTGACCCGTTCCATGCTCCAGAGCGGGGCCAGGGTTATTACCTGGCACTGGGACTAACCCTGCTCTTCACTGTTCGATTCCTCCTACTGCAGCCTGCCATCTTTGGTCTGCACCACCTGGGTATGCAGATCCGCATCGCCCTCTTCAGTCTTATATACAAAAAGGTAAGGAGAGAAAAGCTAGTAATACTCTTGTGGAATTATAACTAGTATTTCTTAATTACATAAATAATCAAAATAAAAATATTAAATTACAGTTCTTGCATCAGACAGTGAATGGAACTCAACCACACTTTTTTAGAAGTTGTGTCTTTGTTGTCCCCTTTTTATTTAAATTTGTAGTTCAGAGCTGCCTCATCAATGTGAAAGTCCAGCAGTAGCAGTGAGGCGTGTGACAGCCTGATGTCAAAGCTTTATCACGTGTCAATAGCTTCCTCTCGTCCAATTGTCTTTTTTCCCCATGTGCTTTGACTCAACTCTGACCTGTGACCTTTGCAGACCCTGAAGTTATCCAGCCGTGTCTTGGACAAAATCAGCACCGGTCAGCTGGTCAGTTTGATGTCCGCCCATCTCAACAAGCTAGATGAGGTGAGAAATTTCAAACATCTTTAAATTACACATATGATAGAGCAGGTCTTTTCATTCCATGACACTGTCCCACACTCTGCTGTTAATGCTAAGTTCTTGTCATACACTAAATGGCTGAACCTCTGGCTATCAGACATGCTAAATTTGTTCCTGACTGCATTTATGTTAGGGCTGGCTTCCACCTCTTCATGTCCAATATCTATGCTAAAATCTCTGAATTTTGTGTTTCTACTGATACTGATATCTTTTCAGATACTGAGCAATGCATGAGTAGCAGTCAGCAGTGAGTGAATCTGCTTACTGGAGTTGAAATGTTATGTTACTTGTCAGTTGGAGATTAATGAGGACATTTGTTAAAAATGTGAATCATGCAAATGTATTTCAGCGAAATCCATTTTGTATTTTTTTATATGCAGAAATTCAAAGTCAAGGAGCCATGCAGTAGTTTTCCACTAGCCACCTGTTAGAAGGTTTGAGGGAAAAACAATGACAATTCACCCCCCCACTAACTTCAGTGAATCCATCTTATTACCAAACAATTGACTATACTGAATGACACTTAGAGAACAAATGATCTGGATCGCTACACATTCAACTACAATTAGGTGTGTGTGTGTACAAAGCAAAGTGCGTTAACATAGCTCGAGGGCAAGCGTGTGTGTGTTGTGTTGATGTGTGTAGACTGAGTCTCACTGAGGCGATGAATGTAGAAACATACTGCCACCTGCTTTGAGACAATTATCACCTGGCTTGGATGTGCCCAATGCATTCTGAGTTATGTAGTATGGCTCTGTGTGTGTGATGTTTGTGAGAGAAGGGAGGTTGATATTTAGTAGAATTTGAGTTGATTCTCTTTCAGGTGAATTACTAAATTGTGCTTAGCCAGACAGCCCGTCCTTTTCCATTGATGCTAATTGCACTGATGGTAACCTCTGTGTACTTTGGGTGTGTTTTCAGAGCTTGGGTCTGGCCCACTTTGTGTGGATCAGCCCTCTGCAGTGTATACTGTGTGTGGGTCTGATATGGGAACTGATCGAGGTGAACGGCTTCTGTGCTTTGGCAGCTCTGACCCTGCTGGGCATCCTCCAGGCCTGGCTCTCACAGAAGATGCAACCTCACCGGTGAGGAAGCACTGTCACACATGTACTCACATTATGCATATATCATAGATATGCATATGAGCATATTTGTGCATTTATTCTTGCATGATCTGATGTGCATGAATGTATGAAATGACGATAAGACACCACAGTGGCCGCCATGTGCACATCTTGATGGTTGTGTCCAACTTGCATATCTGTGTGCACAGAACTGATGTTAAGTGAATGATCTAAAGATCGGTCTCGTGTGAGCAGGGTGAAGAGGGCAGGAATGATCACCCGCCGCCTGGCTCTCACCTCTGAGATTGTGGAGAACATCCACTCTGTGAAGGCGTATGGCTGGGAGGAAGTGATGGAGACCATCATCAAGAACATCAGGCAGTAAGATACCACCGCGTGTATGGCTGAGATTTCTGTTGAGGCTCACTCTCACTGAAAACATTAAAAAAAAATTAAAATTGTGTGCTCATAGGGTTTGGATCACTTGAACGGTGGGGTTGAAATGAAGTCCCTTAGTTTCCATGTGATTGTTTGCAGTAAAGATATGATAGCCAGTGCTTGTCTTGCAATTTCACTGACACTATCAAGCCCCAATCAGATTTACAGTGTACGGCTTGTACAGTCCATGAACTGTATATCAGGTATTACAGATATAGAGTGATAAACTGAACCAAAAAAAAGACTCAACATTACATGAAATGGATTTGACTGTCCATGAGAAAATAATTAACCCAGTGCCGAAATTCAGAGAGAGTTGTTGTAATATGGTTAGTTACGTGCCATTTTCACCAAGGTGGTTGCAGTATCACTGTTATTGGAAAGTATAAAAAGTATAATAAAAAGAGTTTTGATGCCATGGTGTGTAGAAATATTTTTTTAATATCAGAGCTGACGAGGACACATCAAGACTTCCCGTTTAACTGTTAATAGCGGCATGATGTGTCTCTTTGAGAACAAAATTAAATTAATTAAATATTTAGAGCCTTAGCAGTCATGTTGAAAGAATTTATCTGCTAGCCTAAATAAACTGCAAATACTGAATTTTAATTATCATACTGTTAAAGGGGCATATTAATCTTTTCTTTCTTTCGTTTTCACTCCCTCCTCAGGGATGAGATGACGCTGACGAGGAAGATTGGTTCTCTGCGCTACTTTTACAGTGCCGCATACTTCTTCTCTGCCATCTTGGTTATTGTGTCAGCCATTGTGCCCCATGCACTGAGTAACGGTATCATCCTGCGTCGAATCTTCACCACAGCGTCATACTGCATGGTTCTGCGAATGACAATGACCCGCCAGCTGCCCGGTTCCATCCAGATGTGGTATGACACGCTGGCACTGATCAGCAAGATTGAGGTGGGTCCAGAGTGGAGGGGTTAGAAATATCAGTTACATGCTTTCACTACTATTCAAAACGTCCTCAAAATAAACACACACTCATATATAGATGTGTGTTTTGATTGTTTGTAGGAATACTTGATGAAGGAGGAGTATAGAGAGCTGGAATACAATCTTACCACAAGTGAAGTGGAACTGGTCAACGTGTCTGCATCATGGGATGAGGTTTGTTCATGTGTGCCAAGTGTCGTCTCATATTTAAACAACATGCATTTATAGATGTTGAGAATTATGTTTTAATTACCAGGAATGTTCATATAATATTAATATTATATTAATGTGAACAGCTGAGTTTTGTTCTCTCTTTGTTATTATAAGATCTCAGCCTTGCTATTTAAAATGGCTTGAGACACTTTATGTTGGGATTTGATGCTATACAAATCAATAAACAAATAATTTACATCCCTAAAATTTAAAATTTGACAACTTTGCAGCAGTCAATCAAAAGTTCAACCTAAAAACAATGCCCACATAAATAACACACATGATAAAGAAAATAATACCACAGTATCTGTTTTTTATTTGTGACATGGACACACAACGTTCTGTGGTTTGCTCCTGGTGCATCATCTTGCTGAAGTCCACTGCAAACCTGCTGAAAAGGCATCTGTTCCCCTTTGCTCGAAAAAAAATATTGATTTAGCTTTGTGCAATTTCTAACAATGTGTAATTGACCAAAATCTGAATGTTTATTAATTATTAACATCCTTAGATGTGCGTGAGAATGTGAGACTGAGACTGAAAATGATCCCAAAACACTAAGGTTAATTGGCTCCCTAGATGGATTTGTACATGCGTGTAACTGCAGCTGCTCGTGCCTCGAAAACTGACTATATCAAGTGAAGTTGGAATTGATGCTAATATTCACTTTGCCTAATATTTATTATCAGAGGAAATTGTCAGATTAATATTGTGGTTTATTTGCTGAAATTGTTATTTTTAAAGAGGCTAACTTTGTACATTTACTGTATTTACTATGTGTGTGTCAATTCTATATGAAGGCAAGGGCATGTTTCAAGAAGCTCAACTTACACAAGCCCTAAATCCACCATGTATTACAGGTGTAACAGTTAATGCCTCATCATCACTGCGAGTGGATAGCATAACCTTATCTATAGGCAGAGGCTGTAAACTTAGTATAACAAGTGTAATTCATTGACCACCCAGTATCGTGAGAAAACAAATACCCAACTCTGTGTGGGGGGGTGCCCCCCCCCCCATCACTTTGCATAATTAGTTCCTCTGGTGTCGTCACTAAACTTTGCTGGGAACACCAAGTCTCCCTGCCACATTCAGAGTAGTGTTCATCACCTAATTCCCAGATTCTCCTCTTGCTTTCTCCACGTCCTGGAATGTGCCATTGCCATGAATAGGAGGGGTGTTGCCTTTCTTTACTGCTGACAGCATGTACGTCAGCTCATTAGAATAAGAATTGCACAGACAGTCCTATACAAACTACCCCAGGTCCCACCAGTAGAGGAACGGTGTGCAATGTCACAGAGGTCAGTGATTAAGCCAGGAGAGTCCAGCAGAGTTTCCCGTTTATAAAAGTGATGTGTCACCCTTAATGTTGACCGATGACAGTGACAGATGAAGAGAAGTAAGGCCATTAAAAAAACTTCTTTGGAGAATCTCTCTTTGGAGAATTTCTCACAGCTGCTTACAGTGCCTAAAGTTCACACTCACTCTACGCTGTATTTATGTACAATATGAAAAACTATATTTAATATTTTAGAATATGAATATTTGATTTAATGTTTCACATTTCCTGTTTTTGCCACCAGTTTAATTTGCCTCCATAGATTTTGTTCAGTCAACATTAACATCTGTCCTACATGAAGTGTGTTGAAGGTACCAAATAATCTGCTTTTTTTGGTGCCAGACGGGTTTGTTATTCTCTTGTGACTCATGTGACCTTTCGTGCAGGGAATTGGTGAGCTGTTCGAGAAGATAAAGGAAGAGAGCAAAGCAAATGGACACCCGAATGGCGATGCCGGCCTCTTCTTCACCAACCTCTACGTCACACCTGTCCTCAGAAACATTAGCCTTTACCTGGAGAAGGGGAAGATGCTGGCAGTGGCTGGATCCACTGGCTCAGGAAAGGTAGGTCAAAGAAATTATCTCTCACCAAAGAAACTGTTTAGGAGAATACACTTAGTTCACAAATGCTACTGAATCCATTTACTGTTAGATGTCTGGCCAAAGTTCCCTCCAGCAAGGCCACAGAAACGCTAAGTGCTGACTCATTACAGGTTGCTTTGAAAGCAACATTTTAATGCCCCAGAATAAAAATGAAGCGGAATAGAAACCCTTTCTTTTTCCTCCATTTCCTTCAGAGTTCCTTGCTCATGATGATCCTTGGAGAGCTGGTGCCATCAGAGGGTAAAATTAGACACAGTGGGCGAATCTCTTTCTCACCACAGACTGCCTGGATCATGCCAGGGACGATTCGTGACAACATCCTGTTTGGTCTGACTTATGACGAGTATCGCTACACTTCTATCATCAAGGCCTGTCAACTGGAAGAGGTAAATTATTTTTGTCATCATTGATTATTTTTCTCTCCCCTGTGTACATGCTCTCTTCTGCAGATTAGGTGGACTTTTGTCTTTGTGCCTGTTGCTGCTTATACAAAGTGCTCAAAAACAAGCAGTAAAAACAGTCATGAACTGAGCTTCTGCACTGACTGACAGAGACACTGCTGTGAGAGAGCCACACACTCTCCTGTTGTGGCTTTGTAAAGGCAGAGGATTGTCTGCATGACTCAGGTTTTTGAGGATTAGGAGGATACTTTTCATCGGTGATACTTGGCGAAACTTGCTTGTTTATTTTTGAGAGGTTAAATTGGTATAGTTTGTCAATAGTGACCCAGCACATTTTCTCAGTCCTCTGAAACCATTGCAGCTCAATCTGTTGAGTAATCTGGCCAATGTGTTCAGGAAGCCTCACACTCATATTTTCCCAAAATGTTCATATATAAATACACTTGATATAATTACAAGACATGAGGAACCGCAGTGTCCAAAACACCTGGTCCTTTTCACCAAAATATGACTAATACACAGGTTTCATATTGCAGTGCACACACTCAACAGACTGAAAAATATTTAAAATATATTATTGATGGTTACTAATTGATATAGACTAATGCACAGCTGTATCACACTGTAATCAACAACTTGTGTAATTGACGTAAAAGCAACTTGTTTTTGTTTTAGAATGTCAGCTTATTTAACTAGAGTTAAATAGCTAAGCGTTTCATAGCAGTTGGTAATAAATTTATCTCAGCCAGCTTGTTCCGTTTTGTTTTGGACTGTTCAGAGGGTTCCGATTTCCCTCGTCCACATCCACACCTATTACCATGCTCACACAAACAAAGACACACATGCACTTTCTGTCTTGCACACCGATATACACACACACACACACACACACACACACACAGACACTCCCTTATGAGCTTCAGTGTTGAGTGACGGCCCCTTAGCAGAATAATGTCTCCTCTGTTGCCATGGAAATCCCATGTTATTTCACTGGGATGGAATATGAGCTTTTTTCACTCAGCTCCCAATGATTGGACATTGCAACACAGATGAGCAGTGTGAGCAAGCATTAGCCCTGTTGGCTTATTAGGACTTTCATTTGTATGTTTTGTGTTTTGGAACATAAAGAACATATTTAATAATGTATGTTAACAAAATGGATTGAGAAACCTGAGATCTTGGATACATACAAAATAATAGATCAAAATAATCAAAATATGTTGAACGATATTTATTTGCAATATTTTGATGATCATCTATTCTTGCTGTGTGAGATACACTTTGATTGCTTATGGCTCTGTGTGACTTAAGCTTTTGTCTTTTTTTGTAGACAGCTGAAAGTAGTGTCTGACTAAATTATGTCCATGCTTAAATTTTATTCTTTGGCTCCAGAGGTTTTACAAACATTCTGAATCATTTTCTATTTACCACTAGCAATAGGTCTAGGTTTTTGGCTATATTTTCACTTCATAAATCTTACAATCTGAACCTCAAAGACATGTGTTTGTCTTGATAGTATGGCATTATCCGCATATGATTGTGTTTTTTTTTATCTGTCACCTTTACTCTTGACTTTTTACACCAAAATGCTGCAACACATCAGATTTATAAGCTGCTGAATCATCGGCATACTTTTATTTTATGCCAATAACACCAGCAGCTGCCATTCTGTGTCTGTATTTCTCACTTCCCTCCACTGTGGTTGAAAAAAACTACAGTTTTGGCCTAGCAGATGGTAATGAGACCCTTTTGTTGTAGCGCTATCGTGAAATCCCTGTTGCATAACAGTGAGAACCCCTTTAAATTTTTATTTCACTCTACTGAAATCAATACAGCAGATCCTGCCATCATATTTACATACTGTCATGTCCCATTGCCTGTAAGACTGAGGGTCCCTCAGTAGTTTTGATAAAAACACAACATGTTGTCACAGCAAACAGAGCTGGCAGCAATATTGACATCTGCATGTAAAGCCAACCTTCACTTTGTCTTTGAGGAAAGGTGTCAATGAAAGTGAAATAACAAGAGCAGGTTGGAGAAAATTCAAAGACTCACACTTGTGGTGTTGTGTGAAAGTGAAAAGAATGACAGGAAGTCCTCCTGTTTGCTACATGAGTTTTGGGGCTAGCACAATCAGTATAGGAATCAAATCAAAATTAAATACATTTTTTGTTTGCTAATTGTGCCTTTTGAAGAGGTAAAATTATTTGCTTATACAGTAGGAATTGGGAAATTCATAGTAAATATTCAGTTAATTACAATCAAAAAGATAGTCAAGCTCAGGCATCATGATCAGGTAAAAATTTGGTATCAGTACCAATTCAAAATAATGATCCTCAGTTTGTCTTATTAGTCACGTCAAAGACTTAATATGACTAAAAATAGTCAATTCTACTATAGGAAAACCCACAAAGCAAACCTGGACAGACAGGAGTGAGACAAGGCGTTTCAGGCCTTGTGACTGTAATTCCTGACCATTGTTGCCCTCAAAAGCCCCAGACAGTCTCCTGTGGGTGGTCTTTCCACTGTAAACTCATTTTTTTTAGCTTCCAGTCTGTAGCTGCTGGCCCTGCAGGTGCTTTTTGTTTTTTTTTACTATGCTGCCTTATTTAACAAGCTGTTAAACAAACCTGTTAACTTGATCCCCTATGCGCTCCTGTCAGGACAGCGGAAGCTGACAATAAACAGGTAGGAAGTTTGTAACGATGATAAACTTGTGCTGTCACTTCATCCTCATTGGTGTGGGGCGTCCCTGTTTTCACTATCACTTACCACTGACCATACCGCGTGTCTCTACTTGTGACGTTTGTCATCTTTCTGTCTAATGTGTGGTTTGTGGCTTTTGTGTGGTTTGACAGTAAATCTGTCATTTAGCAGGTAAAAGTCATGTCACACTGTGTCTTGGTGTTTTTTGCTGACTATGCTTACCTTTGGAATAATACTGTATTTTGGTATTTGTGTATTGACTGATTATCAATGATTGTCAGGTTGATAAAATCCTTGAAAAAAGAAAAAAAATTTGTTTTTAGTTTTCACTCATTATTTTCTGGTTCCAATTGGTATTTTATGCTGACAACAGAGAGCCATGATGTATCTTAAGCTGCTACTGGTTTGTTTTTCTTTTAAAACCAGACCACATTGAAAAGAACCTCCCTTTTTGTATTAACCCTAAGGCCATTGTGAAGGGACAACCTGAACCTTACACTTAACTAAGGACAGTAGTTTGCATGTACAAAGCTCATCACAAGCTTTAAAAATGAATGTTACAAGAACAACTTGAAATCCTAGTGGTCTAGTGTTAATGTTGTTTTCATCCCAGGTTTATTGGTAGATCAAGTTGGAGCTTTCACTTCATCTCTAAGCCACTGGCCTATTTTCAGGGACTGCAGAATTTAACACACTAGTAGTCAACGTGCCCCACAGTATTATTCATATTTTAGGCTTTTAATTGACATACTTTTAAATGTGTAGGCACCGTGGAGATAACTAGGTGAGTGTGATCATTTTTGATTCGATTCTAGTAAAACAGTTGCAGGCCGATGACAGTTGGTTTGACTGTATTCAGTGACTGTTTTGTTATTTCTGCTGTTGTGCAATAATACCTGCATGTGTTTGACCCCTTGTTCTTTTCTTCAGGACTTTGCTTTGCTGCCTGAGCAAGACAAAACACTCCTTGGCGAGGGCGGGGTAACCCTGAGTGGTGGTCAGAGGGCTCGCCTCGGCCTGGCCAGGTACGTTCCACCCAAAACTGAACATTTGACAGCGCTCTTCATGCTTGATGAGTTTATGATTGGTGCCGTTGTTTTTTGTCCAGCCTTTGGTTCACCCTGTAATGGACAAAAGGGGTCATGATCTCGAAGAAATAATGTTGGCGTAATCAATTTATGCATTGTCAGTTGTTCATGGGTTGTTTTCACAAAGCTTCAACTTCTTTGCTATATTGGTTAAATGAGATATAAGTTTAAGAGGAAGGTAAAAGGGCTCGACAAAACAATGTGTAAAATAGTATATATAATAATTATTTATTACATTTTTTGTGCTGTAAATAAATACAGAGCTTGAGCTGAGCTATATTAGTTATTTAAATCTACATGATTTACAGCCAGTCTGTCTCATGTCCCCATGCATTATTTATTTGATTAATGTCTTGGTATCAATTTGCAGCCACTTATTGGGTTTTGGCTTCTGCTATTTTCACTCTAAATATTCACGGTTATTGATTTATTCCACACAAGGAGCTGAGATCTTTATTTACTCTATTTTCATTTGTTTTCCTTTTTCCTTCTGTTTCTAAGTCTGTGTTTGTGTTTCTCCCTCAGAGCTGTGTATAAAGACGCCGACCTCTACCTGCTGGATGCGCCTTTCACCCACCTGGACATTGTGACAGAGAAAGAGATCTTTGAGAAGTGTGTATCCCAACAGAGAGTCTTTCATGTAGGGGAGGAGGGGTGGAATAGCTGAAGTTTAAGGTCAAGGTTTTCTCTTGTGTTGACTTTACTGTAACCTTCTCAGGAAATGGAATTTTTTTTTCATTTTCCATTTTCCTTAAGTCTGGCAGAAAAGAATTCTTTTGATGAGAGGTGGACTCTGCTGGATGAATATTTTTGCTTCAGTCAGGTTCCTGACTGTGGTTGTGATTAAAAACACAGTAGCCTTATATTTAGAATGTGTCATTTTCCACCCTGATGAGGCATATATTTGTTTGATTGTTAAACTTGTTTTTCTTAACAATCTCCATTTTCTACACAGATGTGTCTGTAAACTTATGGCCTCCAAAAGTCGTATTGTGGTCACCAGCAAGTTGGACCATCTCAAACGAGCAGACAAAATCCTTCTACTGCACAATGGTGACTGCTACTTTTACGGCACCTTCTCAGAGCTGCAGGCGCAGCGACCGGACTTCAGCTCCCTCCTTCTTGGCCTAGAAGCATATGACAACGTAAATGCAGAGCGACGCAGCTCCATTCTCACAGAGACACTCCGCAGGGTTTCCATTGACGAAACCGCTGGCTTCAGACCAGAACCAATGCGACAATCATTCCGCCAGCCACCACCTCCAATAATTGTTTCTGGACCTCAAAGCCATCCTGTAAGTGATGGCTACCCAGAAAAACGCAAACAATCGCTCATCCTCAGTCCCCTGGCAGCTGCCCGCAAGTTCTCCTTCATTGGAAACTCACAACATACTTCAAACACACCCCAGTCCATGACGATAGAGGACGGGGTTCGGGAACTCTCAGAGAGAAAATTTTCTGTCGTACCAGAGGATGAACAAGTGGAGGAGGTCCTCCCCAGGTCGAACCTGTACCACCATGGGTTGCAGCATCTCAATGGGCAGAGGCGGCAGTCTGTCCTGGCATTCATCACCAACGCTCAGGGTCAAGAGCGGCGAGAGCAGATGCAGTCGTCCTTCAGAAGGAAGCTCTCCATCGCTCCTCAGTGCGATCTGGCATCTGAGCTGGACATTTACGCCCGGCGATTATCCAAGGACAGTGTTTATGACATAAGTGAGGAAGTGGATGAAGAAGACATGGAGGTAGGACTTTGTTACAACCCTTTTTCAATAGAATGATCAGCGTTTTTGGTATATCTGTATGTGACAAGCGCTTCTCTTTCTTCACAGCAATGCTTCGCAGACGAACGTGAAAACATCTTTGAAACTACCTCATGGAGCACATACCTGCGCTACGTCACCACCAATAGAAGCTTAGTCTACGTCCTCATTTTCATCGTCATAGTCTTCGCCCTTGAGGTAAAACGATTGTCAGTTTTGTTGTTTTTTTTAATGTTATGTGAATTTATTTAATGGTGAATGTTTCTTTTTCCTCTTCTTTCTACCAATAGGTTGCTGGTTCAGTCATTGGCATCTTCCTCATTACTGAGTAAGTGTTATGTTTCTGAGACATTGAGTCACTGAAACCTTGACTTAATATATTAAATACATTTATTAATTAGATGTTTTTGTCTAAACTGCTTGATGATTTATGAAGTCTATGTCCATCTCACAGCCTTTTTGTAGCTGTTATGTTAAAATTCATGAGCTTCATTTGTGTTCAATGGCCAGATTTTGTATCAGTTTCCTGATTTGTTCTGTGCATCTTCTTTGTGATTCAGTCCGTGCTTAATTCTCAATTTTTTGTTCTGTGCTGCCAGCGAGATCTGGAGGGATGGCGCCAACCCGTCATCACCTAACTACATCAGTGAGCAGCACCCTAATGCCTCGGCGCCCCCTGTCCACCTGGCAGTCATTGTCACACCAACCAGTGCTTACTACATCATTTACATCTTTGTAGCCACATCGGAGAGTATACTTGCCCTGGGAATTTTCAGGGGTCTCCCATTAGTACACACATTACTCACTGTGTCCAAAAGACTGCACGAGCAGATGCTGGGCGCGGTGCTGCGTGCTCCCATGGCTGTGCTCAACACTATGAAATCAGGTGCTTTTCATATTGTCCCTTTTTTATTTTTAAGCCTTTCTGAAAACAAATATAAACACTTGTTTTCCCTGTTTTTTTTCCATCTTCCAGGTCGCATCATGAATAGATTCACCAAGGACATGACCACCATAGATGACATGCTGCCTCTGGTGCTCTTTGACCTCATACAGGTATTTGACAAACACAATAGGATGCATTGTGTAACTTACAGTAACTTGCTGTGTCATTGCTGTTTCTGCTGTTAAAGCTGCAGTGCTTATCCTGTGGTGATCTTTTTTGTTGATATTTTTCTGCTCTTTGTTTGGTCTTGAACAGAAAGGATGTAACATTATTTGTATGCTGCTGCTTTATCTGAAATTGGGCTCTGTCAATATGGTCAGACCTGAGTGTTTGTGTGTATACAGTGGCAGGGTGGGGGTGGGCGTGGCCAAGAAGCATTTATATAATCAAGCTGTTTTGTTAGAAGCAGAATTCACTTCATAACGTTTTCATGGGCACCACTTTGTGTTTTCAGTCATAATCTGACTTTTTTTGCAGTCGGCTCTCTACTAGCGCCATCTGGCTGTTGCCTTCTGTCTTGACATAAAACAAATTTGGCTACACAAGATCTAAACACGACTATGCTTTGAGCATGGTGAGCCCTGTGTGGAGCTGATAGGCTTATTCAGCATTGTGTGACAGTGTTGCATGTTTATATTTAAAATGTACACATTTCAGCCTCATCTGATCATTTTGTCTTCCTCTCACACCAGCTGACACTGATTGTTATAGGCGCCATCTTCACCGTGTCCATCATGCGGCCGTACATCTTCATCGCTGCCTTCCCATTGGCTGCTATGTTTGTATTCCTCAGGAAGTACTTCCTACGAACTGGACAGCAACTCAAACTGCTGGAGGCTGAAGGTCAGTGTGTGCACATATTTTGTTCAGATGTGTGATTACTGGGATGGTAAAGTACATACATTTACATGTGTGTTTAGTCAGCATGACATATGTGTCGCCTAATTCATCCACTCGTTCAAGAAATGTGAAGTTAAAAAAGTGTTGATGTGCATAAGGGGTGGGAATCACAGGGTACCTCACGATACGCTAATCAATATATTGCAAGACAATCATATAGCAATACATCACAATATCTGTCTAACTGAAGAAAACAAAACATCTGTGTTAAAGTTACAAGTGCAGGATTTCTCTATTTATTCACAACATAGAGAACAAAGTGCATAAAGTCTATGTATTGAACATGGATGGGGCATCTCTTAACGTAGCTTTCTCCACCATTATCCCACTGTAAACTCACTCTTCTTCCACCAGGTAACTTCCGCCCAAGTTTCACTCATTAATTTGAGCAGCAAGAGCTGGTGAAACTGACAGGGACTGTTTAGGGACTAATTAATATAATAATATCACCACATTGATATTTTGACCCACCCCTAATGTGCATTATAGCACGGAATAAGAATAGGTTAATCAATAAGCTATCAATGTAAAATATGTAGCGCTTATTTATATTCATATTTGTTTTTTATATTTACACTTATCTATAGAGCATCCCACTAATCCACCCATCCATATATACCCCACAATTGCATATTACTCTCTGTACTCTGTACTACTTTTATATATATATATATATGTATATATATATTCTTGCACTTTCTGCTTGTTGCACTTCTGGTGAGATGCAAACCTCATTTCGTTACCCGAAGCTTGTATTTGAGTAATGACAATAAAGTTGAATCTCAATCTCAATCTCAAGTGGAGGCTGACTTCAACAAAAATTAGTTAAATATTCAAAATGCCTGCCATTTAATTAATATTAATTTTAATGTGGTCATTTTTTTTATTAAATGTATTGAAAAATGCTTAAAATTTTATTGCAATCATAATATAGATTCTTGAAATCCAATTTCGGTTAGATTTACGGTTCGGTTAGTTTTGTCTATAAAGGCAAAAATCGAAGCCCTCTGACACTACTGTGACTATGGTTTAGCATCATTGAGGGCATTGTCAAATAATGAATTCCTCCTTTGCCATTTCACAACATCATGAGAGTAACGGGAAAGTATCAGCAGAAGATGCTGTGAGTCAGGAAAAGTACAAGTGAAAACACAATGGCTATAAAACTGATAGGACGAACAGAGGAAGTGAGGGTGAGACTGGTCGTGTACACCACGGTGAAGTCCGAACTGTCAGCAGGCAGCGCTGGTGGAGTCAAAGATCATGCTGAAGAACAAAAACATGACAGAGGAAGAGCTTCAGGAGTGTTTCAGAGGCATTGGAGTTGTTTTATGGTAGTGAGGCTGCATGAATTAAACAAATTATCTTCAGTTTGTGAAATGCATGAAGACATTTCTTAAACATTTTAATCATGAGACACAAGTTTTTTGTGTGAATATTATTACAGCAATAAATCTGTCATCTGGTGTTGTTGAAGAGGAAGTTAACCTTAACAGTAAGAAGAAGAATCAGGAGATGGTCAGGGTGAGAACTGATTCACGGCTGCATCTGGGGTCATATTAGGGCGCACTCGTGGGACTCATGTCGTCCAAAACTGCTCGTCAACATTTTACTCTTTATTTCAGCGCACCACGTTTTAAAAAGACTACCTTCTGTATGTTGTTTAATGCACCATTAACTGGCCATTAACTGTGGTCCAGTGTATCTGTGGTTCCTAAAGAAATCTTAAAAAATGTACATTATTTACGAGTTTTAAAATGATTTTTTATGTTTTTATTATCTTGGTGTTTTTCAGCGGTTAGTATTACTGCCTTCATCTCTTCTTCCCTTTACCACTTCTTCTTTGTCCACCCTGTTTTAGGCTGATGTGAAGCAGTATATTTTAAACATATAAAAGTGGAACTGATGCACCTACTTGAGTATAGTTACAATAACAGTACATAAAGTTGATTAAAAAAAAAAGCGTTTAAATTAATTTCACTGTATGTAGAAATTCATTTTAGTATCATATTTTGTTTCACCACAGAAGTATTTCCCACAAAGCAGGGCACGTTTGCGTATAGAGAAGAAAATGGGTCACTCAACTGCTGCTGACCATGCCACTCTGTGTTTTTATGGACTTCCCTGCTCCGCCCTCAGTTCTGCCACTGAAAGCGTGTTTGGGTGGTGATGGCGAGGTTTTCCGGAACAACAGAGATGGGGTCAGAGAAATGAGCCGTGCTGGGATTTCCTCTGACCCCATCCTGGTGTCGCTCCCTCTGGTGTCACAAGCAGCATGTTGGACAAAATACAGTGGAAATTATGTGTACTGGTCACTGGAGTATTTTATTAGAAGGTTCTTTTTGTATAACTCAATGTTCTGTAATGATGTTTCCCTAAAAACATAGAAATGTGTCTATACACAAGGTCGAATGTAGGATTCCAAAAGTTAGTGGGTGACAGGGATTACCATTACATTTTAAGACCCACCATTAGATCAGACTGGCCTGTTACTATAGATTTGATTAAGATTATAATCCAGCTGTTTTTTCATCAAGGTGAATCTGATTTTTTCTCATTATTCCTTTACTTATTTTGTTAAATATGTTAGACAACTGTTTTATTAACTAATCTGTTTGCTCATTTATTAATAAATCACCATATGAAATTTCATGATTAGTTAATTAAATTATCATTTTTGTAGCAAATTTGATCACATTTTAATAATAACCGGTTAAATGTTTCTTTGCCTTATTTAAACTGATCAGGGTAGATTTGGTAGAAAACGTCTCAATCTTTTATTTTATCTGTCCTCATTGATTACATTACATGTCATTTAGCAGACGCTTTTATCCAAAGCGACTTAGAATGGGTATGAGTACAGTCAGCCAGGGGTGGAGTCGAACTTGTGACCATTGTGACCATGATGTCTTTCACACACAGGGTACTGGCCTTAACCACTGAGCCACTCCACCCCTTAGTTTCTCAACTAATCACATTGTTTATGTGAAACTAGTGTTCATTTTCAGCCTTCATCAACTTCAATCAGAAAGTATTAGTGTAGGTTGGCTGCTACTTGTGATTACTTTGCTCTTTGCTTTTAAAGTACCTACTGAGTTCATGTAAATGAATATTTGCTGCCAGTGGAAGTCATCTCTGTACCCTGAAAATGTATAATCATTACGCTTCAGTCCCCTGACCATTTTTCATCATCCACCCTCAATTTGCTCTCATGCCTCATCTGTTGTCCAGTCCTACCATTAATTTGGCAAAACCACTCAAAATAGTTTTGTCTAATTTCCCTCCTCTCTCTGACGCACAATGTCTGTCCAAGCAGCAAAAAAAATGTCTTTGTACCAAAACACAATTCCTCTTTTACTTCTGTTCATTTGTCTCATTAGCTCTAATCTGAGCCCCTTGTGTTCACTTGTTCTTTCTTCACTTCAGTCGTTTATTTTGGTTGAGCCAACATTACTAGCTTTGCTGTGAGCAAAATACTGCATGAAACCGATTTCAACATCACTGTCTCTAAAGATGATCCCTCTCTCCTCCTCCTCTACAGCTCGTAGCCCCATCTTTTCCCACCTCATCATCTCCCTGAAGGGCTTATGGACCATTCGGGCATTTGGGCGCCAGACCTACTTTGAAATGCTCTTCCACAAAGCACTGAACACTCACACAGCAACCTGGTTCCACTACCTCGCAACGCTGCGGTGGTTCCTGTTTCGCTGTGACATGATCTTCGTCCTGTTTTTCAGCGCGGCTGCTTTCATTGCAGTGGGAACAAACCGTGAGTACTGGCATGACTGAGGGTACACGTATGGAGGTCTGTTTGTTTGGACAAAGGCTGAATTCCAGTAGCAAGTGAAAGGGCAAGTATATCTGTAGGGCTTCTGAAGGACTATGAGGAAAATATTGTAAAATACCTTTGTAGAATTTATTCTTATATCTTTTGAAAGGCAACAGTTAGTAGACGAAGTTAAGAAGACATGCATGAACCGTGATCAAGAGCAGAAACAGCACTTCATTTCTACCTTCTCCTTTAAAGACCAGCACGCACTGCCCTTACAGTCGAACAGTTGATTATTGTCAATAGCCCTCATCAGGCTGGTGCGTGTGGGCTGAAAAACCTTTGGCCCTTGTCGGCTTCGTCAGAAGCCCTGCCATCGGCTTTCCAGACATTTCAGTATGTTTAGTCAACGTGGGCATCCGTCAATCAAAAGACGAGAAGAGACACAGAAATGACAAAGCAAGCAATTGAGTCTACACCAAGAAGGAGCAAGATAAGGAGCTCATGTACTTCTTTAATAAGTTGTGCATTTAATTTGAACCTTTAGTGCACAAATACAACTATGTCATTCTGTCCATCCATGCTAAAATTGCAAAAAACTTCTGATTTCTTCTTTACTACTAATTACTACATAGACTACTGCCACCTGCTGGTTAGGAAAATAGGTTATTTTCATGCAGGCACAGAATGCACTTGTTGCCCACCAGCTGTAGTAGATGTGTGTGTGTGATTGCATTTTTTCCCAGAATGCCAGCTGAGGTAGTATCATGGTGGTTTGATGTCAGCTGATCATCAGGGCAGTGATTCTTGGACTTAACAGATCACAAACTTTTACTAACTTCAAAGCACTGAAAACCCAAAGGCATCAGGCTATTGGGAATTATTGCAAGAGAGCAACTTAAAACAAAATGGCTGCTGGTTTGCATCACTGACTGAGCAAAACAAAATCCTTTCGCTCCTTTTTTAAAACTGTGAGCCACCGTGTGAATATCAGACAGACAATTCGTCGCATTCCTGGACGAGAGAATAAATAATAGTACTCACGAATGGACTAGAGTTGCACAGAAACGTGAGTAGGGACATATTGAAATTCCTCTAAGTTAGTTAGTAAACACCTCGTTATTTCCACCAAGCCTGTCGAGTAAAGAAGCCTCGGCCTTATCTGTGTGTTACAGTGTGTCGAGTCAGATATCAGGATCACAACAGAACAGTTTGTCTGCGAAAGAATCATCAAAACTGTCGGAATGTCACCGGATAAAATGTCATGTACAAAAGGAAGCATGTGTTTGTTTAGTTAAATGAATGGGGAAGCACAAGTACACATACATGAACACACACACCGCAGTGTTGCGTCATACCCTGTGTTTATGTTGAAAGCAGATTAAAGGGTCATTTCACAGCTCATTAGTTTCCAATAGAGCCAGTAGTAGAGCTGCAGCACCCGAGTGCTGCTCTAACATCAAGGGAAACATGTTTGTTTTTTTTGTTTTTTTTGGACTGTAGCAATGACTCAGAGTGTGCTTGTGTTCACTCTGCAGAGGACAAACCAGGTGAGATTGGCATCATCGTGGCCCTGGCCATGCTCATCCTCGGGACTTTCCAATGGGCTGTCATCACCAGCATCACTGTCGATGGACTGGTATGGTCTTGCACACACACACACACACACACACACACAGATTTATCATAGCTCACATCAGGGTAGTAAGACCTGACATGCATTAAAATACCACACAGCCAATGACCAGTCAAGAGTGTTCAATTAAGCGTTCAATCACATTACAGAGGGTTTTTTGCCACCTGTGCCTGCAACAGGATCTACGCTCCTAGTCCACAATGTTTCTGTCCATCTGCTGTTTCAACCTCCCCAACAATTCCCACACCACTCCATTTACACCATTCATTACTAACTCCGCACCGTAAGTTCACATGCAGTTCAAGACCTGAGTTGTGGAGGTTGGATGGCTGACACTAAGCACACGCACATGTAACTGTAGAGGGTGAAAATAAGAGGACGAAAAGGGTGAAACTGCACATACTGTACCTCAGTACCTCAGCAGGACAGAGACTGTGTTGGGCTCTATGACACCTGGTTCTATCTATCAGTGGGTGTTTTCCAGAAAGTGTTTGTTAATGGAGTTGACAGAACTTATCACAGTGCAGGACATTTTGTTCAGCACACACACACACACACACAGATTTGGTACTATTTTTTAGTGACTGAAAAGTGAGCTGAATAAAAAGATACATATTCTGTGTTGGAAAAGTAGTTAACTTGTTAATGAAACGGGTCCCCAGAAACATGTCAACTTATAATCAGGTCAGACAGTTTTTACTTGTATATTTCAGATTTGTCATTTTGTTTTAAAATAGCTGAAATTTGTGTGAAATTTAGCAACATTTAGTAAAGTTGAATGTTGCAGCTGAATATCGCTCATCTCACTCTTCACTTCCACATGTGTTAAAGAACCTATATAGCTTTCAGTTAATGTCAAAACTGAAAAAAAGGGTTTAGTTTGCCCATTGTGGGCTACTGTGATAACATGGTGGTCCACAATTGCGGCCTCCTGACTTGGCTCCTGATATAAATATAAAAGGCTCATTCTGGGGTAATGAAAAATTTAATTTACAATAGAACTGTGAAACTTAGAGAATAGAATTATTTTTGTTAATTTTTAAGTTAAGAAAATGTTAAATGATACATAAAAAGTCACTACTTGTAACAGTAAGTGGTGGTAATTTTATCCTTAAGCCCCATGAGTAGTTGTAATCTACAGTTGTAGCCAACTTTAAAATAGCTTGTTTGTTTGGTGAAATCGAAGATTCTTGATGTGTAACAGAGTCGACTTTACACTTATTAAACACAGCTATCTCTCTCTCTCTCTCTCTCTCCGTCTCCTCCACTCAGATGCGTTCAGTTGAACGAGTCTTCAAATTCATCGACCTGCCGTCAGAAGAGCCACGGCCGCCTAAATCTAGTGGTAAAGGAGGCCCCGACCTCGTCATCGACAACCCTCACGCTCATGACTACTGGCCCAACCGGGGCCAGATGGACGTCCACGACCTCACTGTCAAATACACAGAGGCTGGACGCGCTGTCCTTGGCAACATCTCCTTCTCTGTGGACGGAGGGCAGAGTGTAAGTGCTGGGTGATGGGCATGTAGGGAGGCGGCAGGGGAGGGGGGGCTTGTGTGGTCAGATTTTGATGAAGTTTGGCAGAGTGATGCCTGTTAACGGCACGTTATTGCATTTTCAAACATCAAAGCCCTTTTTTGTCCCAAGAGGGATCCGGCAATTAAAGGGTCATTGCAAGGTGATATAGAGTCGTAGAGAGGTCATAGCAAGGTGAAATACAGTATGAGTTCACATGTTTGAAGCAGTTTTGAAAAATACTTATAGTAGCTAGTGAAAACCACAAAAATCATTATATTCAAGTCAAGTATTTTGCAAAAGTTTGCCTGTTGTTTCCCTTCTGTTACCATCGTCGCTGACAGGATTTGGCATGCGCACTTCTCATTACCATAACTCCTAGACTGTTTACTCCAAGCACTTACTTAGTTCTAGCTCTTGTTTGTACCCAAATGTTGAAATACACTTATTGTAAGTCGCTTTGGATAAAAACGTCTGCTAAATGACATGTAATGTAGACTGCTCTAGAAAGTTGAAAAACTACCAGAAAGCAGAGAAAAAGAGCTTACGTCCTGAACCCATGTGGAAGTGGCTTGAATGTAACGGACATTTTTAAAGGTTATAGTTCCACAGGATATAAAGTTTTTTATATATTTTCTGGGGACAAGGTGCAAACAATATTATATGTCATTAAAAGTGGATTATTATCCAAATGTCCATCAAATCTAACCTGTTCATAGATATACTGAACATGACTGAATGAGTTCAGCATAAGGATTCCTGTCTATACACATCTAGCCTCGTCTCATTAGCTGCTCAATGGCCTCCTGACCAGCAGGATAATTGTTGCCATAAGGCTGTAGCTGAAAGGGGAGAACTCGAAGCATTTTGTAATGTTAAGACCACAAGATACAAATAAAATATTTTTGTTGTGTGTGTGTGTGTGTGTGTGTGTGTGCAGGTGGGTCTGCTGGGTCGAACAGGTTCAGGAAAGAGCAGTCTGTTCTCCGCACTGCTGCGTCTCGCCTCCACTGAAGGAGAGATCTCCATTGATGGTGTTTCGTGGTCCTCAGTGTCCCTGCACACTTGGAGGAAGGCCTTTGGTGTTGTGCCCCAGGTACATCTGCAACTGTCAGGCTGCTTTTCATAAAGGTTTCAAACTGTAGAAGTACAGAGGAAGTGGACAGATATTTATGCAAATGATATTTTTTTTACATAGTGAAGCAGTCATTTCAGTCGTATTAACTGCACTTTTAAAAACATAACTGGTTCTATTTATTTATTTCATGTCATTTTTGACAAGTCTTTAACACTCTTCATACACGCTCTGTAGATCATGAATGTGAATGTCTGTCTTGTCTTTACTGAACAGAAAGTTTTCATTTTGAGTGGAACTTTCCGGATGAACCTGGACCCACATGGTCGTTACAGCGACGAGGAGCTGTGGAGGGTGGTGGACGAGGTGAGCATCCATTTTACCTTTATTTGGCTCTTAAAGTCTGTTCTGTCCAGTTTGATGAGATTCGGATCTTCGGTGATCCTGTAAAATCTTTTCTCGTTTGCTTGTCCCCAACTGTTTGGAGTGTCCTGAGGCACAACATTTATTCACTTTTTAAGGAAACTGCCAGCAAAAAGACGATTTACCTTGCATATTGCCTGATATATACTCCTTGTTTTTCCTGAGTGTGTGACATGAGCTAGTTTTGTGTCTGGTACTAACTTTATTCATAGGTTAACACACTCTTTATCCACTCTACTGTTGTGTGTTTACAGCAAAATTACAATCGGATTTTATTTGAAACGTAAAGCATGCTGAGCCTGACCTCGAGTGTGTGTCCTCAGGTGGGTCTCAAGTCAGTGATCGAGCAGTTTCCAGACAAGCTGGACTTTCAGCTGGAGGACGGAGGCAGCGTGTTAAGCAATGGACACAAACAGCTGCTGTGTCTCGCACGCTCCATCCTTAGCAAAGCTCGAATCCTGCTGCTGGACGAACCCTCCGCCTACCTCGACCCTATGTACGTATTAATGCCAAGATACTTTATTCACCTTTTCAAGCTTGGGTTCATCTGAAAATATTTAGAGATATTACAGGCTTATTTGTGACCTCCTATTTTAAAATTTGAATTATATTAAATCCCACCCAGAACCATTATTATTAAGCTTAGGATAGCACATACTTTAATTCTTATTTAATCAAGTAACATCTGATGAAACCGCTCATTCTCCCACACCAAAGTCTATAGAGAAAATTTAGCAATTTTACATTATAGCACACAGGGGTTGTTAAACTGTTGTTGCCTCCATTGGAAGTTCAAACATGTGTGTTTGTGACTGAAGTGTTAAAAGTCCTGCGTTCGGATTTAGTTAGGTGACACAAACTTACCAAACACAGCTACAGAAAACCCCTCGTTCCTGTGTCCTGGTGAGCTAAAATGCAGATTTTCTCTATGGACGTTGGTGCGAAAGACTGAGAGGGTAACAATGCTAAGTTTCCATTCAGAAAAGGTGATCTTACAAGATGAAGTGGTGAATTGTTTGATAATGCAAACCTTTTGTTGTGGATAAAATATT
This sequence comes from Solea senegalensis, assembly GCF_019176455.1. NCBI lineage: Eukaryota > Metazoa > Chordata > Actinopteri > Pleuronectiformes > Soleidae > Solea > Solea senegalensis. The sequence continues at coordinate 5,703,692 of NC_058030.1, read as the reverse complement.
TTGTTTCCCCTTTGTTCCCACTGGAAACGTGTTTTACACAGAGTAATCGTACAGACACAGTGCAAGTCAGCACTGACCTCATACAACCACACTTTAAAACCCCAAACTATCACGTTAAACACCTGAAAGTGGTCCAGGATTTGTGTGCATTTATGTGTATTTGTGTGTTTCCTTTGTGTTTTGTAAAGTGACCAGCATCAGTCATCCAAATCAAGCATGTGTTGTGTTCCTGTTGCTGCACATGGTGACAATCTTAGAGTGCTTACAGTAATTCTCTCCTGTATGTGAGAGAGTGTGTGTGTGTGTGTGTGTAACATATGTGCAGGAGAGGAGGCCATGATGGTAAATGAAGCCTATAATGAGCAATCAAGTGTAACCTGAAGCCAGGCTGCCTGCTCTTTCATGTTGGCGCTAACTGAAACGGAAGGCCAAACTAATGTGTTAGTAATGGCAAAGGGACAAAATGACAATTGTGTGTGTGTGTGTGTGTGTGTGCAGAACATTAAAGGTCCTGAGGAAGACGCTGAAGCAGTCGTTCTCCGACTGCACCGTCATCCTCTCAGAACACAAAGTAGAGCCGCTGCTCGAGTGTCAATCATTCTTGGTGAGTGTCAGATTGAATTGTTTCAATAATTGTTTGCTCGGTTCAATTCAATCCTGAAGCATAGAGCAGCAGTGCAGGGGCGGGCGGGGACTAGACGCATTTATAATCCCGTCAAACAGCTGAATGTGACTGTGTTTTTTTGAGCTGTATGTGATGTCACAAAATGACACAATGTGATCTAATGCCTCCCACATGTTCTGTCCAGATGATCGAGAACAGCTCCATGAAAACCTACGACTCCATCCATAAACTTCTGAATGAGACCAGTCACCTGAAGCAGGCCATGAGTCCCACCGACAGGCTCCACCTCTTCCCAAACCTCCACCGCCTCAACTCCAGCAAGAGGGCGCCTCCACAGGCCACCAAGATCTCGTCTCTGCCAGAGGAGGCAGAGGATGAAGTCCAAGACACTCGTCTCTAACGGGCCAGACTCTGAAAATGACACAGACGACCTTGATTCAGTGTTGAATGAAATTAGCAAGGGACATGAAAACGAATGAAGAACGCAGAGAGTAGGACAACATACACATGAATTAATTTTCAATAATTCATCATCAAGTTACGTGACAATTAAATGTGTAGAAAAATACCTATTTGTCGACTGTTGTCGTTCTGACAGCGGACAAAAGAAAGACTAATACAGCATGTACAAGTGTGCTCACACACATGCAACGCACTGTTTAAAACTCTAGTTGGCTAATTTATTGACACCTGTTTTGAACGCAAATAGCATGTAATATTTTGAATGAGTGCAGGCTAACTAGCTGTGTGTGAACATGAATCAGGTGTGTGGAATTACAGAAACTTAAAGACAGTACAGTCATAATATAATAATATCGTTTTAAGGAAGTGTTATTATGGTAATACCGTCTTATTTCCATAGGGAAACAGTATCTAACCACATATTAAAACATGACTTAGAACATATTATCACCATGTTCTTATTGTCCAGTAAAGTGTCACATTTATGACTCTATTCAAATTTGTGCCTTATGTACAAGAGCTCACTTCAAATGTTTTTCACATGTTCTCTCTTGGGCCAAACATTTTCTGTATATAAATATATACATTTTCAGTGGTTTAAAACAAGGGATTACGTTCTAAGGAACGTTTTCTGAGGCGTTCATACTCTGCTTTAAAAACCCTGATGTCTGCAGTGACGATTAAGTTCAACTAAATATGTGAAAAACAAAACGACCTTAACGAGCACATAATCCAATCAACTTCCACTTGTGACAGGAAGTACTGATGCAGACGACGCCAAAGTAAAAAAAAAAAAAGTGACTTCTCTGTTCCGTCTGAAACCGTGTTGACACTAAACCAGCTAATGATGAGCTTCCACTCACAGATACCACTCAAATCACACCAATATTTTTTTTTAAAAAGTCAGGTGTGTATGTGTGAATTAGTGACATCTACTGGTGAGACTGCAGAGTGCAGCTCCTACCAGAGCACAGTCAGGGAACTACGGTGGCCTCCATGTGGCAAGTTTATTTGTGTAGCAGGGCAAAAGTGTTTTTCAAAAGCATAATATTACATGAAGAAAGTCACAGAATGATTAAAATGACATTAAAATCAATGTTAACATTTAAATAGCCAGTAAAATCATAAGTGATAAGGATCAGGAGATAAATATGTTATTTGCCAATGAAAGTGTATTTAAAAGACAAGAATGAATTGATAACTAAGATGATTATTTAAGAATTTAAGAAAGAAAGGATGTAAAACTCACTTTTTCAATTCTCTCCACTCACTTTTGTTGTTAGTTTATGTCAGTGTTTCCAAACACTGGTCCTGGGTGAAAACATGTTGCCCTGCTCCAGCACACCTGATTCAAATGGTCAGCTGATTAGTGAGCTCTACAAAACCTGATAACGAGCCATTCATTTGAATCAGGTGTGTTTGAAAGAGCCGTTCTCGTTGTAGGACTGAGAAACGTCACTGATAATCATGTCATCGATTTGAATAGATTTGACTCCACAATAAATTTAACCCTCAAAATTCGATATTAATGCTCATGGCTACTCTTGTACTGCCTGTAGAGCCTTTTTGGAAACTGTCAGTGACACTGCAAATGGTGACATCACTGCTAAGGTCCTTGTTGTTGTGGATTAAGTGGCTACAGTATCGCTAAAATCTGGCATCTGGTGTGAATTAAGAGGAAGTCTCTGCCTCACACAGCCTGAACCTGAGGTTAAAAAAAACATCTGTCCAGAGCAGATAATGTATGTGAGAAAAACAAAGCTTTGCCTCAGTTTTTTAACAACTTCGAAGGCCAAATTAGGTGCCTAATTTAATCTGTCGTCAATGTCATTAAATGATTTTTGAAGCGTAACATCATTTAATTTATCATAGACTGTATTTGAATTATTTAGAGGAAACGAGATGATAAAACATGGCACCTGAGTGATTGACAGCTTCAATAGAGCCTGGTTGCACATGGCGCCTCTGAACGTCAACACGGCGTCAACCAAATCACGATTCTGGAGGCTTCAAAACATTGTCGTGTCACAGTTTAATGAATTAACTTCTGACAACAGGACGTTGAGCTTAATGGTGACGGTGTTAAATAGCAGTCTTAATTAAATGTGCGCAAAAATCAAACATTCTAAAAGATGACGAGGTTTGAAGCGAGACTCTCAGTACAGCAGAAGCAGACGTGAAGCGTCTGAACGTTGGAGCAGGAAAACAAAATGAATGAATAATGAAGTGCGATGACTCCAGAAGAAACCATTACTTTTCTATCTATATGCACTTTAGAGACACGTCGAGGTACTCGTCAGCTTTCAACAGTCTAATAATTTAATGTCCGTAGAGTCCCGCGTAGATATGGAATGATTACAAATTCTGCTTCTTTCTGCCATCAAATCAGAGAGAGTAGCCTGTAATTCATTAAAACTAAACCTGAAAAGGGGAAAAAAAGGATTTAAATCAAATGTTTGTTTTTAAACTTTGTTTGTCACATATCTGTTGCTTCCCTCTGAAACTGGACAGTTTGACTCCATCATCATCATCTTTTCTGCTTTGGTTGAGGGAAGACGGTGATGTTTCTTCTAAGTTTTATCGTTGTGTAGCAGAGAAGTAAGGTACCACAGACATGCCTTGATATGTGAACTGTGACAGTTAAGAGTTTTGGTTTTTTTTACAGTGTAAATGAAGAACAAAGCTGTTTGTTACGCATAGGAAAAAAAAAAAAACGGACACAAGTCCAATGTCCAATAAATGTATATGTATGAAAATGTATTTGTTCAATCAATTATATTTCCAGTAAAACTACAAATTTTGAGAGTTGGTCTGTGATTGTTGTCTTTTTTTAATGAGAATTTTTATTTAATTTATCATAAAAAAGATTATTTTTATGGATCATGATTTAAGTTAATGATATTTAATCTAATCTTTAATATTAAAGCTGTAACGTGTAAACGAGGGTGCGTTTGTGTGTGTACAACAACAGAGCAGGAGCGGGTGGGGTCAAGGAGCTTTTATCCTATAAAACCGCTGAACGACTGTCGAGCAGTAGAATTCATTTATGAAGCTTTTCGTTGGCTCTTCTTTGTGTTTTTCAGTCACACTCCAACCTGTTTGCTGGCTACTAACTTTGAGCACAACATTGCTGAATCACTTCCTGTGTGACTTTTTGTCTCATTTTGGACATCTTACTATACTATGACTTTTTTGTCTCATTTTGGACGACATACTAAATTAAGACTTTTTTGTCTAATTTTGGACAACATAATATATTATGACTTTTTTGTCTAATTTTGACGATATACTAAACTAAGATTTTTGTCTAATGTTGGACATCTTACTATAATATGACTTTTTGTCTAATATTGGACAACATACTATACAATGACTATTTTGTCTCATTTTGGACGTCTTACTATACGATGACATTTTTGTCTTATTTTGGACGTCTTACTATACTATGACTTTTTTGTCTAATTTTGGACATCTTACTGTACTATGACGTTTTTGTCTGATTTTGGACGACATACTATTACTATGACTTTTTTGTCTAATTTTGGACGACATACTTTACCATGATGTTTTTGTCTAATTTTGGATTACATACTGTAGTACGACGTTTTTGTGACTTTTTTTAATCTAATTTTGGACGTCTTAATATACTATACTAGTGTACTACTACTACTATACATTTTGGACGACATACTAGAGTATGACTTTTATGTCACATTATGACTTTTTTGTCTCATTTTGGATGTCTTACTATACTATGATTTTTTTGTCTAATTTTGGAAAACATACTAACCTATGACTTTTTTGTCACATTTTAGACGACATACTAACCTATGACTTTTTTGTCACATTTTAGACGACATACTAACCTGTGACTTTTTTGTCACATTTTGGACGACATACTTTACCATGATGTTTTCGTCTAATTTTGAATTACATACTATAGTATGACGTTTTTGTGACTTTTTTTAATCTAATTTTGGACGTCTTAATATACTATACTACTATACTACTATACATTTTGGACGACATACGAGAGTATGACTTTTTTGTCACATTTTAGAGGACATACTAACCTATGACTTTTTTGTCTCATTTTGGATGTCTTACTATACTGTGACTTTTTGTCTAATTTTGGAAGACCTACTTTACTATGATGTTTTTGTCTAATTTTGGATTACATACTATACTGTGATGTTTTTCTGACTTCTTTGTCTAATCTTGGACGTCTTACTATACTATGACTTTTTTGGCTAATTTTGGACAACATACTAACCTATGACTTTTTTGTCACATTTTGGACGACATACTAAAGTATGACTTTATTTTTCACATTT